>NC_137068.1:2102500-2107500 GCF_032717465.1 Coenobita brevimanus | reverse complement strand
CAAGAAACCACGACTCGGCATCCATTCCATAGCACTTCTTCGTGACTAGCATCATATTCTAGTGTTAATCTGTTGTTACGACTGAGCATTCAAGATGGAGAGATGGCAATTTTAGGCCAAGTTACGGCATTACATCCTTTCCATAGCACTTCTTCGTGACTAGCATCATATTTTAGTGTTAATCTATCTCAGCACTCAAGATGGAGAGATGGCAATTTTAGGCCAAGTTGGAGTGAAAGGAGTATAGCGCTAAAATAATATACCCGAATGCGTTGTAAGAAAGAATATTATCAGTAAATTCCTTCCATAATTGACATTCCTTTTTTCTTTTTATCTTGTTCATTTTTTTTCACAACCGGTACGCAACTGCTTATCTTAGGCGACTGAACCGAGACAGGAAATACCAAACCTAACCTACTTTAACAAACTCTAACTTTAACCTAACTCAACCTAGCCTCACCTAACTTAACCTAGCCTAACCAAATATACTCTAACTTAACCCTGGCACTCCTAGCTCACTTACATTAACTTAGTCTAGCACCTAACATAGCCTAACTTAACATATCCTCACTTCAGCTCAACTTACCTAATCTATCTTAACCTAACAAAGCCTAACATGGCCTAACAAAATTTAACGTTACTTATATATGTCTAACTTTAACAACCTTTATTCAGCGTTACCTAACCTCACCTGTCCTAACCTAACCTAACCTAACCTCACCTTACCTCACCTCACCTCACCTCACCTCACCCAACCCAACGCAACCCAACCCAACCAAATCAAACCAACCCAGCCCAACACATCCCGACCCAAACCAACCCCCCCTAACCCAACCCACCCTAACCAACCCAACGCAACCCACATCAATAACAAGGTGATGATAGTGAACTGTTATGCACATAATAAGTGGGTAAGGTAGAGGCGTTACGGGATACATGAAGAGCTAGATAAATCGCTAAAAGAGAGATGTTAGGGGATACCCAGAGCTTAAACAACCCATTATCTTCAGAGCCAAAGGTCGCAGAGAAAACAACGCTTTTTATTTTCCATCCCTAACGTACAGGAGCGAAACCTACACCAACCTCTTCGATAAATCAGCTCTATGCAACACAATAGAGGCTCAGGTTACGCAGACAAGATCGATTTAGGTCTCCGGCGGCCGCATAAGTCGAACATAAGCATACGATACGGCATTCTAGCATCGTACCCCACCTCCCGGCAGGAAATAGTAGGCATAACCATATCGTCTTCTGTAATTAGTTCGTGTGTGTGTGTGTGTGTGTGTGTGAGAGAGAGAGAGAGAGAGAGAGAGAGAGAGAGAGAAAGGGGTTAGGTACAGAATTTTACCTAAGCACTTATTCCTTGGCGATTTATTCTGCCCATTACATTTAATCTCCCCATTACAATTATTTTCCCCATTACATTTAATCTCCCCATTACATTTAATCTCCCCATTACATTTAATCTCCCCATTACAATTATTCTGCCCATTACATTTCAATATTTTCCTGTACACTACCTACGTCCTTGAGAATGTTAAGGCGTAATAGGCAAGATAAATCGCATAGGAAAAGGTGTTAGGGAGCTTCCTTACCCGTCGAGAACACGGTACTAGCTTGTATTCTCGTCGGGTAAGGCAGCCTCCTAACACCTGTTCCCTAGCGATTTATTTTTGGATATGGGTGGTTGATATTCTTTTGTACGATATTTATGCGGAGTATGGCGATACGGGAAGGATTTATGTAACACGGAAGAGGACAGTAAGGTGTAACACAGAGAATAAATCGCTTAGGGAAAAAAAATAAGACAGATAGTTGTAAAAATAAATAAATAAATCGCTTAGTAGAAAATAGGACAGTAAGGTGTAATAAACAAAATAAATCGCTTAGGGAAAGATGTTAGGGAGCTTTCTCAACCGACGAGAAGAACTCTTAGTTCGCAAATAAACAAAATAAACCGCTCAGGAAGAAAACGGACGGTAAGATGTAATAAACAAAATAAATCGCTTAGGAAAAGGTGTTAGGGAGCTACACCAATACGACACAGATTCTTAACTAACTTCTAGTCTAAAAACTGAATCTGTCTATCTGTCTATCTATGTGTTGCCAGACGCCTTAATCCCGGAAGGGGTGGCCACAAACAAATCGCCTCTATGTCACCCTGTCCCCTAATCGCCTTCAGTAATTCAAAAGTCAACTAAGATTGAGACTTCGAGCTGTTCTAGTAAGGATTTATTTTGATTTTTCGTCTGCCAGGTGTTTTTTTCGTAGCAATATACTTTTCCGTACCTTATAAATAAAAGAAATATATATATAAATTCATCTTACCTAGGAACAATAATATAATTTCAAGAGAGCCATATTTAATTCCCAAACGCTGAGCTGACAAAAACAGTAAATTCATCGTTATATTTATGGCTGTAGACCATGTAACACTTTCAACACTTACAACTTAACGAAACACTTTAGCTTACACAGGAAAGATCATTTACACTCAAGATAGCTATATTTAATTCGCAGGCGCTGAACTGACAGAAAAACGTAGATTCTTCGTTATATTTTTGGCTGTAAAACACGTAACACTTTCAACACTTACAACTTAACGAAACACTTTAGCTTACACAGGAAAGATCATTTACACTCAAGATAGCTATATTTAATTCGCAGGCGCTGAACTGACAGAAAAACGTAGATTCTTCGTTATATTTTTGGCTGTAAAACATGTAACACTTTCAGCACTTACAACTTAACGAAGCAGCACTTTATCTTGCTGACGAAAGATATCTTGAAAACACCAAGAGAGACAAATTTACTTCAAGTGCTGAGCTAAAAGAACAGCGTAGTAGATTCTTCCTTGGATTTTAGCAGTGGAACGTGTAACACTTTCAGCACTTACAACTTAACGAGGCAACACTTTAGCTTACAAAGGAAAGATCATTTAACACCAAGCTAGGCAACATTACTTCAAGTACTGAACTAACGGAACAACATACTAGATTCATTCCATAGTTTTTAGTAGTAGGACATATAACACTTTCAGCACTTACAACTTAACGAGGCAACACTTTAGCTTACATAGGAGAGATCAGACACCAAGAGAAACAAATTTACTTAAGTGAGGAACTAACGGAACAACACAGTATGTTCTTCCGTGGATTTTAGCTGTGGAACATGTAACACTTTCAACACTTGCAACTTAAGGAAACAGCACTTTAGCTTGCTTACGAAAGATAACTTGAAAGCACCGAGGGAGACAAATTAAAGTGCTGAGCTAACAGAACAGCACAGTAGCTTCTTCGGTATATTATTTTCTATAGAACTTGTTACACTTTCAACACTTGCAACTTAAAGGAAACAGAATTTTTAGCATGTCTGGGAAAGATCATTTAACCAACAGACATTCACCTTTTGTTCGTAAGTGCTGAGCAAAAATCTAGCACTTTCACACCCAATAATTACCTAACGTGCAGAAGTGCTGACCTAAACTCCTCAGCACTTTAATCACTTATACTTTAGTTCGCAAGTGCTGAGCTGATAACACTTTTCATCCTCCGTAATCAGTTAAAGTGCGGAGAGTTGAAGTGCTGACCTAAACTCCTCAGCACTTTAATCACTTATGTAGTTCGTAAGTGCTGAGCTAATAACACTTTTCGTCTTTTGTAAATAGCTAAAGTGCAGGAAGTAGTGGTGCTGACCTGAGCTTCACTGCACTTTAAACACTTATAATTAGCCAGCAAGGAAGAATTTGCACTTACCTAGGAAAGATCATTTAACCACAAGGCAGCCACATTTAGTTTGTAAGTGTTGAGCCGCCCTGTCCACCACGCAGAGACAGGCGGCACTTTTCACCACACTTAGACGGCAACTTGTTCTGGTGACACTTCCCAGCAACTTCATTCTCTTTGTGCTTAGAGGCGAGCGTGATGTCCCCCCAAAGTGCTGCTCAGGTGCCGCAACTTACCCCCGGCACCTCCAGTCCTTCCCTAGCACTTAGCATTGAGGTAGTGGCACTTTAAACCCACCCAGCACTTACTATGACTGGGAGCTAATCTGGCACTTTATGGGGTGATTTTTTTCCGCTATTGTTTCGCGTTATTTTTTTCAGTTTAAGTGCTCAAAAAATTAAGTTGCGAGTCACACTTTAGGGAGATTTTTCCAGTAGCTTATTTCACACTTATGGGAAAAATATGAATGATAAAAACTCACTCTTTTTCACTACACACACACACACACGTCAAACAGTTAGGATCTTACGGTGAAAAACGCATTGACACACAAACAGTAGCATTTAACAGTGCTTTATCAAACAGCGATGGTGCTCTGTTTGGTTTAAAGCACACATTAACTTTTCTGTGTTCAGCTACAAGTGTTCACCTCAAGACAGACGATGGTGTTCACTTGGGTTCACTTCCAGAGGGACGGTTTATCAGTGTGTTCAGTTAGACAGGGATATGTGCTCAGTTTTATCAGTTAGGTCTTAAGTGAACACAGTAGATTTGGGTTTACAGAGGAGTGTTCAGTTAAAAGTAGACTTATTGGTGTTCACTTTTGGTTTTATCAGTCCTCAAAATGAACACACCTTCACTCTGTGCAGTAGATTTCTTGCACTATTCACATGCAGTGTTCAATCGCTTCTATCAAGGGATTTTCAGCATATCAGGAGTGTTCACAAAATAATACTTGTGCTCTAAAGTGTTCACATGGATGGGTTTTAGAATTGCGATTGCTCTTTCTCACTCCTCACAGTGTTCACATCCAGTTAGGTTAAAGAGAGGTTTCAGATTGCGATGGGTCTCTCTCACTCGCTCACTTTCTCACTCTCTCACTCTCTCACGCGCGCACTGAGACACGTCTGTCCTAGTCGGCGGTGGTCGGGGGTATATAGGCAAAGAGACTGGCGGACCGATACTGCCTGCCGAACCCCCCTGCCTACCTTCTACCTCTCTACCCCTCCCTCCCTCCCTCTCTACCTACCTACCTCTACTCCCCTGCCTTCCCTC
>NC_137068.1:2070000-2087500 GCF_032717465.1 Coenobita brevimanus | reverse complement strand
CAGTGGCTGTCGATGGTGAGGGTGGTGCTGCAGCGACACGATACATGGCCTTGGGGTGGTCTCGCCCTGGTGTGTGTCTGGCGGGGTACCTGCGGGGGAGCAGTCTCCACACTCCATACAGGACGGGAGGGGAGAAGGGCACCTCGCTCTGCCACAGGAAGGGCGTGCCGAGCAAGAGGCGACACACTTGACAGGAACCTCCGGGGTCACAGAGGGGGAGGGACCAGTGGTCTGCTCTCTGACTTGGCAGGCCTGACGATCCCAGCTGGAACTCCATGCTGGGGCGAGAGAGTAGGGTCCAGGGGACTCTCCTTTGCCCAGGCAGACCCGGAGGGCACTGCCTAGGTTCCTGCCCGGGGCAGCAGCTGGAGGAGATCCAATGGACACTCCTCCAGGTGACCACTCATCCTGGGGACGACCGGAGGGGGAGGCCTGTAGGGTCTCCTTGCTGGCGCCACAGGTCCGGTGGACTCTACCCTCCTGTCGTTGGGGGATGGTGCAGCTGGGGGACGACCAGTGGTCTGCTCCCCGGAGGTTAGATCCGGTGGACTCTACCCCTGGGCCCGCCGCCCTCCTAGGGAGATCCAGCGAAAGTCGTCTGTGATACGTGCCAACGTGCTGGCACCCGGAGGAGGGTGGCAAAGGGAGGAGACCTGGTGGTCACTCCACCCACAGTAGATCCGGTGGACGCTACTGTGCCACTGCTCCCCTGGGGTATCACAGGACATGAGGCTCCAGTGGAGTCCTATCCTCTTCTGGAGGCCAATTCGGTGGACACGATGTCCGAGGGCCTGCTTGGGACTTGATGGTAGCAAGTCCCACCCCGATTCTGGCGAGTGCTCTCTCCGTCGGTGTAGTGCACTCAAACTGCGTACTGCCTGGTGGTCTGGCTGCGTGGAAGAGGGGCATTGGGTCACAAGGGAGATATGTTGTTCCTGCTTGGAGTGCAGAAAAACCTCCACGTCGTATCCTTGTGGGGTGGGGGTCACCTCCCTGTGCCCTCCTCCTGGGGTGGTGGTGACTGGCTCGCTCTGCTGAGCGGATATTTCACCACCGTCGCGGGGGTGGAAGTCACGTCCCCGTGACTGGAGTTGGTGAATATCGATGTTGGGGGTGTAGTGCGAGGGTGTGAGGTGGAGGAGAAGGTTTGTCCAGTGAAGCGTTGACTGGTTAGGCTGCTGATGTGGGGAGTGGACTACGGTGAGTGTGGATGGTGGGGGTGTCTGCTGCAGGAGGTGGAGGAACTGCGTCGTGCCCTTGGGGCGGCGTTTGCATCCTCGGGCTGGGGTCCAGATGATGTGTTTGATCTTCATCTCGGGTTGTAGAGACGGAAGGGCACAATGGGTGGTGTCTGGCTGTAGACTGGAGATGGGTGAGGCTGCCTTGCTTGTAAGAGGTCGTATATGGCTAAGAAACTTAGTGGGGCAGGCAATTGGGATGTCCCACGGGGCATGATGAAATTCAAGGGTGAGGGGAACGGTGTTAGGAGGTGGTGTCGAGGGTGGGGAGGGTGTGTCGGTGTATCTGGGTGAAGGGCGGGAAAGGCACCCCAACCTGGTGTGGGTGGTAGTGAATACTGGTGTAGGGGGTGAGGGGTGGGCAGCGGGCATGTGTGTGGGCAGTGTGGTGATGTGGGGAGGTGGGGACTTTGTGGTGGCGGGTGGTTGGGTGTTGGTATCTGATGCAGGAGTGGTTGTTGCCAGGGCTGGTGCGCGGGCGGAGTGGGTGGTATGTGGGTGGTTCGAAGACGCTGTAGGTGCGAGTGGAAGTGAGGAGGTGGGGGTGGGAGAAGGGGATTTGGGGCAGCTGATGGGTGGAGTGAGACGAGGCGCGGGAAGGGTGGGGGGTGGTGTGGGTGTTGGGCGGTCATGTGGTGTGGGACTTGAGGGTGGCAGTGTGGCGGGAGTAGAGCATGGCGAAGCTGCTATGGACAAGTCAGGAGGAAGAGTGGGGGGGGGGAAGGTGTCTGGGGTGGGAGTGGTGGCCATGGTGGGGGTGCTAGGTGAGGATAGGGAGGGGGAGTAGTAGCAGGAGTTGGAGTCATCAGTCTGGTGGGGAGGTGGGGGATGCAGTAGGCAGGTGGTGGGGGTGGCGGGGTTGTGTAAGGTGTGCCTGATAGCGGCGTACGTGGATTCCTGTAGGTGCACGTGATATTGTGGTACTGAACAGTGACTTGATAACGGGTTTGGGATTTTTACGATGGCGTAGGGGCCTGTGTAGCGGGGAGCTAAATTAGGTGGCGTTGGAAGTGTGACCACCATGACAGAGTCACCTGGTTTGCAGGGGTTGGTGGCTGAGGTGTGTGGGGCTAGGCCCTGTGTGGTTTGGAGGTGGTGGAGTTTGTGTTTAAACTGTTAACTGCTCATGGCGGTTTTTGGAGGTGTCTCTGGTGCGCAGACATAGGGGTAAAAATGAAATTTCCCAAAGGCCAAATTTTGTTTTAGGAATTGAGAGAACACATGCCAAAGTATATAGTAACGAAATATTATCTCAATATTTACCTTGGTAAAGCCATGGATGAACTTCGAAGTGTCTGATTCCTTTTTGGAATGTATGATTTTCGTTTTCTTTTTCAGTTTTAGTTTCGGTTTTGAAGACTCAAACATGCTTGCATGGGTTGACCTTGGTCACCATGGCACTATATTCAAAATTCACCTGTGCAGTCAGGGCTGTATTGAGCAGTCACACTCAAAACAGCCCAGGCTGTATAGAGCAGTTAACGGGTTAAGGTGATGATGGGGGTCAGTGGAGGTGGGGTTGGCGGGCGCTTGTGGGTGGTGGCAGAGAGGCAGGAGTAGAGGTGCCTCACCAACACTTGTTCATGGGGGTGATCCCATCGTCATGGGGGCAGGTGTTCATACTGCATTGCACTATTTTGATGTGTGCCGGCCAATCGTCACTTTGCGTAGCTTGAATTCTGGTTCGCACTTGGTTAAGCAAGGTGTGGTGGCTCCGCTGGCAAATGCCATTTCCTTGGAGCCAGTACGGTGAGGAGTGAGAGATGTCATAGCCGAAGAGGATGGACAGTTCGGCCCGCCCTTCTTGTGGCAGAGCGAGGTGCCCCTCTCCCCTCCACTCATGTATGGAGTGTGGAGACTACTTCCCCACAGGTGCCCCGCCAGACACACACTAGGATGAGATCACGCCGAGTCCAGGTATCTTGTCACTGCGGCATCGTCCTCCCCACCGACAGCCACTGCCGGACTCCCCCAGAATGGTGCGTGTCCTGGGAGCGGTCCTAGCCGGGTCTGGGCCAGGGGTCGGCTGTGGGACAGGTGGCGTTCTCCCGGAGCTGCGGTCTTGACTGGAGGAGGGGGCCTTCAGGGGATGACTGCAGCCGCCTGCGCTAGGAGAAGTCCGGCAGCTACGGAGGGTGGCAGGGGCAGCTCGTCGACACCAGAGGCTGCTGTCTCACCCCGGGGGATGGATGCCGTCAGGGGTGCTCTGCGGCTGCTTACTCTGGGAGAGTCCAGCAGCAGCTGTTGGTGGCGAGGGCGATGCCGCAGTGACAAGATACCTGGACTCGGCGTGATCTCATCCTAGTGTGTGTCTGGCGGGGCACCTGTGGGGAAGTAGTCTCCACACTCCATACATGAGTGGAGGGGAGAGGGGCACCTCGCTCTGCCACAAGAAGGGCGGGCCGAACTGTCCATCCTCTTCGGCTATGACATCTCTCACTCCTCACCGTACTGGCTCCAAGGAAATGGCATTTGCCAGCGGAGCCACCACACCTTGCTTAACCAAGTGCAAACCAGAATTCAAGCTACGCAAAGTGACGATTGGCCGGCACACATCAAAATAGTGCAATGCAGTATGAACACCTGCCCCCATGACGATGGGATCACCCCCATGAACAAGTGTTTGGTGAGGCACCTCTACTCCTGCCTCTCTGCCACCACCCACAAGCGCCCGCCAACCCCACCTCCACTGACCCCCATCATCACCTTAACCCGTAAACTGCTCTATACAGCCTGGGCTGTTTTGAGTGTGACTGCTCAATACAGCCCTGGCTGCACAGGTGAATTTCGAATATAGTGCCATGGTGACCAAGGTCAGCCCATGCAAGCATGTTTGAGTCTTCAAAACCGAAACTAAAACTGAAAAAGAAAACGAAAATCATACATTCCAATAAGGAATCAGACACTTCGAAGTTCATCCATGGCTTTACCAAGGTAAATATTGAGATAATATTTCGTTACTATATACTTTGGCATGTGTTCTCTCAATTCCTAAAACAAAATTTGGCCTTTGGGAAATTTCATTTTTACCCCTATGTCTGCGCACCACAGACACCTCCAAAAAACCCCCATGAGCAGATAACAGGTTAAACACAAACTCCACCACCTCCAAACCACACAGGGCCTAGCCCCACACACCTCAGCCACCAACCCCTGCAAACCAGGTGACTCTGTCATGGTGGCCACACTTCCAACGCCACTTAATTTAGCTCCCCGCTACACAGGCCCCTACGCCATCGTAAAAATCCCAAACCCGTTATCAAGTCACTGTTCAGTACCACAATATCACCTGCACCTACAGGAATCCACGTACGCCGCTATCAGGCACACCTCACACAACCCCGCCACCCCCACCACCTGCCTACTGCATCCCCCACCTCCCCACCAGACTGATGACTCCTACTCCTGCTACTACTCCCCCTCCCTATCCTCACCTAGCACCCCCACCATGGCCACCACTCCCACCCCAGACACCTTCCCCCCCCCCACTCTTCCTCCTGACTTGTCCATAGCAGCTTCGCCATGCTCTACTCCCGCCACACTGCCACCCTCAAATCCCACACCACATGACCACCCAACACCCTCACCACCCCACACCCTTCCCACACCCCGTCCCACTCCACCCATCAGCCACCCCAAACCCCCTTCTCCCACCCCCACTTCCTCACTTCCACCCTCACCTACAGCGTCTTCGAACCACCCACATACCGCCCACTCCGCCCGCGCACCAGCCCTGGCAACAACCACTCCTGCATCAGATACCAACACCCAACCACCCGCCACCACAAAGTCCCCACCTCCCCACATCACCACACTGCCCACACGCATGCCCGCTGCCCACCCCTCACCCCCTACACCAGTATTCACCACCACCCACACCAGGTTGGGGTGCCTTTCCCGCCCTTCACCCAGATACACCGACACACCCTCCCCACCCTCGACACCACCCCCTAACACCGTTCCCCTCACCCTTGAATTTCATCATGCCCCGTGGGACATACCAATTGCCTGCCCCACTAAGCTGCTTAGCCATATACGACCTCTTACAAGCAAGGCAGCCTCACCCATCTCCAGTCTACAGCCAGACACCACCCATTGTGCCCTTCCGTCTCTACAAATCGAGATGAAGATCAAACACATCATCTGGACCCCAGCCCGAGGATGCAAACGCCGCCCCAAGGGCACGACGCAGTTCCTCCACCTCCTGCAGCAGACACCCCCACCATCCACACTCACCGTAGTCCACTCCCCACATCAGCAGCCTAACCAGTCAATGCTTCACTGGACAAACCTTCTCCTCCACCTCACACCCTCGCACTGCACCCCCAACATCGATATTCACCAACTCCAGTCACGGGGACGTGACTTCCACCCCCGCGACGGTGGTGAAATATCCGCTTGGCGGAGCGAGCCAGACACCACCACCCCAGGAGGAGGGCACAGGGAGGTGACCCCCACCCCACAAGGATACGACGTGGAGGTTTTTCTGCACTCCAAGCAGGAACAACATATCCCCCTTGTGACCCAATGCCCCTCTTCCACGCAGCCGGACCACCAGGCAGTACGCAGTTTGAGTGCACTACACTGATGGAGAGAGCACTCGCCAGAATCGGGGTGGGACTTGCTACCATCAAGTCCCAAGCAGGCCCTCGGACATCGTGTCCACCGAATTGGCCTCCAGAAGAGGATAGGACTCCACTGGAGCCTCATGTCCTGTGATACCCCAGGGGAGCAGTGGCACAGTAGCGTCCACCGGATCTACTGTGGGTGGAGTGACCACCAGGTCTCCTCCCTTTGCCACCCTCCTCCGGGTGCCAGCACGTTGGCACGTATCACAGACGACTTTCGCTGGACCTCCCTAGGAGGGCGGCGGGCCCAGGGGTAGAGTCCACCGGATCTAACCTCCGGGGAGCAGATCACTGGTCGTCCCCCAGCTGCACCATCCCCCGACGACAGGAGGGTAGAGTCCACCGGACCTGTGGCGCCAGCAAGGAGACCCTACAGGCCTCCCCCTCCGGTCGTCCCCAGGATGAGTGGTCACCTGGAGGAGTGTCCATCGGATCTCCTCCAGCCGCTGCCCCGAGCAGGAACCTAGGCAGTGCCCTCCGGGTCTGCCTGGGCAAAGGAGAGTCCCCTGGACCCTACTCTCTCGCCCCAGCATGGAGTTCCAGCTGGGATCGTCAGGCCTGCCAAGTCAGGGAGCAGACCACCAGTCCCTCCCCCTCTGTGACCCCGGAGGTTCCTGTCAAGGGTGATGCCTCTTGCTCGGCACGCCCTTCCTGTGGCAGAGCGAGGTGCTCTTCTCCCCTCCCGTCCTGTATGGAGTGTGGAGACTGCTCCCCCGCAGGTACCCCGCCAGACACACACCAGGGCGAGACCACCCCAAGGCCATGTATCGTGTCGCTGCAGCACCACCCTCACCATCGACAGCCACTGCCAGACTCCTCCAGAGTGACCGCCCGCAGACCACCCCCGACGGCCTCCTCCCCGAGGCGAGACCGCTGCCCCCAGTGTCAACGAGCCGCCCCTGCCACCTGCCGGACTTCCCCGAGCGCAGGCAGCCGCAGTCATCCCCTGACGGCCGTCTCCTCCAGGAGAGATCGCAGCTCCGGGAGGGCGCAGCCTGTCCCACAGCTGGCCCCTGGCCCAGATCATGCTAGGTCCGCCCCCAGGACACCCACCACGATGTAGGGTAGGCGCCGTGCTGTGCGCCTCCTAGCCCTATTTGGCCCTAGTCCTGAGGGCTGCTCTTCCTCCAGGGCCCCTATGATAAAAAGGGATGCCCACCACTCCGCCCTTCAGCTCCACCAGGACACCTGGCAATCCCGATGATTACCCACACCAGGAGTGCACTCCTGACGGCCCGCCCCCTACACCCGGCTGCCACCTGCAGCTGCCAGCCTAGTGGGCCCCAGCACGCCCTAGCGCCACTCACTGCCTGTCCCCGTGAGTAAGAGGACCCTAGACTATTGTCATATCTCCCGTCAGTGTTTCCCCTTGTGTGACAGAGTATGACCTTGTGCCAAGTAGATCCCTCCCAGTGTCCCTAGTGATATTCCCCCGCCCCTCCCACCCAGTGTACAGTGAACACAGTAAAGAGCTCACATTAAAGCCGATAGTGGTACAAAGACGCTAGACCCCGGCCGCCTCAAGTGTGCACCCCCTCCCCTGTGCAATACACTTTTGACCCCATAGACGTACCTGTGTTGTACCTTTGTCTCCCGAGCTGTCGTATACAATACTCCCCCCATAAGTATATCCCGTCCATGTAAAGCGAGTGTGCCCATGGTAAATACTCCGTGAGTCTGTGTCACGAGAACACTGTGCAATAGTGTCACCTCCAGTCCGTGTCAAGTGAGTTGGTAATAAGTGATATAACCCCACGACCCATGTCACACAAGTGTAACATAAGACAGCCTGTATCTCGTCTGTCATGCAGATGTTATAGGTGATATAAAGTTATGCACATGTGACGTGGATGTGTTATGGAATGAGAGAATATTCCCGTCCCTGTCACGCGCATGTATGCATATCGAGATAGACTGTGCTAAGGGGTCTATTGTGTCCTCCCCCTCCGTGTATATTCTAGTGAGACATATTCCTTGTATTGCAACTGTCATATGTGTATTGTATCGTGGAGTTATTCTGTGTAAGTGTGTACTGTATTTCTCTGTAGTAGTTAATGTATTGTATTAATTAGCTTTGGTCACGGACCGTGGTGTATTTCAGTGTACCAATCGGTGTATTCTGTTCTGCATTGAATATACATGTGCCTTTGTTCAGTTGGTGTTTGGGTTTCCCCTCCTTGTCTGCGTACTCTGGCCCGGTCGAGAACAAAGAACCCAAGGCCCACACCGTACCTGAACCTGAGGAGTCAGGGTGCATAACAATTATTATTATTATTATTATTATTATTATTATTATTATTATTATTTTACTGTCAGGACCAACATGGTTGGCCGCGGGCTTCTCCGCTCCTCATGGGGCAACATAGGATTGGATGATGGATGGATGGATCAATGGATGATGATGATGATGATGATGATTTTTGGTAGGGGTGTGTGCTTGGAAAGCTGGTTAGGGCTGGGTTTGTTGTTATCGCTTAAAGGTAAGTTGACATCCTTTCTCTAGCACTTCCTCGTGACTAGAATTATATTCCAGTGTTAATAATCATAGCTCAGCATTTAAGGTGGAGTGATGGCAATTTTAGGCCAAGTTAGAGTGAAAGGAGTATAGGAACAGGCATTACTATGGCTCTACATCCTTTCCATAGCATTCTTCGTGACTAGCATAATATTCCAGATTTGAGTAAAAAGAACTATTAAAGATTATTTTCATGTCTTAATCTGTTCTTATCAGAAAAATGTCTTAAGATTATTTTTATCTTTTTCCTGGAAGATAAATCGGACCTTGACAGTCGTTAAGGTCATTGTGGTAAGTAACTTGTGTATTTCTGAGAGAGAGAGAGAAAGAGAGAGAGAGAGAGAGAGAGAGGAGGGGGAGTGTTTTCTGTGTGTGTTCTTACCTAATTGTATCTTTACAGGAATGAGTCAAGCTCGTATTGTCCCGTGTCTTAGACCATATTTATCGTACATATCCTTAAATTTGTGAATTGTTTTGGCACACACTATTTCATTCGGTAGTGCATTCCATTGATCAATTGCTCTATTTGGGAAACTGAATTTCCTTACGTCTTTATCACCTCTCTTCTTATGCAGTTTTTTGCAGTGTCCTCTTGCTGATGCTTCTCCATATGTTAAGTAATCATTTATGTCTATTTTCTCCTTTCCTGATATGCACTTATATAGCATTATCATGTCACCTCTTTTCCTTCTCTCCTGTAGTGTTGGTAGATTCAGTTTATTTAGTCTTTCTTCATAGCTTAGGTCCCTTAAGCTTGGTATCCATCTTGTAGCGGCCCTTTGAACTTTTTCAATCTTGTCTATATGCTTTTTGAGATGAGGACTCCAGACTACTGATGCATATTCCAGGGTTGGTCTAATGAATGATGTTATTATCCTTTTTAGCATGTCTTCATTTATGTATGTGAATGCTATTCTCATATTTGCAAGCAGTGTATACATGTTCCGTACCTTCTCGCTGATGTGGTCAGCCGGAGATAGTCTGTTATTGATAATCACACCTAGGTCTTTCTCTCTTTCTGATGTGTATAGGGTTTTATTTCCTAACTTATAATCCCAATCAGGTCTTTTTCCACTTTTACCAAACTTGATTACATGACACATGTCCACATTGAATTCCTTTTGCCATGTACTACTCCATTCATGAAGTTTATTTAATTCTTCTTGTAGCTCCCTACAAGAGTCTGTGCTAGTAATTCTCCTTTGTATTTTTGCATCATCTGCAAACATATTCAGATAGCTCTCATTTCCAGTGTTACTGTTTATATCATTTATGTACACTAAAAACATGATTGGTGCCAGCACCGAACCCTGCGGTACTCCACTAGTCACTTCTTTCCATGATGAGTAGTTTCCTCTTAGTACTGTCCTCATTTCTCTTTTTATGAGAAAGTCTTGCATCCAACAAAACAGTTTGCCTCGAATTCCTCCTTGATGGTACAGCTTCCATAAAAGTCTTTGGTGTGGTACTGTGTCAAAAGCTTTCTTGAAATCTAAATAGATACTGTCCACCCATCCTTCCCTTTCCTGTATTGTGTTTGTTACTCTGTCATAGTAGCTCAACAGATTAGTAACACATGATTTTCCTTTTCTGAAACCAAACTGTCTTTCTGTTATCATACTGTGTTTTTCTAGATGATTTACCCAAGCTTTTCTTATAAGTTTTTCTAATACCTTGCTTACAACACTAGTCAGTGATACTGGTCGGTAGTTGAGAGGATTTTGTCTATTTCCTTTCTTGAATAAGGGGACTATATTTGCTTTTTTCCAAATATCAGGTAGTTTCCCTTGACTCAAAGATTTCTTGAAAATTAAAAATAATGGTTTACTTAACTCATTTGCACATTCTCGTAACACCCAACATGAAATTTCATCAGGACCACTTGCTTTTCCTCTGTCTAATCTACTTAACTCCTCTTGTATTACTTTTTCTGCTATTTGTATATCTGGTAGTATGTGTGGACATGCGTGTTCCACATAGTCTCTCTCAAAATTTTTTTCTTCTGTAAAAACTAATTGGAAATTCTTATTTAGTGCTTCACAAATATCTTTCTGTTGTGTATAAGTGATTCCCTCGTCCGTGATGGATTGTATTATATCTTTTACTTTGGTTTTGCTTCTGATATAGCTGTAAAACAGCTTTGGTTGATCACTACTTTTATTTATTATATCCTCCTCAAACTGTGTGTGTGTGTGTGTGTGTGTGTGTGTGTGTGTGTGTGTGTGTGTGTGTGTGTGTGTGTGTGTGTGTGTGTGTGTGTGTGTGTGTGTGTCATTAAGGTCCTTCTAAACGACTGGACATACTTTCTTGAGATTTCTTGAGTCTCTCCCATCCCTTCTCCCCTCCTCCTTCCCCTCACTCTTCCCCCTTCCCCCTTCCCCCTTCCCCTCCCTCTTCCCCCTTCCCCTCCCTCTTCCCCCTTCCCCTCCCTCTTCCCCCTTCCCCCTTCCCCCAACCCTCCCCCTACCCTCATTTTCCCCTTCCCATCATCTTCCCTTCCCCTCTTCTTTCCTTAACCTTCTCCCCATTCCCTTCTTCTCTCCTCCTCTCCCCTTTCCTGATTCCCATCCCCCTCCATCATTTCCTTCCTTCCTCCCTCATCCCTCCCCTTTCTCTTTCTCCCTCCCTCGTCCTTCCCCTCTCCCTTTCCCCTTCCCGTCTCCTTTTCCTTCTCTCTTCCCTTTTCCCTCTGTCTCCCCTCTCCTCCCCATTCTCCCCTTTCCTCTCACTTTCTCCTATCTTTCTCCCCCTCCCCTTCCCCTCTCCTCTCTCTCTTTCCCCTTACCTCTTTCTCCCCCTTTTCCTTCCCCTCTTTTATCCCTTTCTACCCCCTCACTCCTCTCTCTTTCTCCTCTCTTTCTCTCCCCCTTTCTCCCCTCCTCTCCTCTTCTCTCCTTTCCTCTCCTCCTCTCCTCTTCTCTCCTTTCCTCTCCTCCTCTCCTCTTCTCTCCTTTCCTCTCCTCTTCTCTTCTCTTCTCTCCTTTCCTCTCCTCTCCTCTCCTCTCCCTTTCTCCACTTTCTTTCCCCCCTCCCATCCCCTCCCCCTCCCCCTCCTCCCCTCGACAAATGAAGAGGGACAAGCGTAAGACTCAGAAAAAATCTTCCTAAGTCGATACTGATAAGACGGAAAATAAATGACCCTCTTGTTTCTTGTCACGTGACCTTCCCTGACCTTAGATTGTGGTAGCGATGGTGGTAGTGATGGTGGTAGTTGTGGTTGTGCTTGTGTGATTGTGGCGGTTGTAGTGGTGGTGGTGGTAGGTGATGGTAATTGTGGTGGGTGGTTGTGGTGGTATAATTGTGGTGCTTGATTTTTGTGATGGTGGTAGGTGTGGTGATGTGATGAAGGTGGTTGTTGTAGTGTGGTGATTGTGGTAGTAAATGGTGGTAGTTGTATTGTTGTTTTAATTGCGGTGATGGTCGTCGTTGTGGTGGTGTGATTGTGGTAGTGGGGGATGGATAGTGCTGGTGATTGTGGTAGTGATGGTGGTAGTTGTTGTAGTTCTTGAATACTGGGATTGTGGTAGGAGTGACAGTGAAAGTTCCTGAGCTGCTTATTTTCCTCAGCTGGCTAATATTGCTAAGCTGAGAGAGGCTTGGTATGTTTCTCTGCCCTAATATTTCACCTCCTCTGCTTCTCACTTTCCTCTGCTGGCTAATATTGCTAAGCTGAGAGAGGCTTGGTATGTTTCTCTACCCTAATATTTCACCTCCTCTGCTCACACTTTCCTCTGCTGGCTGATATTGCTAAGCTGATAGAGGCTTGGTATGTTTCTCTGCCCTAATATTTCACCTCCTGCTTGTCACATTCCTCTGCTGGCTAATATTCCTAAGCTGAGAGAGGCTTGGTATGTTTCTCTGCCCTAATATTTCACCTCTTCTGCTTTTGACTTTCCTCTGCTGGGTAATATTCCTAAGCTGAGAGAGGCTTGGTATGTTTCTCTGCCCTAATATTTCACCTCCTCTGCTTCTCACTTTCCTCTGCTGGCTAATATTCCTAAGCTGAGATAGGCTTGGTATCTTTCTCTGCTCTAATATTTCACCTCTTATCACCTTCCTCTGCTGGCTAATATTTCTAAGCTGAGAGAGGCTTGGTATGTTTCTCTGCCCTAATATTTCACCTCCTCTGCTCACACTTTCCTCTGCTGGCTAATATTGCTAAGCTGAGAGAGGCTTGGTATGTTTCTCTGCCCTAATATTTCACCTCCTCTGCTCACACTTTCCTCTGCTGGCTGATATTGCTAAGCTGAGAGAGGCTTGATATGTTTCTCTGCCCTAATATTTCACCTCTGCTGGCTGATATTGCTAAGCTGAGAGAGGCTTGGTATGTTTCTCTTCCCTAATATTTCACCTCTGCTGGCTAATATTCCTAAGCTGAGAGAGGCTTGGTATGTTTCTCTGGCCATAGATGATTCTCTTTGATATGATGCGTCAGGGAGGAAAGTGACGGACATGCTCTAAGTGTGACGCAGACGCAGTGAAATGGTAAACTAACTTTTGTTCCTGATTGTACTGGGATTCTGATAACTTTGATGGTCTGATGGTTATATTGATGGTAATGGTTTGGGACGATGGTGGTGACAGTGGTGGTGGTGGTGATGGTGGAGATAGTGGTGGTGATGATAGTGGTAGTTGTTGTATTGATAATGGTGGTTTTGGTAGTGACAGTTGTGGTGTGATTGTGGTGGTTGTGGTAGTGGCAGTGGAAGTTGTGGTAGTGGTAGTTGTGGTGATGTAGGTAGTTTGGAGGGCTCACACTAGGGGGTTAATTGACATGTCAGGAGTGATGCCTATCAGTAGCCACCCCCACTCCTTCCCCCACCCCCAATCCTTCCCCCTCCTCCATTTCCCCCTCTTACTCTATAACCTCTCTCCACCTGCCCTCACTCTCCCTCATTCCCTCCCTCCCTCCCTCCATTCACCTTTCATTCCCATCCTTCCATTTTCATCTTACTCCTTCCCCCTACCTCTGTATACATAACCTCTCTCCACCAGCCTTCCCTCCGTCATTCCCTCCCTCTCTCCATTTCCCTCTCACTCCCTCCTTCCCTCCCATTTCCTCTCACTCCCTCTTTCCATTTTCCTCTCACTCCCTCCTTCCCTCCCGTTTCCTCTCACCCCTTCATCCTCTTCCTGATCAGACTCGTGGACACAGTATGTTTCACCCTCATCTCTTGTAGTCCAATATTACTCGCGTTATGGGAAGCTTTTACTCTCCTTCTTACCCAATCTTGTCTTTTATTTTTTATTTTCCTTTTTCTTCCCTTCCCTCTCTACCTGTTTTCCCTTCCTCTCTGATTTCCCTTCCCCTCACTCCCCTTCCTCTCACTCCCCTTCCTCTCACTCCCCTTCCCTTCACTCCCATCCCTTCACTCCCCTCCCTTCACTCCCCTTCCTACCCTTCCCCTCACTCCCCTTCCTACCCTTCCCCTCACTCCCCTTCCTACCCTTCCCCTCACTCCCTTTCCTACCCTTCCCCTCACTCCCTTTCCTCCCCTTCCCCTCACTCCCCTTCCTCCCCTTCCCCTCACTCCCCTTCCTCCCCTTCCCCTCACTCCCCTTCCTCCCCTTCCCCTCACTCCCCTTCCTCCCCTTCCCCTCACTCCCCTTCCTCCCCTTCCCCTCACTCCCCTTCCTCCCCTTCCCCTCACTCCCCTTCCCCTCACTCCCCTTCCCCTCACTCCCCTCCCCTTCTCCTCGCTCCCCTTCCTCCCCTTCCCCTCACTCCCTTCCCTTCCCCTCCCCTTCCTTTCCTCCCTCCTCCTCCTCCTCCTCACATGCAGTCCCTCTCTCCCTCCCTCCCTCCCTCATCATCATTTATTTCTTCACGCTCAATCGCTTTCCCTCCCCCTCCCTCACCTGTCACCCCTCCCCACCTTTCCCTCCCCTTCCCTCACCTTTCCCTCCCTCTCCCTCACCTTTCCCTCCCTCTCCCTCACCTTTCCCTCCCTCTCCCTCACCTTTCCCTCCCTCTCCCTCACCTTTCCCTCCCCCACCCTCACCTTTCCCTCCCCCACCCTCACCTTTCCCTCCCCCACCCTCATCTGTCCCCCCCTCCCTCACCTTTCCCTTCCCCTCCCTTACCTTTCCCTCCCCATCCCTCACTTTTTCCCCCTCTCTCATCTCTTCCCTCCCCTCCCCATCCCTCACCTTTCCCTCCTCCACCCTCACCTGTCCCCCCTTCCCTCACCTTTCCCTCCCCTTCTCTCATCTTTCTTCCCCCTCCCTCACCTTTCCCTTCCCCCCCTCACCTTTCCCTTCCCCTTCCTCACCTTTCCCTCCCCATCCCTCACCTTTTCCCTCTCTCTCATCTCTCCCCTCCCCTCCCCTTTCTTCACCTCCCCCTACCCTATTTCTCTCCCCCCTCCCTCCTGCCTCCTCTCTCCCCCTCCTGCCTCCTTTCTCCCCCCTTCCCCTCCTCCCCCTTCCCCTCCTCTCCCCCTCCCCCGTCTTATCTTCCTTATTCAGCTCCCATTCTATCGTTTCAAACTCTTTACGTATTTTCTTTAAACGTGTGTGTGTGTGTGTGTGTGTGTGTGTGTGTGTGTGTGTGTGTGTGTGTGTGTGTGTGTGTGTAGACATAGATAGATCGGTAAATAGATAAGCCTTCCGTTCCTCTCTCTCTCTCTCTCTCTCTCTCTCTCTCTCTTGTGTGGGCGTCAGTCAGCTATCTGTCTGTCTGTTTGTATGTCTGTCAGTCTTGTTTGTCTCCACGTCGTGCTTGTGAGAGAGAGATTGAGAGAGAGAGAGAGAGAGAGAGAGAGAGACAGAGAGAGAGAGAGAATCGGAAATAAAGGAAGAGAGCTACATGGATAAAGGAGAAGGGAGTTTATGTAGGTAGGTAGGAAGGGAGAGAGAGAGAGAGAGAGAGAATCGGAAATAAAGGAGAGCTACATGGATAGAGGAGAGGGGAGCTTATGTAGATTAAGAGAGAGAGAGAGAGAGAGAGAGAGAGAGAGAGAGAGAGAGAGAATCCTTTGACGCACGGGAAGAGCCAGTTCATTTCCTCTTGAAGATAAGACAATTAACAGTGAAGAGAGAGAGAGAGAGTGGAGGAAATGGAAATGAGGCAGTGAGAGAAAGGAAAGAGGGGAAGATGGTGTGTGTGTGTGTGTGTGTGTGTGTGTGTGTGTGTGTGTGTGTGTGTGTGTGTGTGTGTGTGTGTGTAGGAAATGGAAACAAGGCAGTGGGAGAAAGGAAGGAGGGGAAGATTTTGTGTGTGTGTGTGTGTGTGTGTATGTGTGTGTGTGTCTGCTTGCGTGCGTGCGTGTGTCTACTTGCGTGCGTGCGTGTGCGTGTAGGAAATGGAGACGAAGCAGTGGGAGAAGATCTACCCTAAGTAGTGAGAGCATCTTAAATAGTGACCATATCTTCACTACCCATCCGCCTTCCTCACGCCACTCCTACGCATGCTCTCACGCCTCCCCCACCGCCGCCGCCGCCACCTACGCATTTTGGGGTTGGAGGAGGCGAATGTGGGATTGTGTATGTGTGTGTGTGTGTGTGTGTGTGTGTGTGTGTGTGTGTGTGTGTGTGTGTGTGTGTGTGTGTGTGTGTGTGTGCGCGTAGCAGTTTGTTACATGGCTACCACCCAGCATAGTACTGTAAATGGCTCTGTGTTAGGCAAATTACTCTTGTCATTCAGTGTAGAGTCACCTGAAGAAGCTACATCAAGTGAGTGGATGGATTAAGGGCAACGTTATCTCCTGTGGCCAGCGAAATTAATCTCTCCGGCAAAATCTTATCTCCACCCACGCATATTCTAATCACATATTTTGACTATTATCATTTACACCATTTCCTGTGCTTATCTCAACTCCCTAAAATGACCTAAGGTTTTCTTATTCTTGCTAAAACACATGATTTTATGAAGCGTTGGAGAGACTGTATGAGATGGGTTGAATAGGCATGTACGATCCATATATATCTACTTTATATCTACCTACCTACCTACCTACCTGCCTATCTATCTAACTGCCTGCCTGCTTACCTACCTGACTAGCCACTTACCTACCGACCTACCTACCTGCTTGCTTGCCTGCCTATCCGACTCCCTATCTGCCTTCCTACCTACATACTTCACCTACTTCTCTGCCTACCTACCTCTCTGCCTACCTGCATGTCTGCCTCTCTGCCTACCTACATCTGCCTACCTCTCTGCCTGCTTTCCTGGTGACCTCCTTATGTATCTTTCTGCCTACCACCCACCCTGTCAGCCTCCCTCCCTCCTTACTTGCCTAGCTACCAACCACCCTACCTACCTTCCACCCTACTTACCTACCTAACTACCAACCTACCTTCCACCCTACTTACCTACCTAACTACCAACCTACCTTCCACCCTACTTACCTACCTAACTACCAACCTACCTTCCACCCTACTTACCTACCTAACTACCAACCTACCTTCCACCCTACTTACCTACCTTCCACCCTACTTACCTACCTTCCACCCTACTTACCTACCTTCCACCCTACTTACCTACCTTCCACCTACCCTCTCCCCCTCCGTGCCTGTCTCCACCACCTAGTAAGGCAGCGACACTAACTTGTATTTTGTTTATGTTTGTATTTATTTATTTATATATTTATTTTTGTATTTATTTCTATTTATTTATTGTATTTTTTTTTTGTATTTCCAGTGTTTTATTTCTCATCTCATTTTATTTTATTTGTTTTTGTATTTTATTTTATTCATTTATTTATTTATTTATTCATTTTTCTCTATTTTATATTTTTTATTTTTATTTATCATTTTTTATCATACTTATTTTTGTTTTATTTAATTATTTTATTTGTATATTTATTTTGCATTATTTTTTAATTTATTTTATTTAATGGACTTTGCCATATTTTATTGACACTCTCACAACCCTCCAACTTCCTTCCCTCCTTCCCCTCTCCCCTCTTTCCTCTCCCCTCTATCCTTTCCTCCCTCCTTCCCTCCATTCCCTCCCCTCCTTCCTTCCCTCCTTCCTTCCTCCCTCCCTCCCTCCCTATCTTAATTCAGCTGACGTCAGAATCTCGAGGAACAGACTTACTCCTTGTACCTTTTATCTTGGGACTGCTCTCTCTCTCTCTCTCTCTCTCTCTCTCTCTCTCTCTCTCTCTCTCTAATTT
>NC_137068.1:2020000-2065000 GCF_032717465.1 Coenobita brevimanus | reverse complement strand
TCTTCTTTTCCTTCCTAATTCCTTTTTTCCGTCCCTCTTGTGTTTAGTTATTTCCGCCTTGTTGTTGTTTTTTCTTGTTATTTTTCTGTCACTTGCTTAAGGTCTTGGATTTCTCTCTCTCTCTCTCTCTCTCTCTCTCTCTCTCTCTCTCTCTCTCTCTCTCTCTCTCTCTCTCTCTCTCTCTCTTCCACCACTTTAATCACACTTTTAACGGAAAGATGGTGAGTGACAACCAGGTACGGAAGGTGGGAAGTGTGAGCGTCGAGGGTAGGGTTGAGAGAGAGAGAGAGAGAGAGAGAGAGAGAAGGACCCGGGACGAGATCCTAGTGTGACCTCGGGGCTAAGGGACTGAATGGGGAGGCTGCCAGAGATCGAGCAGCGTAGGGAGCCGCCATTAGGTGACCACGACTGACGCTTGCATGTTAGAGCTTTTATAACTGAGACGAAACGATACGAAAGAGCATAAAGGAATATACTCAAGCTCATTATGCCCAGTAGAGCTTCCGTAGAGCGGCCATGAGAACGCGATATTAGAGATGAGAGAGAGAGAGAGAGAGAGAGAGAGAGAGAGAGAGAGAGAGAGAGAGAGAGAGAGAGAAGGTAATACGGAAGTGCAATACGTCAAATAAGTTGCGAAAATTGCTAAAACAAAATCTTCAAAATAAATTGCTGAAAGAAATTGCCAAAATAAATTGCTGGAATGACCAAAATAAATTGCTATAATGAATGACCAAAATAAACTTAAAATAAACTACTGAAAGAAATTGCAAAAATAAATAAATTGCTGAAATAAACCGCTAAAAATAAATTGCTAAGATAAATTGCCAAATGTAAATTGCTAAAATAAACCTAAAATAAATTGCCAAAAATTAAATTGTCAAAAATAAATTGCCAAAATAAGCCTGAAATAAATTGCTGAAAATAAATTGCCTAAAAATAAATAGCTGAAATAAATTGCTAAGGTGCCAGGCTGTCCCCTTGGCTGATGACAATACACTCCCATGGCAATCTCAGGGGGTAGGAATTTTCTCAAGAGGTCACCCCCCCTCCCTCCCTCCCTCATTCTCTCTCCCCTTCTCCCTCCTCCCCCTCCCCCCTCCCTCATTCTCTCTCTCTCCTTCTCCCCCTTCCCCTCCCCCCATGACTCATTGCAGTGGCTGGTGTCTCGTGTTTTTTTGTTTTTTTTGTTTTTTTTGTTTTTTAGTGTGGGGTTTCAGTGGAGGGGATATAGAAGGGGGAGATAGTGGATGGGGTGCAGTGGCACTGAGATGTGGATCAGAGCTTGGTGTGGTGGTTGTGGTGGTGGTAGGGGGTTGTGGTTGTGGTGGGGGTGGTTATTGTTGTTGTTGTTGTTGTTATAAATATTATTATTATTATTATTATTGTTATTATTATTATTGTCTTTTAATGAAGATTTAAAGTGATGACAGTTTTACCTTTCACTTCCCTCTTTCACTCCTCCCCTCCTTTCCTCTCCTCTCCCCTCCCTTCCTCTCCTCTCCTCTTCTCTCCTCTCCTCTCCCCTCCTTTCCTCTCCTCTCCCCTCCCTTCCTGCTCAGCCTCTCAGCTATCAGTATTTACCATATGACTTCATCGTCTTTAAATACCCAGTTAAATATATATCATTACGTGTCTTCCTCCCTAAAATTAAACTATACTCCTTTCCCTTAAATTTGGCCCAAAATTACCCTCTCTCCACCATGTCCTAAAAACAATGTAACTGCCCAAAATTACCCTGTGTCTACCTTGTCTTAAAATTAATGTAACTCTACTCTTTTCACTCTAACATGGCCTAAAATTGTCCTCTCTTCCATCTTGATCTATGAGTTGTAGTAATAGATTAGCACTAGATCATGCGAGTCACGAAGAAGTGCTTTGGAAAACATGCAGAGCCGTAGCATTCTCTTTGCGTTTCCGTTCCCCTCCCTGCCCTTCCTCTCCTCTCCTCTTCTCGCCCCTCCTCTCTTCTCCTCCCCTCACTTCCTTCCTTCCTTCCTTCCTTATCCTCTCCACTCCTTCAGTCTTCTCTCGTCTCCTTTCCTTTCTTCTTTCCTTCCTTCCGTCCATCCTTCCTTCCATTCTTCCATTCCCATCCTCTCCTCTGCTTCCTTCCCTCCTTCAGTCTCCTCTCCTCTCATTTCTTCCTTCTTTCCTTCCTTCCAACCCTCCTTCAGTCTCCTCCCCTCTCCTTCCATCCGTCCTCTCTTCCTGTCCTCACCTCTCCCATCCTTCCTTCCTTCCTTCCTTCCTTTCATTCCTATCCTCTCCTGTCCTTCCATCCCTCCTTCAATCTCCTCTCCTTCCTTCCTTTCTTCCCCTCCTTCCTTCCGTCCTTCCTTCATTTCTTCCACTTCTCTCCTCGCCTCTGCTTCCAACCCTCCTTCAATCTCCTCCCCTCTCCTTCCAACCCTCCTTCAATCTCCTCCCCTCTCCTTCCTTCCATGCTTCTCCACACCTCTCCCATCCTTTCTTCCTTTCTTCTTCTCTCTCCCATCCTTCCTTCCTTCCTTTCTTCCATTCCTCTCCTCTCTCCTTTCTTCTTTCCTTTCTTCCTTTCCTATCATCTCCTCTCCTTCCATCCCTCCTTCAGTCTCCTCCCATCTCCTTCCATCCCTCCTTCAGTCTCCTCCCATCTCCTTCCATCCCTCCTTCCTTCCTGTCCTCACCTCTCCCATCCATTCTTCCATTCCTCTCCTCTCCCATCCTTCCTTCCTTCTTCCCTCCCTCCCTCCCTCCCTCGCTCTCATTCCTATCTCCCAGTCAAAGTTAGATATGTGGAGTGTAAACAGAGCCGCCATATTCCCACCATGCACGTCTTTGTTTACTTTCACCATATTTGGGAGAGTGAGATCATGTAGTGGCAGTGGCAGTGACGTCACATCCTGAGGGGAGGGGAGGGGACGGGAGAGAGAAAGAGGGGAGGGAGGGAAGAGAGGGGAGAGATAGAGGGGAGGGTTGGGAGAGAGGGGAGAGAGAAGGAGGGGGAGGGTGGGAAGAGTGAGAGAGAAGGGGAAGTGACGTAAGGGATTAGAGAGACAGAAGAGGAATTGGTTTAATGAGAGAGAGGGGGGGGATGGGGGAGGGAGGGAGGGGGGGAAGGGAGAGAAGAGGAGGAGGAATTGACATTAGTAGAGATAGACAGAAGGGGAACTGATGTACTGTATGTAATATGTGTGTGTGTGTGTGTGTGTGTGTGTGTGTGTGTGTGTGTGTGTGTGTGTGTGTGTGTGTGTGTGTGTGTGTGAGAGAGAGAGAGAGAGAGAGAGTTAATCAAGTAGGAGAGTCACAGTAATATTTTCTTTTCACTTCTTAAAATTCCTTAGGAAAAAAAAATGCATCTTGAAGGAATTGATCGTGTTTGTGAGTCATCTTTCCAGGCGATAGGTGGGTGGGGCTAAGGTGGGCACACGCACGCACGCACGCACCTACGCACGCATACACCTGAGCAAGCACACACCTACGCACGCACACACCTACGCATACACACACACACACACACACACACACACACACACACACACACACACACACACACACACACACACACACACACACACACACACACACACACACACACACACACACACACACTAGAAAACCCTGGCATTAAAACAAGTTATTAGTTTTGATACGCATAGTAAATCGCACAGGAGCAGGTGCTAAGGAGCCTGCTACGCCCACGAGGACACGACCGAGATGATTGACAGTCTTGTAGTGCTTCTTATCTAAAAAAGGGAAAATACAGTACCCATTCCTTCGCCTCCTTCCTTCTTGCTTTCTCCATCTTTCTTCCTCCTCCCCTTCATCCTTTCCTTCTCTTCCCTCTTTCCCTCCATTTCTCTCCCCTCTCTCCCTCCTTTTCTCCTTCCTCCCTCCATGTTGTTCCTCCCCTTCCTTCTTTTCCTCTGTCATTCACTTCTCTGCCTCCCTCCCTTAATTTTCATCATTCAGATTCGTTTCGTTTTATTTCCTGTCCTGTTTTCCTTTCCTCCCTTTTTTATCTGTTCCTACCTTCTCCCTCCCCTCCCTTTCTCTTTCCTCCTCCCTCCTTCCTCCCTGCCATTCTTCCCTCTCCCTTTCTCTTTCTTCCTCTCCCCTTCTCACCCCGTCCATCCTCCCCTTCCTTTCTCTTACTCCTTTCCCCTCCTTTCTCTTTCCTCCCTTTCTTTTCCTCCATTTCTCCCTCTCCTCCACCCAACTGATGCATCTTTAGTCTGGCAAATATTAGCATACCTCATCCCAAAATAGGAATATCAAATCCTATATTGCTAAAGTTAATCCTACAAATCCTACCATGTCAGAGGGTGATAAAGAGGAAAGGGATATGGTGATTTTAGTGTGATTTTGACGTGGATACGAGTGTGATTTTGGCCTAGGTAATTTTAGTGTGTTTTTTGGCGTAGGTAAGAGGGTGAGTGTAGGTAATTTTAGTGATTGGCGTGGGTAACTTTGGTGTGATTTTGGCATAGGTAATTTTGGTGTGATTTTGGCATAGGTAATTTGGTGAGAAACGATATATTAAAAAAAAATATATGGTTGGTGTATTCCTTCGTGTTTTGAGAATTGGGAGTTTTGTTGACGTTGTGGTGTAGGTGTTGAGATATACAGAGAGAGAGAGAGAGAGAGAGAGGTGGATGGATGGATGGATAAGTAGATGGATGGATAGGTGGATGGATGGATGGATAAGTAGGTGGATGGATAGGCGGATGGATAGATGGATAGATACATAGATGGATGGATGGATAAGTAGGTGGATAGATAGGTGGATGGATAGATATATGGATAGATGGACGAATAGATAGACTGAGGGGTAGTTAGATAGATAGTTCCATAGATATAAGATTTTCATTTCCCACTTATGATATCTACCTAGGATTGATATATACTTGTTTATTGAATGTTGGATGAGATGAGATAGATAGATAAATAGATAGATAGATAGATTCGAGTAGACATATATATAGTGCATCTTTATTTCTCACTATAAAAACAGGTGTATGCTATAATGTCATGTTTTTTCTTATTTTTGATATACAGGTAACTTTTTTGTGCACAGGTGAGATGCGAAAGATTAGACATATAAAGAAAATTAACCTCCAATATCATCCAACATTTTGAGAGAGAGAGAGAGAGATGGCAATTTTATTTTTGATTTTTGGCGTAGGTTTTAGATGCAATATGATATGAAAAATAATGTTGATCAGAGAATATATATAACTCCATTTTTGAAAAGTGGTGAAACTCTGTGGATTTTTGTGGGTAGGTGTTAGATGGGGCGAGATTATATTAATAAAATGATATCTACCTAGGATGAAAATGCTTATTATTATTATTATTATTATTATTATTATTATTATTACTACTACTACTACTGTTATTTTCATTATTATTGTTATTACTATTTTCATTATAATTATTATCATTGTTATATTTTCATCATCATTATTAGTATCATTATTATCAATATTATTATTTTTATTATTATTATTATTATTAATTATTATTATTATTATTATTATTATTATTTTTACTATTATTATTATTATTATTATTTTTGCTGTAGTTTCTGCGTAGGCGTTTGATGTGAAATAGAATTTAAGAAAAAATAATTAAATAATGGGATCTTGGACGTGTGTGTGTGTGTGTGTGTGTGTGTGTGTGTGTGTGTGTGTGTGTGCAGTAAACCAGAATATAGGATAGGTATACACGACTCGCTTATTTGCACGGCTGTCGTGGTAATATCGCCGATTATTTACACCGATAGCACTCCCAGGCGATAAGGGCGTAGGAGCCGTGTGCTTAACGCCTTCCAACAAGTGATTTATTCTATTTATTTTTATTTATTCATTTACTTTATTTGTGAGGCATAGGAGCTTGTGTGTGTGTGTGTGTGTGTGTGTGTGTGTGTGTGTGTGTGTGTGTGTGTGTGTGTGTTCATCATGTGTGTTCTTCATCTGTATCTAAATTAGCTGCAGATAACACACTAGTCAATATAAAGCTGCCATGCTAGTCACGAAGAAGTGCAGAGGAGCCTGAATAACCTCACCTCCATAAGTCCCACAATTCCTAGCCTTACCCTTGATCATCACTCTTAGAGACCAGCAGAGAGTGACCCGATTGAAAGCATATCTAATTACAAGTCAATTAAGCACTAAATTAGGCTCGTTAGGGTTCATTTAGCTAATTACTAAGCCTGAAACCATAATTAAATCGGTAATGTGATAAATGACTCCCTAATTATTGAAAAAGATTGATCATAAAGTGTAGTGTTATATGGAGGGCGGGGTCCTGGCCTGGGATGTGAGATTTCTCGTATTTTCTCGCTTTTGCCTCGTATTTTCTCGCGATTTACCACGATTTTCTCGCCATATTTCGTAGTTTCTCGCGAATCTTCTTATTTTCTCGCGATTTACCACGTTTTCTCGCCATATCTCGTAGTTGCTCTCGTGTCTTCGTATTTTCTCGCGATTTACCAGGTTTTTCTCGCCATATCTCGTAGTTTCTCGCGATTTTACGATATTCCAATTTTCCGATATTCCAATTTTACGATATTCCAATTTTACGATATTCCAATTTTACGATATTCCAATTTTACGATATTCCAATTTTACGATATTCCAATTTTACGATATTCCCGTTTTACGATATTCCCATTTTACGATATTCCAATTTTACGACAGTCCAGTTTTAAAATATTCCAAATTTGCGATATTCCAATTTTTGCGATATTCCAGTTTTACGATATTCCAGTTTTACGATCCTCACCACCTCCTCTCCCTTCAACAACACTCAGTCACATCTCCAACTACCCCCACCACTCCCAGATCATTCCCACTTCTTACCATCTCACTCCTTCTTTCAACCATCACCCTCCCCCCACCTCCCAGTCCCTCCCAGTCATCCCTCACCCTCCTCCCACCTCCCAATCCCTCCCAGTCATTCCTCACCCTCCCTCCCACCTCCCAATCCCTCCCAGTCATCCCTCACCCTCCCTCCCACCTCCCAATCCCTCCCAGACATCCCTCACTATTCTCCCACTCATCCCAGTCTCTCCCTAGTCATCCCTTCACCCCCCTCCCACCCAACTCCCACTTATTTCGCCCTCACTATCTTATCATTCATCCCAGTCCCTCCCAACCCCAATCCCTCTCAGATCCCAGTCATCCCTCTCACCTCCCAGACATTGCCCACCCTCCTCTCACCTCCAAAACACCCCCTCCCACCCTCCTCCCACCCCAGTCCCACCCAGTCCCATCCCATCCCAGAAAGACGTGTAAGGTGAAGCCAGTCATGATCTGTTCAACCAGCTGATGATTGTAAACACGACACACACACACACACACACACACACACACACACACACACACACACACACACACACACACACACACACACACTCAATGAAATCTTTCCCTTAGTGATTTTTTTCTTATACTTCTTGGACGTATATTTAACCAGCGTGTGTGTGTGTGTGTGTGTGTGTGTGTGTGTGTGTGTGTGTGTGTGTGTGTGTGTGTTTTCTGTCTGTCTGTGTCTGTATATTTCTGTGTGTGTGTGTGTGTGTGTGTGTGTGTTTTCTGTCTGTCTGTGTCTGTATATTTGTGTGTGTGTGTGTGTGTGTGTGTGTGTGTGTGTGTGTTTTCGCAGTGGGATGATTTTCTGCAATGGACATGTGACACGGATGTTCACTGTTGATCTTTTTTATGTTTGTTTGTGTTGCTTTGGCCCTGAATGATATTACGCGCGTGTGTGTGTGTGTGTGTTATATCTGTCTATCAGTCTATCTGTGTCTTTCAATCCATCCACCCATTCATGTCTACCTGTCCATTTTTCTATCTATCTATCTGTCTATCTATCTATCTATCTATCTATCTATACCCCACTAGGACGGTCCCCAGCCAAATAAGGAAGTTCGTGACCACAAGAAATATTCCTAGTTCTATCTGTCTATCTATCCATCTGTCTATCTATCTATCTATATCTATCTGTCTATCTACTCGCCTTGCACTCCTTGACGGGATTGTTTTGTTTTTTTCATTCTTGCCACGATTTCCTTCAGCTGACCGTGGGGGGGGGAAGGCGTGGTTAGGGGGTAAGGAAAAATGTTTAAAAAATATATATTCTCTCTCTCTCTCTCTCTCTCTCTCTCTCTCTCTCTCTCTCTCTCTCTCTCTCTCTCTCAGTTAAGGGGTTAGGAAAAATGTAAGAAAGTTATATTGATTAAATTAGAGGGATTTCTCTCTCTCTCTCTCTCTCTCTCTCTCTCTCTCTCTCTCTCTCTCTCTCTCTCTCTCTCTCTCTCTCTCTCTCTCTTTCTTTCTCCTTTTTATAGATAGACACTAATAACACATCCTTTCTTTGTTGTTCGCAATAGACAGACACAGACAGATAGACAGATAGATAGACAGATAGATAGATAGATATTTACCCTTCCACGTGATGCATTGTGTGTTGAAGGGGGGCATCGTCTGCAAGAGAGAGAGAATTTTTGTATTTATTGCAAGTTGCAGAGTCAGGAGTCGCCTTGCAACACAGGAGGAGGTGTTATTAGGCTGTATGTATGTATGTATGTATGTGTGTGTGTGTAAGCATTTTTGTACTCGTATGTATGTATGTATGTATGTATGTATATGTATGTATGTATGTGTGTGTGTACATATTTTTGTACTCGTATGTATGTATGTATGTGTATGTATGTATATGTATGTATTTAGGTACTCTTATGTATGTATGTGTGCATGTATGAATGTATGTATGTATGTGTATGTATGTTTATGTACTCGCATGTATGTATGCATGTATGTATGTATGTGTGTGTGTGTATGTATGTATGTATATTTATTGCCAGAAATCTTTATCCTAGAGGGGGTGCCCACCAACAAACCTCCTCCACGTCACCCTGTCCCTCGCGATCAAACTGCCTTGCCTCCAACTCGCACCACGCATAAGATGGCGTCATACGTAAGGGGCTGAAAGTCTTAGGAGGGTTGGGGAAGACTTTTGCACCTAGCTGTTAACCTAACCTTGAAGACGGAGGTTTAAAAAGGAGGATAAGGGTCTGAAGAAAGGCGACATGTGTGTGTGTGTGTGTGTGTGTGTGTGTGTGTGTGTGTGTGTGTGTGTGTGTGAGAGGGAGAGAGAGAGAGAGAGAGAGAGAGAGAGGAGGATGGTGATGACGATGATGAAAATGATGATGATGATGATGATGACTGTGGTGGTGGTGGTGGTGAGGACAATGGTGATGATGATGAAGATGATGATGATGATGATGATGATGATGATGATGATGATGATGATGATGATGAGAGAGAGAGAGAGAGAGAGAGAGAGACGAATAACAGAACAGACGTGGCAGGAAAACAGATGGCGTAAAGAGAGGAAGGGATAAAGAAAACCGAAGAGAAATAGAACACATGAAGAACGAAGTAGAACAGACAGATAGACGAAATAAGAACAGGTGAACGGATGAACAGATGAACAAATGAACGGATAAACAGAGAACGGAGAACGGATGAACGGATGAACAGAGGACGGATGAACGGAGTAAGGATAGTAGTCATAACATAAATATTTTTCTGAACAGACGCTGACTTGCAAATAGTAATGTCAGAAGTTCTATCCTGCCTCTCCTATTCCTTCTCCTATCCCTCCTCCCCTCCATCCCTCCTTTCCTCCATCCCTCCTTTTTTCCATCCCTTCTTTCTTCCATCCCTCCTTTCTTCCATTCCTCCTTTTTTCCATCCCTTCTTTCTTCCATCCCTCCTTTCTTCCATTCCTCCTTTCCTCCTCTCCTCCATCTCTCCTTTCCTCTATCCCCCACCCCTCCATCTATCCCACACCCCTCCATCTATCCCACACCCCTCCATCTATCCCACACCCCTCCTTCTATCCCCCACCCCTCCTTCTATCCCCCACCCCTGCATATATCCCCCACCCCTGCATATATCCCCCACCCCTGCATATATCCCCTACCCCTCCTTCTATCCCCCACCCCTCCTTCTATACCCCACCCCTCCTTCTATCCCCCACCCCTGCATCCATCCCACACCCCTGCATCCATCCCACACCCCTGCATCTATCCCACACCCCTCCTTCTATCCCACACCTCTCCATCTATCCCACACCCCTCCTTCTATCCCCCACCCCTCCTTCTATCCCCCACCCCTGCATATATCTCACACCCCTCCATCTATCCCACACCCCTCCATCTATCCCACAACCCTCCATCTATCCCCCACCCCTCCTTCTATCCCCCACCCCTCCATCTATCCCACACCCCTCCATCTATCCCACACCCCTCCATCTATCCCACACCCCTCCATCTATCCCACACCCCTCCATCTATCCCCCACCCCTGCATCTATCCCCCACCCCTCCATCTATCCCACACCCCTCCATCTATCCCCCACCCCTCCATCTATCCCACACCCCACCATCTATCCCACACCCCTGCATCTATCCCCCACCCCTCCATCTATCCCACACCCCTGCATCTATCCCCCACCCCTGCATCTATCCCCCACCCCTGCATCTATCCCCCACCCCTCCATCTATCCCCCACCCCTCCATCTATCCCACACCCCACCATCTATCCCACACCCCTGCATCTATCCCCCACCCCTCCATCTATCCCACACCCCTCTATCCCACACCCCACCATCTATCCCCCACCCCTGCATCTATCCCCCACCCCTGCATCTATCCCACACCCCTCCATCTATCCCACACCCCTCCATCTATCCCCCACCCCTCCATCTATCCCACACCCCTCCATCTATCTCACACCCCTCCATCTATCTCACACCCCTCCATCTATCTCACACCCCTCCATCTATCCCACACCCCTCCATCTATCCCACACCCCTCCATCTATCCTTCCCCCTATGGAATCACACATACAATCGCATATTTTTTACTATCCTGTGTTCCTATCCTGTAATTTCTAGTATCCACAGCTTCATCTATCCCTCCCCTATCCCCTCCCCCCTGCTCTATCCCCTCCCCCTCCGTCTACCCCTACCCCTGCTCCTCCTTCCTCCACCCCTAACCCCCTTTCTCCTTTCTCTTTATACCTGTCTGCTTTCCTCTCATCCCGTCTTTTCCTTTTCCCTCCCTCTTCCCTCTTTTCCTCCCCCTTCCCTCCTTTCCTCCCCCTTCAGTCCCAGTTATCATCATCATCATCATCACTATCATGACCATCACTCTTATCACCGTCTCTGTCATCATCATCATCATCATCATCATCATCATCATCATCATCTTAGTCCTATTTTGCACAACTAGTTCAGTCCTTCTTTTTTTCCCCTCACCTTTTTGCATTTTCACGTTGATATGTGGGTGTGTTTGGGGTGGGGGGAGGCTGGGGGTGGGGGTGAGGTAAGGGTGGGGGTAGGGGTGGGGTTAGGGAATCATCATCATCATCATCATCATCATCATCTGCTGCCTTATCATTTTCCTTTCTCGTTTTTTGCATGATGATCTTGATATGTGGGTGTGTTTGTGTGGGAGGGGGGAAGGAGTAGGGTGGGGTTGGGGGTAGGAGTGTATATGGGGGTGGGAGGGTTGGGGGAGAAGTGTGAGGTGGGGTGAAGGTGTGGGGATTACGAATAGTGGGATGAGGATGGGGGCTGGGAGAGGGAGTATAGATGGGGTGGGGGAGAGAAAGGGGAGGAGAGGTAAAGGTAAGGATGAATAGTGGGGGAGGTAGGGGGGAGAAGATATCAATGATGGAGGGGGAGAGAGAGAGAGAGAGAGAGATAAAAGATACCTGTTCTTAATTGTAGGTAAGCACATTGATTGGGTGGGAGAGGGGGGGTGAGGGCGGACAGGACAACGAGTAGGTGGGGTTGGGTGTGAATGCAGAAGGCAGTGGGTGTTATTAGTGGGTGTAGGGACGTGTGTTATCGCAGTGGGTGTAAGGAATGGGTGGAGCGAAATTAATTACTGGGTGGATGGGCGGGATGGTGGGTGGGGAGTTAGGTGTGGGTGTGGTTCTATGTCTGATTGGTAGTCTGAATTCGTGCTGTATGGGTCTCCGTAGCATTTTTCCCTGAGCGATTTATTTTTTGATTGGTAGTGGGGATCGGGTACGGTATAGATTTGGTAGTCCGTATCCTGAGTCCCGTATTCCGTTGCACCTCTTCTTCAGCGATTAATTTTTCTTATCTGATTGGTGGTGTGGATTGGTGGTGTGTGTGTCTGAGAGAGAGAGAGAGAGAGAGGGGGGGGGGGGTTATGATAAGGTGAGGTGTGAAAAAGTGACAGCATTGATACAAGTGTGTGTGTGTGGGTGTGTGTGGGTGGGTGGGTGGGTGGGTGCGGGTGTGGGTGTGGATTCAATGATTGAGTTAGCATAAATTCTCACCTCCATCACTCCCTATTATAAGACCCAAAAAATAACGTTCCAAAAATCACCACCATCTCTATCCTTGTCTTATCTTTCCCTCTGATGCGTGAGAAGGGAGGCCTACGCCTGGTGGCACTGATATAACCAGGCGGATCCACTGCCTGGTTATACACAGGTCCCTCAGCTCCCTTCCTATCCCCATACAGAAAGTTAGATTATCAAAAGAGAGGTATTTCAGCCGGTAGTCCACTGGGTTCCGATTGTAAATGAACCCCACCAAACCTGAACACTTTATAGATATTCATTATACTTTTAAAATTACTATGATTAATAATGTTTTTCTTTTTTCTTCAAGTGGAATGGACCTATTGTTAATATTTGTGTTTTTTAATATATCAGATGAAGGAAGAACTGGGTGGCTGTGTTTTTTAATCGGTGTGTGTGTGTGTGTGTGTGTGTGTGTGTGTGTGTGTGTGTGTGTGTGTGTGTGTGTGTGTGTGTGTGTGTGTGTGTGTGTGTGTGTGTACCTCGTTACAGAATACATTATTTCTGCTAGGCCAGTGCTCTCCTGTCTACACACTATAAACACACACACACACACACACACACACACACACACACACACACACACACACACACACACACACACACAAAATATAACACGAGTATGAATTTCGCTTATCAAACACATATATCACAGGTTTAGAGTTCTTCATATATATTATTTTTATTTTGATTTATTTTTTTATGTAGGAATGCGATCCTCGTAACTAGAGACCCCTTAGCACTAGCGAGAGAGAGAGAGAGAGAGAGAGCTGTTCCGACGAAGCTTTTTTTGTTTTTATTTGTCACTCTCTCTCTCTCTCTCTCTCTCTCTCTCTCTCCACAAACTGATAACAACCATATTTTTCGCTGCTGATTGGTGGCTTTCTTACAAGATTTCCCCCAAGAATTAATTATAATTATAGACTGTGATTATGGTATCTACTTTATGAGATGAGAAGATAAGGATAGTAAAGCAAGAAGGCCGACCAGTCCAGCAAGTAAACAAGGAATGCAGCCCCTATATGCATATCTACTGTACACACACACACACACACACACACACACACACACACACACACACACACACACACACACACACACACACACACACACACACACACACACACACACACATACACACACAATAAACACAGTATAAACACACACAGAAAATAAACACACACACACACACACACACACACACACAAACACAAAATACACATAGAACACACACACACACACACACACACACACACACACACACACACACACACACACACACACACACACACACACACACACACACACCAATATTCCAACGACCACGGCGGTATAGGATTACATTAATTTGGACAGGTAAATGGAGTGGACAGGTGGCTTAAGATTTTGTGAGAAGATAAAGGAAGATCATCTCAATACCTCTCTCTCTCTCTCTCTCTCTCTCTCTCTCTCTCTCTCTCTCTCTCTCTCTCTCTCATCTCTTAACTCCTCCTCCTCATATCTTCCCTACAACTCACTTTCACCTCGCTTGTCCTTTCCTCTCCTCTCTCCTCTCCTCTCCTCTCCTATCCTATACTTTCCTTCCCTTTTCTGTGCTAAACTATCCTCCCTCCTCTCCTCCCCACTCCCTTTTTCCCCGCCCCTCTCACCTCCCACCCTCTCCCCCTCTCCCTCTCACCCCTCTCCCTGTCACCCCTCTCCCTCCTCCCCCACTCCTCTTCTCCTACCATTAGCCCGCCTCTCATCCTGGACTATTTAAAGCTAATGGCAGCGTTAGTCTCAGGCTACTTAGGGCTACGGTGAAAAGGTATTATGCTGGTGAATGTGAGAGAGTGGAAGTAGAGGAGAATTTCGCTTTTTTGTGTCTTTTCTTTTCATTTCTGCTCTAACCTGCTCCCCTCATCTCGTCTTCTCTCCCCTCTCCTCCCCTCCCCTCCTCTCCTCTCCTCTCCTCTCCTCTCCTCTCCTCTCCTCTCCTCTCCTCTCCTCTCCTCTCCCCTTCCCTCCCCTCTCCTGTACTATTAAATGTAATGTGAAAGTGGAATTAACTGAGTAAAATTTCTCTCTCTCTCTCTCTCTCTCTCTCTCTCTCTCTCTCTCTCTCTCAAAAATTCTATTGAAAACATATATTACTGAAGAAAATCTAATTGAAGGAAACAAACAGAACAAAATAATTCTTTAACAAAAAAAAAACTAAAAAATCCCATGCAAAAAAATTCTTGTAAAAAATATTGCAAAAAAAATATCCTAGTTTAAGAAAAATAAGTCACAAAAAAATCAATGTTAAGAAAATATTACTAGAAAATCCTACACAAAAAAAAAAAAATCTTGTGGAAATATTGCAAAAAATAATCCATGTTAAAAAAAAGAAAAAAAATCGTCAGAAAAAAATATTACTAAAAAAAAATCCTATTAAAAGAAAATCTATACAAAAAAATCCTGTAAAAAAATACGAAAAAAAATACTGCTTGAGAAAACAAAATAAAAAAAAATTTCCTGTTTAATGAAGGCTTATATCAGGCCATGTTTATCTGATCCTGGATAAATACACACTCCGTCTGGAATCTCTCTCTCTCTCTCTCTCTCTCTCTCTCTCTCTCTCTCTCTCTCTCTCTCTCTCTCCCTCTCTCTCTCTCTCTCAAAAAAATGCACACCCCGTCAGGATTATCTTTCTAAATATTTACCTGCCTTGGCCACACCTTAGATTTTTACCTGATTCTCTCTCTCTCTCTCTCTCTCTCTCTCGGGCTTCCATCGCGATAATTTATATTGTCAGACGCGTGGTGGATTTTTTTTTTATATCTGCCCCTCCTCCTCCTCCTCCTCCTCCTCCTCCTCCTCCTCCTCCAGACACTTCCCTTAAACTTAAGATGATCTGCTTGGAATCTATCAAGACTCCGCAAAGTTTTCTATCTATCAGGTTTTATGTCATCAGGTTTTATATCTATCAAGTTCTCTATCAAGTTTTCTATCTATTAAGTTTTCTATCAATGTATCAAGACTCAGCTGAAGATAGATGGATGAATGGATAGGTAGACAGATAGATAGACAAACTGATAGATAGATAGAGATAGATAGATGGACAGATTGATACTCATAGACAGATAGATAAATAGATAGATAGATACCTGACCATACGAACCTCAAAAAATAATAATAATAATAAAAAAAGCATCGAGATAGGCAGCAGATTACACCGAAATATTTGCACAGGTAACGTCGGATGCCCTGGCGAAAATTTTCATGCCCCGCACCTGCATCTTATCTCGCCCTAATCACGCTTACCTGATCGTATATTTTAACCAGGCATAATTTTACCGTAAGCTTGCGTGTGCGTGCGTGTGTGTGTGTGTGTGTGTGTGTGTGTGTGTGTGTGTGTGTGTGTGTGTGTGTGTGTGTGTGTGTGTGTGTGTGTGTGTGTGTGTGTGTGTGTGTGTGTGTGTGTGTGTGTGTTTTCCTATATATATTTTTTTATGGTTCGTTCTGATTTTGTTTATTTGGGGGGTATTTTTTCATATTTTCTTCCCATTTTCTTCATTTTTTTTACATTTTTTCATATTTTTTTCATTTTTTTCACATTTTTTCACAATTTTTTCACATTTTTTTACATTTTTTCACATTTTTTCACATTTTTTTCATTTTTTTACATTTTTCACATTTTTTTCACATTTTTTCACATTTTTTTCACATTTTTTCACATTTTCTCACATTTTTTTTTTACATTTTCACATTTTTTCATTTATCACACCACATTTCTTTCACTTTTTTCACATTTCACAATTTCATTTTTTTCACTTCACATTTTTCTCACTTTATTCACATTTTTTTTTTCATTTTTCACAGTTTTCTTATATTTTCTCACATTTTTCACATTTTTCTTATTTTCTCTTTTCACAAAATTTTTCACATTTCACATTTATTTTCACATTTTTTTTCACATTTCACATTTATTTTCACATTTTTTTTCACATTTCACATTTATTTTCACATTTTTTTTCACATTTCACATTTATTTTCACATTTTTTTTCACATTTCACATTTATTTTCACATTTTTTTTCACATTTCACATTTATTTTCACATTTTTTTTCACATTTCACATTTATTTTCACTTTTTTTTTCACATTTTCACATTTTTTCAATCGTGGTCTGTGGTGCTTTCCTCCTTTTTATTTGTTTCTCATAATTTAGTGTAATTTTTAGTTAATTTTTATCGTTCGGTAAAGTTATTAATTTATCCTTACCTTCTGTCACCCTCTCTCTCTCTCTCTCTCTCTCTCTCTCTCTCTCTCTCTCTCTCTCTCTCTCTCTCTCTCTCTCTCTCTCTCTCTCTCTTCGTTTATAATATTTTTACGGCTTGTATCAGTCTCAAATATTCTTTCTTGCACCCCTCCCATCCATCCCCATTTTCTCTCCTTCCTTCACCCCTCCTTCTCCCCCTCCACCCCCTCCTTCTCCCCCTCCACCTCATCCTTTTCTCTTCCAAGCCCATCCCTCATCCCCCTTCCACCCCATCCTTGTCCCCCTCCTTGTCCCCCTCCACCCCATCCTCATCCCCCTCTTCATTCCTCATTCCCCTTTATCCCATCCTTCCCCTTCTCCATCCAAAAACATTCTCCTGTCTCACCCCTCCCATCCATCCCTATTTTCTCTCCCCTCTCCCATCCCTCATCCCTCCCCATACTTCTCCCCCTCCAAACCCATCCCACATCCCTCCCCCTCCAAACCCATCCCTCATCCCTCCCCCATACTTCTCCCCCTCCAAACCCATCCCTCATCCCTCCCCCTCCAAACCCATCCCTCATCCCTCCCCCATACTTCTTCCCCTCCAAACCCATCCCTCATCCCTCCCCCATACTTCTCCCCCTCCACACCCATCCCTCATCCCTCCCCCATACTCCTCCCTCCCCCATACTCCTCCCCTTCCACACCCATCCCTCATCCCTCCCCCATACTTCTCCCCCTCCACACCCATCCCTCATCTCTCTCCACCCCATACATTACCCTCCGCTCAGCTCTCGTGTTCCGTGGCCTAGGGAAGCAATGTTTACTCTGGGATAAATCGTGAGGTGCCTGATCTGAACCGCGGGAATTAGCAGATTGGCTGGTCGTGGGAAGGGTGATTAGTGGACAGAGAATCAGGGTGGTCTGTTCTGGAGTTCCTAAAGGGCTGGTGATTTTTGTTGGGTCCTTTTCTGTTCTCCCTTTGCATCGTATCACCCCTTTTTCACCCAATTCTCCCTCTTTATCTCCCCTTTTCACCCCATTTTAATTCTCTTCCTTCCCTATTAGTGGACAGAGAATCAGGGTGGTCTGTTCTGGAGTTCCTAAGGGTGTGGTGATTTTCTTGGATCCTTTTCTGTTCTCCCTTTCCATTATATCACCCTTTTTTCACTTTTTCTTATTTCTAGTAATAGGCAAAGACTCAGGGTGGTCTGTTCTGGAGTTCCTAAGGGTGTGGTGTTTATTGGGTCCTACTCTGTTTTTCCTTTGCATCTTATCTCCCTTTTCCTCCCCGTTTCCTTCTTATTCTCTCTCCTTATCATCCACTTTTCCTTTTCTTTTCACCAATAATAGGCAGAGAATCAGGTTGGTCTGGCGTGGTGTTCCTAAGGGGGTGGTGATTATTGTTGGGTCCTTCTCTGTTTTCCCTTTGCATCTCTCTTTTTAACTTAACTTTTATTCACCAATATTAGGTAGAGAAATAGAGTAATCAGGGGAGGAGGTAGCAAGAGTCTGGTGTTTTTCCTCATTTGCATTACCACCTATAATTATTTTGTTTCATCCCTTTTCGTCTCTGTTTCACTTTTCATTCATTCCATTGTATTTCCTCGATGCTTTATTGATATTAAAAAGACTGAGTGAATATTTTTGGGGTCTTAATAATATTTACCCATTTTTCTATTTATCATCTTTCTCCTTTTATTTATGTATTTTTATATTCATATTATTTTACTTATCACCGTTCCTCATTTTTTTTACATCTTTCTTCAATGCATATTTATTTTTTTCACTCGTCTTCCCTTCATTTTATTAGCTTTTTTTAATATCATTTTCTTTACTTTATCTTTAATATTCTCTTTATGTCTTGGTTTCTTCTTAGCGTGTTTCCTTAAAATTTAGTTACCCCTTATTCTTTTTCCTAAGTTTACCCCGTTCGCCTCACAAGCTTTCTTATTCTCCTTTTTCTTTAATTCTTGGCTTCTGATTTCAGGTTTTCTATTTCTCTCTCTCTCTCTCTCTCTCTCTCTCTCTCTCTCTCTCTCTCTCTCTCTCTCTCTCTCTCTCTCGTCTTACTGTATTTCAAGGATGTTGTTACTAAGTGTTTTAAGACTATTTCTCTGAGTTGTGCATAATATATATAAATCCTCTTCCTTCCCCTCCTCCTCCCTCCTCTTTTCTTCCTCCTCCTTCTCTTCCTCCTCCTCCTCCTCCTCCCAATTTTTTCTGATCCTCATCCCACATCATACCCACCTGCCTGCCTAACCACCTACCTACCTACCTACCTGCCCGCTTGCCTACCTACCTTCCTACTTACCTGCCCACTTGCCTACCTACCTACCTACTTACCTGCCCGCTTGCCTACCTACCTGCCTACCCACCAAGCGAGCAACCTACCTACCTACCTTCCTCGTCCTCCTCCTCCTCCTCCTCCTCCTCCTCCTCCTCACCTTTCCATCACATCTTCCTCTTCCCTTCCTACCTCACCGCCTTCCTCCCTTCCCATTAACCAGGTAGGCACGACTTTGGCATTTCGTGATATCCTGAGAGAGAGAGAGAGAGAGAGAGAGAGAGAGAGAGAGAGAGAGAGAGAGAGAGAGAGAGAAATTAGGGTGGCTGATTGAAGAGGATGAGGAAGGAGTGATTAGAAGTAGGGAAGGGGAGGGGAAGGGAAGGAGAGAGAGAGAAGAGGAGGAAGAGTAGGAGAGGTGGAGAGAAATGTGAAGGAAGGAGAGGAGGAAAAGAGAGAGAGAGAGAAGGATGGTGTTTGCAGAGGATGGGGAAGGTATGGCTAGGGAGAGGGGAGAGAAGGGGCCTCTCTCTCTCTCTCTCTCTCTCTCTCTCTCACACACACACACACACACACACACACACACACACACACACACACAAAGTTGAGAAATACAGCTTTTTCTATTCCCATGCTGAAGAAATTGACCACATACTTAAGAAACAGCATAGCGTCTTCATGGCCCGTATTTTCGTCAGTTAAGAAAGCTCCCAAACACCATTTCCTAAGCGATTTATTTTGCTTATTACACCTGACTATTCTGTCCTGTGTTATATATATCCGTCTAATATCGCCATACTCTGCATAAATAACGTACAAAAGGATATTAACCAGCCATATCTCATCTTATTTTTGTATTTATATTTTATTTTTGTTATTTTTATTTGTATTTTGTTTGTATTTTTATTTTTGTTTTGTGTTTATTTCTTGGTATATGATATATTGGTTCGTGATGGTAAAGAGTATTTTTTTTTTTAATCCTTTGCTCTCGTGAAAAAAATAATTATTAGAGTATGGGAACTTGATATGCTACCCTCATGGCCATAAAATTTTGACTTATTACCATCCATCACTTTGATATATTGGGAAGAGGAGCTGGGTATAAGGGAGAGGTATTAGGAGGAGGTATTAGGAACGTGGGAAAGGACAGAGGGGAGAGGGAACGTGGAGAAAGGAGGGAAGGGAGAGGGGGATTGGGGAGAGAGAGGAGGGGGAGGTGAGAGGAAGAGAGGATGCAGGAAAATGGGGAGTGGAATGGGGAAGAATAGAGGGGAGAGTGATGGGAGAGAGCAGGGAAGGGAGAAGGAGAGTGGGGAGAAAAAGGAGGAGAAGGGGGAGAGGAGGGAATGGAGAGGGAAAGGGGAGAGTAATGGGAGGAAAGGATGTGTGAGGAGGAATGTTGAGGAAAGGGATGCTAGGTAGGAAACGTATAACAGAGAGAGAGAGAGAGAGAGAGAGAGTGTGTGTGTGTGTGTGTGTGTGTGTGTGTGTGTGTGTGTGTGTGTGTGTGTGTAGTGACCGCTTTGATGTCTGTGTTTTGTGTGTGTGGTATCGTGAAGGTGAGGAGTAGGCATTGTGTGTGTGTGTGTGTGTGTGTGTGTGTGTGTGTGTGTGTGTGTGTGTGTGTGTGTGTGTGTGTGTGTGTGTGTGTGTGTGGTGATTGCTTTGATGCCTATATTTTGTGTTTGGTATCGTGAAGGTGAGGAGTAGGCATTGTGTGTGTGTGTGTGTGTGTGTGTGTGTGTGTGTGTGTGTGTGTGTGTGTGTGTGTGTGTGTGTGTGTGTGTGTGTGTGTGTAGTGACCGCTTTGATGTAAGTGCCACGTCGCTAACCTGACTGTCAACACAACCAGTTAAACCCTACCCAGACAGTCGCCAGCCAGTCAACACTCGGCCCCACAACCCCCCCCCACACACTAGCTGGATAGACGCCAAGCCACGGATAGGCATGGTTGGGATAGGAGGGATGGTCTGAACAAGGATTTATAGACGGATGGATAGGGATGGTAGAGATCAACATGGATTTAAAGACAGATGGATAGGTATGGTACAGATCAAAGTGGATTTATTTGACAGATGGACAAGGATGGATTTATAGACAGATGGCTAGGCTTGGTAGGGATAGTCAACATGGATGTAGAGATGGATAGGCATGGTGGGAATAGTCTTAACCTGGATTTAGTCTTACGATCGATTTCTTCTCGTAACCAAGATCTGATTTTGTCGTAGGACCAGGTATCATGAGGAGTTGTTCACCGTCCAGGGTTCTTGTTTAATCCTGGTCTCTATGGCCGACCAGACCCATCGACCACACGTAAGCGACTGGTTCTGTGGGGCCGTTCATTCTCGTCATTGCCTTTGTCATTCTCGTCGTCAGCGTCTTCGTCATTCTCGTCAGCGCTTTACTAAAGAGCGTGGTGATTTTTTTTTTTTTTTTTTTTTTTTTTTGGCCTATCTGATGGAGCCAGGATTCCGAGGGCTTGAATGATGAGTGAATGGAAGCGTGGCCCATTGAATTAGGCAAACTTAGGCTGTCTGGACGTTGCTACTCCTCGCCTTGCCCAAGTGTGGGAAAGGAGGTCCAGATGATGATGATGATGATGATGATGATGATGATGATGAGAGCAGCTTCTTGAAATCTGGACTACCACTCTCTCTCTCTCTCTCTCTCTCTCTCTCTCTCTCTCTCTCTCTCTCTCTCTCTCTCTCTCTCTCTCTCCCTTCCTATCCACACTTAACATTTCTCTTACCCTTCACTTATCATTTTCTCATCCTTCCTTTCCCCTCTTCCTCCTTTCTCAGTTATCCTTCCCTTTCCCTCTCTCACATTCCTTTCTATTCACTCTCTCCTATTTCTTCTCTTCGTCGTCTTCTCTGTTCCATTCTTTCCCATCCTGTCTTTCTGTCGATTTGTCCTTTCTCATTTTCCTCTCACGTTCCTTCCTATCCACTCCATCCTTTCAGTTATCCCTTTTCCTTCTCTCCCATCCATCCTTTCCGTCCTCTTCCATCCTTTCCGTCCTCCTCCCTCATCCATTCCTTTCCCATTCTTCATTCCATTTATCCACCCCAACTCCGCCCCCAACACTAATGCACTCTCTGTTACTGTCATGTCTCCTCCCCTCTCCCCCTTCCCCCTCTCCCCACCCTGCCCTTCCTCTCCTCTCTCCCGACCCCCTCCTACACTCCTCTCACTTTCCACCTCTTCCATCTCTCCCCACCTTCCCTCCCTCTCCCCACGCCTCTCCTCTCTCACCGATCTCTTCTCTATTGTCCTCTCCTCTCACCTCCCACACTCTCCCTCTCTTTCGCACTTTCCTCCTTCCTTCCCCTTCCCCTCACACTTTCTTTCCTCTCTCTCTCTGTCCTTCTCCCTCTTCCCACTCCTTCTTCCTCCTCTGATCCCCACCTTCCCCCATCTTCTTCTCCATTCCTCACTTCCCGTCTCCACTTTCTACCCACTTTCCCTTCCCTCCCCTCTTTCCCTTCCCTCCCCTCTTTCCCTTCCCTCCCCTCTTTCCCTTGCCTCCCTTCTTTCCCTCTCCCCTTCTCCCCACTCTCCCTTTCCTCCCCTTCCTCTCCCCTCCCCTCCTCACTCTCCTGTCATGGCCGTCGACTCCTACTTCTGCTTAATTTTGATCAGTGGGGTGATAGTGGAGATAAGAAGCTGAGAGAGGGAGATAAGAAAGTGGCCGGTCCTTATGGTTCCTTGCCCACCTGTGTGTGTGTTTATGGTCTGCTGTTTTTGTGGTGGGTGGGTGAGTTTGTCATGATTGTCTTCTTAAGGAGCTAAAGTTTACAGAGACACTGATACGAAAAACAGAGATGATGGTTTTTGTATATAGCTCCTCTTCCTTCTTTTTGTCTTCATTGTCTTCGTGTGGAACTAAAATGTACAAAGACACTAATACGAAAAACAAAGATGATGGTTTGTGTTTATATTTCTGTTATTGCTTCTTCGTGCTTATGGCCTCCTGTTTCTGTGATCTTGTCTTTAATAGTCTCTTTTTAGAATTCTGCTGTCGTTTTTGTGTGTTTTAGTCATAGCTTTCAGTAGTATGCCTTTGTTTTTGCGTTTTAGTCCATTAGAGAAGGTGATGTTTGTTTATAAGTCTCTCTGCTTTTTGTGCTTTATAGTCTTCTGTTTTCCTGTCTGTTGGGCGATGTTTTATTATTAGTTTTTTTTTCTGCTTCTGTTTTTGTGTTTTTTTTTACTCATCGTCAGCTTTTTGTATGTTGTGTTTGTGTTTTTGTGTATATGTCTTTTTCCAGTAGAAAAGGTAATGTTTACACACACACACACACACACACACACACACACACACACACACACACACACACACACACACACACACACACACACACACACACACACACACACACACACACACACACACACACACACACACACCATTAACCCAAGGACCCTGAAGTTTCCGCGTCTATTATTTTTCCACAAGTTTCATAATTATTTTTTTTTAATTTTTTGTAACTGCAATAACCAGGCAATTGATTTTTTCTGGTTGTTTAGTTTTCACAGGATTCGTTGTTCATTGCTGTTAGGATATTTTTAGCAGTATTGAGGAAATGGCGGGGGACGGGGCGACATGGAGGTGATTTGTTTGTGGCCACCCCTTACGGGATTAGGGCGTCTGGCAATAGATAGATAGACTGACTGATGAACTTCCTGTTAGCTTGTTCACCGTTCTTCTGTTCATCAATAGGTCTGTTTTATCTATGTGTAATTAACCCGGCTGTCAGTAAGACCCCACCTGTATTTAAGCTGTTCCTGTTTACAAGTCTATATCGCCATCACTCATCTTGCCGTCAGTCTGTCAGTCAACCAGTCAGTCTGTCAGTCAACCAGTCAGTCTGTCAGTCAACCAGTCAGTCTGTCAGTCAACCAGTCAGTCTGTCAGTCAACCAGTCAGTCTGTCAGTCAACCAGTCAGTCTGTCAGTCAACCAGTCAGTCTGTCAGTCAACCAGTCAGTCTGTCAGTCAACCAGTCAGTCTGTCAGTCAACCAGTCAGCCTGTCAGTCAACCAGTCAGTCTGTCAGTCAACCAGTCAGTCTGTCAGTCAACCAGTCAGTCTGTCAGTCAACCAGTCAGTCTGTCAGTCAACCAGTCAGTCTGTCAGTCAACCAGTCAGTCTGTCAGTCAACCAGTCAGTCTGTCAGTCAACCAGTCAGTCTGTCAGTCAACCAGTCAGTCTGTCAGTTAACCAGTCAGTCTGTCAGTCAACCAGTCAGTCTGTCAGTCAACCAGTCAGTCTGTCAGTCAACCAGTCAGCCTGTCAGTCAACCAGTCAGTCTGTCAGTTAACCAGTCAGTCTGTCAGTCAACCAGTCAGCCTGTCAGTCAACCAGTCAGTCTGTCAGTCAACCAGTCAGTCTGTCAGTCAACCAGTCAGTCTGTCAGTCAACCAGTCAGTCTGTCAGTTAACCAGTCAGTCTGTCAGTCAACCAGTCAGTCTGTCAGTCAACCAGTCAGTCTGTCAGTCAACCAGTCAGTCTGTCAGTCAACCAGTCAGCCTGTCAGTCAACCAGTCAGTCTGTCAGTCAACCAGTCAGTCTGTCAGTCAACCAGTCAGTCTGTCAGTCAACCAGTCAGTCTGTCAGTCAACCAGTCAGCCTGTCAGGTAGTATAGGTCGGTCTGTCAGTCAACCAGTCAGCCTGTCAGTCAACCAGTCAGTCTGTCAGTCAACCAGTCAGTCTGTCAGTCAACCAGTCAGTCTGTCAGTCAACCAGTCAGCCTGTCAGGTAGTATAGGTCGGTCTGTCGGTCACCTGTTTAACCCCTTCAGTTCGAGTACAATTTACCTGGGCACCTTTTTAATCCTTTTTTTTAATTTTTTTTTTTTTTATCCATACGGCCGTTTTATCAGTTTTTTTTTAATTATCCATACGGCTTTCTAATCAATTTATTTTCTAAAATCCAGACGGCGTTTTAATCCATTTATATCTTTATTTTCTTATCCCTTTTTATCCATGTCATTCAGTTTTTATTCATCTATTTTCCATTTTCAGTTTTTATCCATTTTTTGTTATCCATATCCATCCATTTTTTTTTTTTTTTTTTCCAGTTTTATCGATTTTTTTTTCAGCTTTTTCCATTTCGATTTTTATCAGTTTTTTTTTTCTTTTTTTTTTTTTACATTTGATCAATTTTTTTTATCTTATACATTTTATTCATTATTTTTTTTTATTCATCATTTCTGTTTTTATATCCATTTTTTTCGATTATTTTTTCATTATCCGGACAGGCTTTCCCTCCAACTTTTTTCTGTTCTATATCTCACCCATGGAAAAAAATCTCTCATACTCTCTCTCTTTTTTTTACCCTTTCATATGGATTACATTTTTATCCATTATTTTATTTATTTATTTATTTATTTATTTATTTATTTATTTATTTTTGCAATATCCAGGTCACTTTTTTTTAACCTCATTCTTTTTTTTTTTTCTTTATCTCCACTTTGATCTTTCTCATCCAAAAATAAATTTCTTGTGCTGAAGGGGTTAATTTTGGGTGCTTCTACCCCCCCCCCATTCCAAAAATCTCGTGAGAAGAAATTCGTCTGATGGTAACATGACTAAGCTGAGATGGGGTTGAGTCTCCTTGGTTACTAGTCAAATCAGCCCTCCATTCTGACTACACTAGGCCGTCAGATGAGGCGAAGGGGTTAAGGGTCTTGGTTAGGTTAGAGGAATGAGTCTCCTTGGTTACTAGTCAAATCTGTCCTCCGTTACGCTAGGCCATCAACTGAGGCGAAAGAGGTTAGGGGTCTCAGTTAGGTTAGAGGAATGAGTCTCCTTGGTTACTAATCAAACCTATCTTCAAGTCTTATTACACTAGGCCCTCCACTGAGCTGAAAGGGATTAGGGGAATGAGTCTCCTTGGTTACTAGTCAGATCTGTCGTCCAGTTTGCCTACACTTGGCCATCGACTGAGCTGAAAGGGGTTAGGGATGTTTCTTTGGGGAATGAGTCTCCTTGGTTACTAGTCAAATTTATCCTTGTTATGGGAATGAGTCTCCTTGGTTACTAGTCAAATCTATCCTCCATTTGGCCATCGACTGAGCTGAAAGGGGTTAGGGATCTTTGTTTGGGGGATGAGTCTCCTTGGTTACTAGTGAAATTCCACTCTAACAACACCTGGCCATCGACTGAACTGAAAGGGGTTAGGGATCTTTGTTTGGGGAATGAGTCTCCTTGGTTACTAGTCATCCTCCAGTCTAACTAGGCCATTGACTGAGCTGGAAGGGGTAGGGATCTTTGCCAAGTAAACAAACAGAGTATAGAAAGTTTGTCCGAATTAGGATATCGCCTTAACGTTGGTGAGATAAAAACTTGACGTACTGAAGTGGTTAATTACTCTCTCTCTCTCTCTCTGTTCCCAATCCCACATCTTACCATCTTTTTTCCAACCCTCTGTCATAGCCACTCCCACTCTCCATGACTCACTCCATCCCACTTACGCGACAAAATGATTATAATGATCTTTTAGCCGTGTGTGTGTGTGTGTGTGTGTGTGTGTGTGTGTGTGTGTGTGTGTGTGTGTGTGTGTGTGTGTGTGTGTTTTCCCCTCTGGTCTTAGTCCCTTTCCATTCTTTCACCTCTCACTCACTGACTCTCTTCTTCATATCCATTCCCACTCCTTCCTAAATCCCCCCACTCCCTCCCTCCTTCTCACTCCCTCCCTCCTTCTCACTCCCTTCCTCCCTCCCCTCCACTCCCACTCTTTCCTCAAATCCCTTCCCCACTCCTATCCTGCTCCCTCTCACTCCCATTTTCTATAACTCACTCCTTCACCTCCCTCCCTCACTCCCTCACCTCCCTCCCTCACTCCCTCACCTCCCTCCCTCACTCCCTCACACTCCCTCCCTCCCTCTTCCAATATTGACTCAAATCTCATCCGTACTCCTATCCTGCTCCCTCTCACTCCCACTTCCTATAACTCACTCCTTCACCTCCCTCCCTCACACCCTCCCACACTCACACTCCCTCCCCTTCCTCCCACACTCCCTCTCACTCCCCCACTCCCTCTCACTCCTCCACTCCCTCTTACTCCTCCACTCCCTCTCACTCCCCATGACTCATCCCATCCCACTCGTTCAACAAAATAATGTAAATGATCCTTTAGACTGTCGATATTGGTGGGTGGTTGTTGTGTGCGTCTCCTGAATCCCTAATCAGTGACGACCCTGTGGCCTCCTTGCTTGCTTGGAGGGGCGTCTTGCTTGCTTGCTTGCCTAGAGGGACTTTTGGCTTGCTTGTGTCCTTGCTTGTGTGTTGGGTTGGTGTGGGGGGATCGTCTTCTTTGAGTGATTGACTTGTTAATTGTTTGGAGTGAGTGATCTGTTGAGAGAGAGACAGAGGCAGACAGATAGTTAAACAGGTAGATAGACACAGACAGATAGATACATAGATAAACAGATAGAGATACATATAGACGGATATTATACAGATAAACTGATAGATAGAGAGAGGTACATATAGATAGATAGTATATATAAACTGATAATAGATAGATATAATTATCAGAAAGGCGTTACTTCATATAGCAGTATATTAATTCTATCTGCCCCTTCGTCGAGAGAGAGAAATAAATGTTAAATGATAAATAGAAATAAATTGATAATCTGTCCTGGAGGTGAAAGAGTTAAGTAGATTTTGTGTGTGTGTGTGTGTGTGTGTGTGTGTGTGTGTGTGTGTGTGTGTGTGTGTGTGTGTGTGTGTGTGACTTTGCGTATAGAAACCGGACATTATTACGATAAGGGATTTCTCAGAACGATACGATACGCTGCGTTAGACTGTCGGAGTTGTCTTACGCGGATCTTACGCAAATCTTACGCAAATCCCGAGAGTTTTACGAAGTGATAAGAGGTTCTTGTGTTAATTTGACTCTGGTATAGATTAGATAACCCATTCCCTGAGGACTTAAAGTACTAACACTCACTATCATTCTATCTATAGTCAGACGCCTTAATCTTGTAAGGGGTGGCCACAAACAAATCGCCTCCATGTCGTCCTGTCCCCTGCCATTTCGCTGCCCTCCCACAAAAAATAGAGAGAGAGAGAGAGAGAGAGAGAGTATATATCTGTACATGAATAAGTGCTATTTAAATTACTACAAATAGGTGTGTGTGTGTGTGTGTGTGTGTGTGTGTGTGTGTGTGTGTGTGTGTGTGTGTGTGTGTGTGTGTGTGTGTGTGTGTTCGCCCTCTACATGACTACAAATAGGTGTGTGTGTGTGTGTGTGTGTGTGTGTGTGTGTGTGTGTGTGTGTGTGTGTGTGTGTGTGTGTGTGTGTGTGTGTGTGTGTGTACAAGTAGGTGTGTGGGTGCCGCAATATTTCCTCATTAACAGAGCTCATGCGTTAACCTATGTATTGGCAAAGTCCTAATTTAACCAGCAAGCATACCGCCGTTTGTGCTTGGTGTCTGTCTGTTTTTCTCCTTTTTATCTATTATCTGCGTCTGTCTATCTGTATGTCTATCTGTCTCATACATTCTCTCTCTCTCTCTCTCTCTCTCTCTCTCTCTCTCTCTCTCTCTCTCTCTCTCTCTCTCTCTCTCTCTCCCCTTCCATCATTAAATACGCAACATCAATAATCAATATATATCCAAACACATCCTTCCCCTTACTAAAGCAACACTAATAGAAATCTACTTACGCAATTCTTACGCCGAAATTGGAGACAGTTCTTGCGTAAGTCATTTTTCCATATTCGTACAGGCTTTTATTTCTTATTCTTTATTTTTTTGTATATTGGGAGTGTAGTTATGCGGAAAAGGATATAAGGTGTGTTGGAGTGATTGATAGTGTGTGTGTGTGTGTGTGTGTGTGTGTGTGTGTGTGTGTGTGTGTGTGTACCATCGCGAACCTGTGTGGGCGGTGGCAGTGTGTGTGTACGTGTGCGTGTGCGGGCGTGTGTAAGTAACCTGAGCATGTGTACAATGGGGTGCATCTTGGTGTATTCATGCATGTTGATGTGCTTATTTTTCAACACCCGGATGTGTGTGTGTGTGTGTGTGTGTGTGTGTGTGTGTGTGTGTGTGTGTGTGTGTGTGTGTGTGTGTGTGTGTGTATATCTGTCTATCTATCTCTATACAGTAGCTATGTTTTTATCCTTCTCTCTCTCTCTCTCTCTCTCTCTCTCTCTCTCTCTCTCTCTCTCACACACACACACACACACACACACAAAACCAGGTCATTTCTCTTCACCGTGTCAGTCAGCTGTCTAGATAGGTGACAGCACAGGTGACGGGTTTATCGGGCTGTCAGGGGAGCAATAGGCGCTGTTGTTGAGAGAGAGAGAGAGAGAGAGAGAGAGAGAGAGAGAGAGAGAGAGAGAGAGAGAGAGATTTTTTGCTGTTACTCATATCTGGTCTGTGAAGAGAATGGATAGATAGATAGAAAGATAGATAGATAGGTAGGTAGGTAGGTAGGTAGGTGGGTAGGTAGGTAGGTAGGTAGATAGATTGATAGATAGATAGATAAAAGATAGATGTTACACATTTTGCTCATCTCACTTTACTAAAAATATTATTATAAATATTTTCATTTTAGCCTAGAATTTTGGAAGATTAAATGACGAATTAATTGAATTTCTAAATATATATATATATATTTATATATATATATATATATATATATATATATATATATATCTATATATATATATTCTCTCTCTCTCTCTCTCTCTCTCTCTCTCTCTCTCTCTCTCTCTCTCTCCTTCCTTCCTTCCTTCCTTCCTTCCTTCCTTCCTTTCTTTCTTCCTTCATCGTCATCTCACCTTAGCCTCCCCTCTTCACTCCCTCCCTCCTTTCCTTCCTTCCTCCCTCCCTCCCTCCCTCCCTCCCTCCCTCCCTCCTTCCTCCCTCCCTCCCTCCCTCCCTCCCTCCTTCCTTCCTTCCTTCCTTCCTTCCCTCTCTCCACCTCTCCTTCCCTCCTTCCTTCCTTCCTTCCTTCATCGTCGTCTCCCCTTAGCCTCCCCTCTTCACTCCCTCCCTCTCTCCTTCCTTCCTTCCCTTCCTCCCTGTTTCCCTCAGTACCTCTCTTCCTCCCTCCCTCCCTCTCTCCTTCCTTCCTTCCTTCCCTCCCTCCCTTCCTCCCTCCATGACGCAGTTGGACCTGACCTCGCCTCACCTCACCTGGTCTCGTATTGACACTCCTGCCCCCGCCACCTGTCCTCCAGGTGATGGATGCTAGGTGGGGCGCAGCCTTGCACAACACCTTCCTTCATTGGCGCTAGTCACGAAGAAGTGCTGTGGAGATGTAAAGATATAGTAATGCCTTGTGCTACTTGGTTATCACTTACCATTTACCTACTGTGGTGCTAATCACGAAGAAGTGCTAAGAAGATGTAAAGATGTTTCTGCCTCTTGCTCAGCATTTATCATCTTCCTTCTTTGGTACTAGTCACGAAGAAGTGCTGTGGAGATGTAAAGATATAGTATTGTCTTTCTCTGCTACTTGATCAACACTTATCACTTACCTACTGGGATGCTAGTCACGAAGAAGTGCTGTTGGGGAGGATGTAAAGATATAGTATTGTCTTTTTCTGCAACTTGCTCAACAGATACCTCTCTCTCTCTCTCTCTCTCTCTCTCTCTCTCTCTCTCTCTCTCTCTCTCTCTCTCTCTCTCTCTTCATTCCTCATACACCCCCTTCACCTCGCCGTGGGAAGGAACATGGTAAAGGGCTATCTACCACAAAGGGGGCGTCGGATCCCTGCACGGTGTATGTAGGACGGCACCACAGAATCAGTTACTTGTGGTCGATGGGTCTGCTCGGTCAGATAGATAGGAATTAAGCAACAGCAAAGGGATTATTGGAATTGTGAAACCTTATTATATTTCCCAATGACGGTGGGAGTGAACGAAAACAATAGGTAGGAGGACAGGTGAGGGAGGAGGCCAGGTGAGGGAGGACAGGTGAGGGAGGAGGACAGGTAAGGGAGGAGGCCAGGTGAGGGAGGAGGCCAGATGAGGGAGGAGGACAGGTGAGGGAGAAGGCCAGATGAGGGAGGAGGACAAGTGAGGGAGGAGGCCAGGTGAGGGAGGAGGCCAGATGAGGGAGGAAGACAGGTGAGGGAGGAGGACAGGTGAGGGAGGAGGACAGGTGACTCAGGTGTTACATTTTCACACCTCCTGGAAGATTTCGTAACGCCTGTCCTTTTGCGATTTAGTTTCCTGTTTAACCTGCAATAGCACACCTTTTCTACCTGGAAGTGTTAATTGTATTCCTGATGGCTTCGTTAATTCGTAGCACTTGCACCTTAGCGATCTAGTTTTGTCTGCATTTTCATCCTCTTTTTCGTTACTCAAGAACCCGTAATGCCTGTCCTTCAGCGATTTAGGAGGAAAGATGAAGAGAGTAAGAAAGGAGGAAGAAGACAGTAGGGAAGAGGGAGAGAAACAGGGAGAAAGAAGGAGAGGTGGAGAGAGGAAGAGATGAAGGAAGGAAGACAGGAAGGGTGGATGAAGGAAAATGAGATGAGAGAGAGAGAGAGAGAGAGAGAGAGAGAGAGAGAGAGAGAGAGAGAGGTAGGGCGTGTCAGCTCCCTACCCTAACTATCGATGACCCAGAACTCAAACGAGGCACGTAATTACAGGTCCCTCTTTGATTATGGGAGGGAGGTGGAGGAAAGGGAGGTATGGAGGAAAGAGAGGGAGGGAAAAGGGGGAGAGATGGAGAGGAAATTAAAGGAGAGAGATGGAGAGAGGAGGAAAGGGAGAGATGGAGAGAGGAGGGAAAAGAGAAGCGATGAAGAGAGGAAGGAAAAGAGGAGGGATGGAGAGAGGTGGAAAGGAAGATATGGAGGAAAGAGAGGGAGGGAAAAGAAAAGGAGAGAGATGGAGAGAAAAGAGATGCACAGAAATGGAGGAAAGTAGAGATGGAGGACAGAGAGGGAGAGGGAGGGATGGAGGTGGTAGACAGGGGGAAAGAGGAAGGCAGGTAGGAGGGGCGGGGTGTTTGCAAGGCGTATAGCTACCAAGGATGACCCCAAGCCTGCAACATCGCATAGAACTGCAGGCTTCCTCTGATTACAGGCCTGGGATAGGGCGTCTGTCCAGTCATCAGGTGGCTTCATGATTTATAGGCGGTCGGGGTGTGTGGGTAAGAAAAAAAAAAAAGAAAGAAAGAGAAAGAAAAAATGGCCTTAATCTGAACGGTGGGTTAATTAAATGCCTTATCTCGGGCATTGATTGAAGGGGCACGGGTATTTATTCCTGTAAAACACTGACTTACGCGCTATCGCAAATGTTCAGCGCGCGATCGCAAATGCTCACGCCCTTCCCTCTCCCGACGCGCCCCAAAAGGATGGTATTTCTCGTATTTCCCTCCGTAAAAACCAGGTATAATCGGTGGTATTTGTGGTATTATTCTGGTGTTTATGGAAGGGGTATGGGGGTATTTGGGCGACCAGGGGCATACTCTAGGGGCATTCGGAGAGGCATAGGGTGATAAAAAACGTACCCTATTTTATTAAAGGAAAATAAAGGGGAATTGGGTTGATGTTGAGGGTGATAAATATAAGTGTTTCTTGAGTGCTACTTAAGTGGTCTTTAAGTGATTCTTCACCTAAAAATTAAGCTGAATTATTGAGATACGAGAAGTAGGGGTAGGTAGATGATGATGGTGGTGGTGGTGGTGATTGAGGTGGTGATGGTGTAGTAATAATGATGGTGGTGGTGGTGATGGTGTAGTAATAATGATGGTGGTGGTGGTGGTGGTGATGATGATGATGGTAGTAATGATGATGGTGTAGTAGTAATGATAATGGTGGAGGTGATGATGATGATGATGATGGTGATGATGATGATGATCTTCCTAGAATTAACGTTATTTTATCCGATTAACCTATAACCTAAAAAGATAATTTGTTCCTCCTCGTCCTCCTCCTCCTCCTCCTCCTCCTCCTCCTCCTCCTCCTCCTCCTCCTTCTTCTCCCTCTCCCTCCTCCTCCTCCTCCCTCCTCCTCCTCCATTTTTTCAGTTATGGGTCATGGGTGGTCGGGGTAGGTAGCTAACACGACACACACACACACACTCTCTCTCTCTCTCTCTCTCTCTCTCTCTCTCTCTCTCTCTCTCTCTCTCTCTCTCTCTCTCTCTCTCTCTCTCACACACACACACACACACACACACACACACACACACACACACACACACACACACCTGAGATTAATTAGAGGTTACACACTATCATCCTCCTCGTAAATAACGCACACACGCACACGTAGATACACACACACACTCATTAACTCTACACACACACAAGTTACACACAAAATACTGATCATATAACCATCCTTTACTATACATGCATACATACACACACACACACACACACATACATACATACATCCATCCATACATACATACACCGTGCATCCATCCATCCATACATACATACACCGCACACTCAATCACACATACACACGGGACATAAAGACATACATACACGCTACATACGTACACACATAGTTACGTACAGACATATAATTTATACACTAAACGATATACATACACATTTCGCAGCAACACACACACACACACACACACACACACACACACACACACACACACACACACACACACACACACACACACACACACACACACACACACACACACACACACACACACACACTCCCTTCTCCCTACTCACTACCCTACACCCTTACTTACTCCCCTCCCCACAAACTACCCTACACCCTTCCCTACACCCCCCCATACCCTCTACACCCCCCTCACCCTCGGCACAAGTCTGCATGGGTGTTATCTCCGCCATCACCTTTATAATTTAATCCCGGAGTGCACCTCGATCGCTCCGTAATTAACCAGGGGTACACCTTTATAAGCCCATACCTGAGACCTTTTCCCTGAACCCCCGAGACCAATTGCGGATCTATGGAGTGTCTGGAAGGTCCTGGCGGTCTGACGGTCCCTTTCCGGTCCTGGTATAAGGGTCAAAGTTCCTCGTCCCTTAAGGTAAAATCTGTTGGTCCTTATTGAGAGGTGGCGTAGAGGTCAAATCTCCTTGGTTTCTAGTAGCATTTTGGGGTCCGGTCTGATGGTCCTTCTTATGTCTCTGTGTAAGGGCGCTACATCCTTTCCATGGCACTTCTTCGTGACTAGCATCGTATTCTATTGTTCATCTCGTATTTATTGGATATTTTTCTTCGTGTCTTTATTGGATATTTTCTTCGTGTCTTTATTGGATATTTTCTTCGTGTCTTTATTGGATATTTTCTTCGTGTCTTTATTGGATATTTTCTTCGTGTCTTTACTGGATATTTTCTTCGTGTCTTTATTGGATATTTTCTTCGTGTCTTTACTAGGTCTAAAATCCCGGCCTTAAAGGAAATATTTACCACAGTTCACTTAAGAATTCCACCTCCTCTTCGTCAGTAAGTTGAGTATCTGGCTATGGGCGCCCTTGTGGTCCTTCGTCAGGGAGTTTATAAGGTCTGAAGGGAGATACGGTCGCCTTAAGCCCCCTACAGCCGCCTTAAATTCCCTACGGCCGCCTTAAACTCCCTTAAACTCCCTACGGCCGCCTTAAACTCCCTTTAAACTCCCTGGGGCTGCCTTAAACTCCCCACGGCCGCCTTAAACTCCCCACGGCCTCCTTAAACTCCCTTTAAACTCCCTGGGGCTGCCTTAAACTCCCCCTAAACTCCCTGGGGCTGCCTTAAACTCCCCCTAAACTCCTTACGGCCGCCTTAAGCTCCCTACGGTCATTACCACGGTTGGTTGAGAGGACGCAGGAAAGTGGTATTCAGCGTTGCAAATAGACCGGATAATGAGTGGCGTTTGAAGGCCCCTATCACCTGTGTATTACCCTTTTATCCGGATTCCTTGATGCCCTCCCTACCTACCTGCCTACCTACCTCTTCCTACCTGTCTGTCTGCCTGTCTGTCTCGCCCCTTTTCCTCCACCCTCCCTCCTTCCCCCTTCTTTCCTCACCTTCCTTCCCTTTCCTCCACCCTCCCTCTCACTTCTTCCCTCACCTTCCTTCCCTTTCCTTCACCCTCCTTCCTTCCCCTTCTTTCCTTACCTTCCTTCCCCTTCCTCCCTCCTCCCCCCTTCCCCATCTTTCTCCTCATCTTCCTTCCCTTTATTTACCTCCCTTTATTCGTTCCCTACCTTTCATCATGACAGTCATTCTCCCTACCTGTCTTTCAGCCTTATCCCTTTCCCTTCACCCACTCTCCCTTCCTTACCTTCCCTCACTTTCTCTACCTCTCCCCTTTTTTCTCTCCTCCTTCCTGTCGTTCTCTCTCCCTTCCACATTTCCCTACTTTTCCTTCCTTCCTTCCTTCCTTCCTTCCCTCCCCCCCCTTTCTCTACCTTCCTTATTCCGTTCCAACCTCTTTTCGTTTTTTTTTCCCAGTCTTTTCCAATTCTCTTTCTATTCTTCCATCTTATTTTCTTACCTTTTTCTGCTTACTTTTTCTACCTCTGTATTAACCGTTACTCCTAGTCTTTCATTTATGCAACAGGTCAACTCTGGAACTGTCTCCCTCTGTCTGTATTTCCTACTTCCTATGATCTCCAGTCTTTCAAACGCAGTGTGTCCAGGCATCTCGAAATGAACGGATCTTGAATTTGGCTCTCTTTTGTATTGTTTTTGTTTTTTTCTTGGAAGGAAGTGCTTTGCGGGCTCAGCCTTTGGTTCCTTCTTCCTGGCATAAAAAAAAAATCATTCCTACCCTTTTCCCTTCCTTTCAGAGCATCTCCGTCCTTTCCTCGTCTCCCTGCGTCCTTCCTTCCTTTCTTCACTCCATTCTTCCTTCTCCCTTCTTTCATACTTTTTCTATCCTCCCTTATCCTTCCCCTGATTCTCTTCCTTCTCCTTCCTTTTCTTGCCTCCCTCCTTCCTTTTCGTTTCTTCCTCCTCTTTCCTTTTCCTTTCTTCCTCCTCCTTACCTCTCCAACCTTTTCTCCCTCCATTCCTACCTTTCTCTCCATCCTTACCTCCTCTGTCTTTCCTCTGTCCCTGCTTTCTCTCCCCCCTCCTTCGTTTTTATCTTCCTTATTCTCTCTCTCTCTCTCTCTCTCTCTGCGGATTTCCTCTCTTTGTTGCAGTGCCCTTCCTATGCAACGTCCCCCTTCCCTCCTTCCCTCCCTTAAGTGACCGGCGCCAAGGGAGGGAGGGAGGGAGGGATGGAGGGAAGGAGAGAAGGTCCTCATTACCCCTTAGCCCCCCCTTAACCCCCCCTTAGCCACCCCCCACTACCCCTCATCGCCAAGGGACCAAAGGGGCGATCATTACTCTCTATTAAAATTCCAAAGCCTTCCGTTCCAAAGACCACGATTACGCTCCTCCATACTTCCCCCTCCCCTCCTCCTCCTCCTCCCATCTTTCCTCCTTCCTCCTCCCATCTTTCCTCCTTCCTCCTCCTGCACCATCTTTCCTTCACTTATTCCTCCTCTCCTTCATCGCTCCTCCTCCTCCTCCATCTTTCCTCCCTCTTCCTCCTCCTCCTTCCTCCCTCTTCCTCCTCCTCCTTCCTCCCTCTTCCTTCACAAACAGCCTCGAAAGTACCATATTGTTGCTGTTTGCTTTCCTTTGTATTCCTTTGTATCTTATTTCTCTTAGTCCTCCTCCTCCTCCTCCTCCTCCTCCTCCTCCTCCTCCTCCTCCTCCTCCTCCTCCTCCTCTTCCTCCTCCTCTTCCTCCCATTTTTTTTTTTCACTTTCTTCAGATTTTGCTGCTTCTCCTCCTCAATTCTTTCACTCATCATTTTATCACTTCCCTTCGTATCTTCCTTTTCATTTTCCTTCCCATTCATTTCCCTCTCCCTCTCTCTCTCCCTCTCCCTCTCCCTCTCTCTCTCCCTCTCCCTCTCTTCCCTGTCCCTCTCCCTCTCTTCCCTGTCCCTCTCTTCCCTCTCCCTGTCCCTCTCTTCCCTCTCCCTGTCCCTCTCCCTCTTCCTCTCCCTCTCTCTTTCCCTCCCTCTCTTCCTTCTCCCTCACCCTCTCCCTCTCCCTCTCCCTGAAATAGCATGCGCGATGAAAGAGAAAATAAAAGTGAAAAGGAGTAAGCAAGAATGACAAAGAAAATAGCCTTAGTATTGAGAGCGGGACGCCTTCACGTGGTGGCGCTGATATAACTGGTTGGCTCCACTGCCTGGTTATACACACGTCCCTCATCTCCCCCCCATATCCCCCGAAAGGAGGATTCGTGGCTAGCATCATAGTGTAGCGTTAGTCTATTGCTACATGACAGTCTTCAAGATGAGATGGCAATATTACGTCTAAAGTGAGCAGACTAAATCCGATGAGTGGATGGTAATGAATGGCTTTAGGAGGAGTTGGATGTGGAGTGATGATTGGGAAAGAGGAGAGGAGATTGTTATTATTATTATTTTTTTTTATCCAAGTAGGTATAAACAAGGCAGTTCGTTCCCTGAGAAGTCCACACACACACACACACACACACACACACACACACACACACACACACACACACACACACAGTCACCACGCCTTCCTTCTCCCTCTGGCGCTCCCTTCCTTCATTCCAATTTCTAGTTCCTTCTTTTCTTCTGCCCTCCTTCTTCTTCCCTCCCTCTTTCCTTCCTTCCTTCCTTGTCCTCTCCAGTCCAGTTCTTTTACCCACTTCATCCTCTCCTTCCCTCCCTCCTTCCCTCCTTCTCTCCCTCCCTCCCATCGCCTCCAGCAGGGGCGTCGGCTAGTATTACCCGGCAGTATTGGAATTAACAGAGACCTTTTCCACAGTGTACCATTAAAAGCAGAGAGAGAAAGAAAACGAAGGACTATCAACACGGCCAATAGGGGGGTTTTAGGACTCTCTCTCTCTCTCTCTCTCTCTCTCTCTCTCTCTCTCTCGTGCATGTGTATGAGAGGCAGACAGGCAGAGAGACAACAGAAGGACATGGTATCCACACACACACACACACACACACACACACACACACACACACACACACACACACACACACACAGCAGAACAAGGTATAATGAGAGAGAGAGAGAGAGAGAGAGAGAGAGAGAGAGAGAGAGAGAGAGAGAGAGAGAGAGAACAGACAGACAGACATGCATACAGACAGAGAAGAACAAGGTGTCAAAACGAGAGAGAGAGAGAGAGAGAGAGAGACAGACAGACAGACAGACAGACAGACAGACAGACAGACAGACCCGGGGGACGAGAAATCTAGAACATGGCTAAAGATTGTCACTTGAGATTTCCTTTTTCCTTAGGCGACAAGAGACAATTTTTTACGGAATGTATTGGTGTGCTGTTACAATACCATAGTTGGGACTTTAGTTATTTATTGAATTAATTATTTATTTGTGGTTTGGTTTAGACGGTATTATTATTATCATCATCATCATCATCATCATCATCATCATCATCGTCGTCGTCGTCATCAGTGGTAGTAGTAGTACAGCAGCAGTAGTAGTAGTAGTAGTAGTAGTAGTGGTGGTAGTAGTAGTAGTAGTAGGTTATTATTATTATTATTATTATTGGTTACGGAAGTGATGATTTGGGAAGGATGATGATCGACTGAGAGAATGAGAGAGAGAGAGAGGGAGAGAGAGAGAGAGAGAGAGAGAGAGAGAGAGAGACGATCGATTTAGGGAAACGTGGAAAGGAAGGTAGTGGTTTGCAAGGATTGGTTGATAGATGTGGATTGGATAATGGTGGTAATTGTGGTGGTGATTGTGGTGGTGGTGATTGATGGTGATTGGTGAGAATGATTGTGATGATGGGTAGACCAGGGTGGAGTGATTGTGATGAGGGTGATTGTGGTGGTGATTGTGATGTTGGTGATGATGAGGGTGATTGTGGTGGTGTTGGTGATGGTGGTAGTGATTGTGATGTTGGTGATGATGGTGGTGGTGGTGATTGTGGTGATGATGATGGTGGTGGTGATTGTGATGGTGGTGGTGTTTGTGATAGTGATTGTGGTGTTGGTGATGATGGTGGTGGTGATTGTGGTGTTGGTGATGATGGTGGTATAGTGTTATAGTGATTGTGATGGTGGTGGTGTTTGTGATAGTGATTGTGGTGGTGGTGATTGCGGTAGTGTTGAAAATGATTGTGATGATAGGAGGAGCCTGACAGGAGTGATTGTGATGATTGTGATTGAGATAGTGATGATGGATGGTGAGAAGGATTGTGATGATGGGAAAACCCGGCCTAGAGTGATTGTGATAGTGATGATGGATGGTGAGGAGGATAGTGATGATGGGTAGAGTCTGGTGGAGTGAGTGTGGTGATTGTGATGGTGATGATGAATGATGAAGGGTTTTTGTTGCATAAAATTGTCTTGGAATGATGATGATAATTATGAAGATGAAGGAGAGGAGGAGGAAGATGGGGAAGAAGAAAAAGAAGAGGAGGAAGAAGACGAGGAGGAGGAGGAGGAGGAGGAAGAGGAGGAGGAGGAGGAAGAAGATGATGATGATGGAGAAAAAGAAGAAGAGGAAAATGGAGAAGAATAAGGAGAAAAAGAGGAATAAGGAGAAAGAAAAAGAAGAGGAGGAGGAGGAAGATGGAGAAGAAGAAGAGGAGGAAGAAGGAGGAAGGAGGAGGAGGAGGAGAAAAGGAAGAAGAAGAAGTTGAAGAAGAAGAGGAGGAGGAAGAAGAAGATAAGAAAAAAACACCACCACCACCACCACCACCACAACCACCACCACAACCACCACCACCACCACAACCACCACCACTACCACCACCACCACCACAACCACCACCACTACCACCACCACCACCACAACCACCACCACTACCACCACCACCACCACCACCACAGCAACAAGGAAAAGACAGCCTGATTTGTGCTAAAGGTGTGACAGGAGGCGGGAGTGTTTGACCTGTCACCTGTCACACGCCGTCACACCTTTGCCCCTGGCGCGTCACACCGTCCGCTACTCTTATCTCCACTACTGATAGCACACTGAACTCTCCTTGGTATGGCAGCTCCTTAACGCCTTTTCCGCCTCGATTTATTCTGGTTCCCCATCTCGAAGTTTGAACTCTCCTTGGTATGGCAGCTCCTTAACGCCTTTTCCGCCTCGATTTATTCTAGTTCCCCATATCGAAGTTAAAAAAGATGTGGCCAATACAGAAAAGGAGGATTTGTAAGGTGTAACAAGTAAGATCAATCGCTTAGGAAGGGGTGGGAGTCTTCTGATAAAAGTTAATAATAATAATAATAATAATAATAGTAGTAGTAGTAGTAGTAGATGTAATAATAATAATAATAATAATAATAATAGAACTGTAGTAGTAGTAAAAATAATAATTACTAAAATCCTAACAACCCTTTCTCCCAGGAACACAAAAAGGAAGACAGACAGACGAAGACCACTGGAGCAAGACTGGTGAGTAACCCATATAGATTTATTTATTTATTTTTCATTTATCGTCCATATTAAGAGTGTGAAATTTTTGGACAATCCTTTATTTCTTTTTACTATAAATTCATATATTTTTATTTATCATATATATTTTTTTTTATTTATCGCCTATATTATAACTGAAAATTTTGGACTGTCCTCTTTTATATTTTTTTAATATAATTTCATGACCTTTTCTTTATCATATTCTTTTTATTTATCGTCCATATTGAAGGTGTGAAAATTTTTGAACACCTCCCTATATATTTTTTTTTAAATTTAATTTCATATATTTTTTATTTATCATATATTTTATTTAATGTCCATATTAAGGGTGTGAAAAATTTTGGAGAGTTCCTCCTTTTTTTTTTTTTTTTTTTTTTTTTGCATTATTTTTTTTTTTTTTCGTCAAAATTAAAACTGAAAATTAGGACAGACCTTTATTTTTTTTTTAACTATAATTTCATAATTTATTACTTACTATTTTTTCGGCCAATTATTCATATCTTTTGCTAACTGCACTGTTCAATATGGGATGCAGGCTAATTACACCTAGCAGTACAGGTGTGCCACTAATGAGGGGTAATTACAGGTATGCTCTCACCTTGCCACTACCTGCCTAAATTTACCTCTGTTTTGTTCAGTATTGTTCTAAGGATTTGTTCAGTGTTCATAAGTGTCCTGAGTTCTTGTTCTATTGTTCATGTGTTATTCTGATTTATTCCATGTTATTTTTTTATCTTGTTATATTATTTACATTTCTTTTGTTCAGTATTTCATGTTCTAAGGATTTGTTCAGTGTTCATAAGTGTCCTGATTTCCTGTTATATTGTTCATCTTGTTATATTATCATGTGATCTTGGTATATACTATTTGTTCAATTTTACCCCCTGTTCTAACAATTTTTTTCTGTGTTATTGTTCTTCTGTTCCATGTTATTTTGTTCACTGGGATTCATCTTAAGTTATATATTTTAATGTTATCTTAGGATGATTTTACTAGTTATATATTTAATGTTATCTTAGGATGATTCTGCTGCTTAGGATTTTCTTTTACTTAAGTGGTTTTATGATTTGCACTTAAGATCGTTTTTATATATCACCCTCGATTCGTACGTCCATGTGTGTGTGTGTGTGTGTGTGTGTGTGTGTGTGTGTGTGTGTGTGTGTGTGTGTGTGTGTGTGTGAAGTCTTGAGTATTTTTTGTTAGTATTTTTTTTTCTATTATTTTTTTTATGAAGTCTTAGTCTTTTTATATGAAGTCTTAGTCTTTTTATATGAAGTCTTAAGTATTTTTTTATGAAGTCTTAAGTATTTTTTTATGAAGTCTTAAGTATTTTTTATGAAGTCTTAAGTATTTTTTTATGAAGTCTTAAGTATTTTTTCTGAAGTCTTAGTATTTTTTATGAAGTCTTAAGTATTTTTTATGAAGTCTTAAGTATTTTTTATGAAGTCTTAAGTATTTTTTAATGAAGTCTTAAGTATTTTTTATGAAGTCTTAAGTATTTTTTTATGAAGTCTTAAGTATTTTTTTATGAAGTCTTAAGTATTTTTTAATGAAGTCTTAAGTATTTTTTAATGAAGTCTTAAGTATTTTTTTCTGAAGTCTTAAGTATTTTTTTCTGAAGTCTTAAGTATTTTTTAATGAAGTCTTAAGTATTTTTTTAATGAAGTCTTAAATATTTTTTTAATGAAGTCTTAAGTATTTTTTTATAAAGTCTTAAGTATTTTTTTAATGAAGTCTTAAGTATTTTTTTATAGTCTTAAGTATTTTTTTAATGAAGTCTTAAGTATTTTTTTATGAAGCCTTAGTCTTTTATATGAAGCCTTAGTATTTTTATGAAGTCTTTTTATATGAAGCCTTAGTATTTTTATGAAGTCTTTTTATATGAAGTCTTAGTATTTTTCTCAGATTAATTATACATCTTATTCTCGATTCGTATTCCCTTCCTATTATTGATTTATTCTTGTTTCGTCGTCATGGAATTTCATCTTAAAATATTTTCTTGATTTTCCTGAGGAGTTTTTATTTATTTATTTATTGTTTATTTATTTATTTTATTTGTCTTTTTAATATTGAACTAAAATCAAGTTTGAAGATGTGTATATTGGCTTTGTGTGTGTGTGTGTGTGTGTGTGTGTGTGTGTGTGTGTCGTGTTGCTGGGTTAAGGGATAATAGTCGGAATAAATCGGTAAGGCACAGGTGTTGGGGAACCACATAAGGCGGTGGGGAATAGGGCTCATTGTTTCCATGTGCGTATTTTTGTGTGTACTAATTTGTGTGCGTACTAATTTAGGGAGTGGCCCGTCTGTCTGCTAATGCTTAAGTGAAAACGTACATGACCTACACACGCGTCCCGGCTAATTTACGCACACGAACGCCTTGTATGACACGCACATAAGCTTACACGCACGCAAACTTGTGCACGCATATCAGTACACACGCATCCACACGCCTACACACAAAACGCATGCTAGGGCTGCCTTCCTCGCCTTCGCATGCCACCTCTTCGGCAATTGTACACACTCTCTCTCTCTCTCTCTCTCTCTCTCTCTCTCTCTCTCTCTCTAGCCAGACGCCATAAACCTGTAAGGGGTGTCCGTTTGTCTTTGAGTTAGTTGTTTTACGGGGAGGGGCACTAACCCTCCACCAACCCACTTGTTGACACGTAAGGAACACGTATGGGTTGGTGATATGGTTACCACCCAGCGTTGTAAATGGTTTCCTGGCCTAAAGGAAACCATTAGGCTTGTCACTCGATATAAAGCCACGTGAAAAGAAAAGAATAATAAGAAGTGACATGAAAGATGGGAGAAATAGGAAGTGTGCTTTTATATATTGCATCTTTAGAGTGACACACACACACACACACACACACACACACACACACACACACACACACACACACACACACACACACACACACACACACACACACAACGAAATGAGACCGTAAGACTTCCTGTTTTGGGGGCAACATAAAAACGAAGCCAAGGCCGCGTTTACCGTCCCGAACAAGGCTATCTGTGGGAATGAGAGAGAGAGAGAGAGAGAGAGAGAGAGAGAGAGAGAGAGAGAGAGAGAGATTCGCCTGTTTCACTGTGCAGTATATCGTATTGCAGGTTAACAAAACTATACTCCTTTTACTCCAACTTGACCCAGATTTTCGTCCTTTTGCAGCTTATTTCACGCAGCATAAAGGTCGAAAAAGATAACGATGTCTCTGCGTCCTTTACACTGCACTTCCTCGTGACTAGCGCCTTGTTCTAGTGTTAATCTGTCCTCATAACTCGCCATTCAAGACAGAGAGATGCCGATTTTAGGCCAAGTTAGAGTGAAAAGGGTATAGGACCGTAATAACCGGAAATCTGGTCTTGCTGAAGGTTTACCACTGTCAGATAGTTATTTTTTCCTAAGCTATTCCGGACGCTCCTTCTTACGAGTAAAGGCTTTCTCTGAGAACCACTTCCTCCTCCTCCTCCTCCTCCTCCTACTTCTTATCCCCTGTCATAAAGAAATACACTGAGGGAGGACAGTAAGGTATAATCAGCAAAATAAATCGCTTAGAAAGAGGTGTTAGGGAGCTTCCATTACGGCCCCTGGTATTAAAGAAACCAATATAAGTACTAATAATTCCACTTACACCAGTACACTTAGGACAGTAAGGTATAATCAACAAAATAAATCGCTTAGGAAAGGGTGTTAGGGAGCTTCCATTACGGCCCCTGGTATTAAAGAAGCCAATATAAGTACTAATAATTCCACTTATACCAGTACACTTAGGACAGTGAGGTATAATCAACAAAATAAATCGCTTAGAAAAGGGTGTTAGGGAGCTTCCATGACGGCCTCTGGTATTAAAAGGGCCAATATAAGTTTCAATAATACCACCTACACCAATTATCAGCATCATTTTAGCTATACTATACCACTTAAACCAGTCATCAAAGTCACTCTAGTTATAATGACCTCTAATTACCCCTACAGGATCATTACGCCTTAATCACCACTTGCACAGAGTAATTACCCAGGTCAGTGGGGGTGATTAGAGAGTAAATGATGGTGGTTTGTGTAATTAGTGAAATGATGATGCAGATGGGGAGAGAGAGACTAACGAGGAGAGTGTATGTGAGTGAGGTGGAGGGGGGAGAGTGAGAGACTAACGAGGAGAGTGTATGTGAGTGAGGTGGAGGGGGGGAGAGGGAGGGGGAGGCCAAGGATGAGATGGAGGGATGGAGTGGAGAGGTATATGAGAGAGTGGGGTGTGAGCTGGGAGGAGGGCAGTGAAATGGCGGGGGACAGGGCGACGTTGAGGCGATTTGTTTGTGGCCACCCCGTCTGGCAATAGAGATCGATAAGGAGGTTTTTATTAGCCTAGTAATTACGTTGGAAGTCGGTCGCCTCAGGTAATTAAGGGCTTTTTAATTGACATAGGCCTTAATTAGGGATGATGCTGTGCTGTGATGTGAGAGGTCTGTTGATTATAAGGTGTAATATTGCGTGTGTGTGTGTGTGTGTGTGTGTGTGTGTGTGTGTGTTTTATGTATACTCATAAACACACTAACTCGTTTTTTGTCTCCCTCTCCTTCCCCTCTCAACCACGTCCATATACTCTTCTCGTCAGTCTCTCACTCCACTCACTCTCCTAGTCAGTCTCTCACACCATCACTTCACAGAACACCTCAGATTTCCATATATTCTTTCCTTCAGC
>NC_137068.1:2010000-2017500 GCF_032717465.1 Coenobita brevimanus | reverse complement strand
TCCAATACCAACTTTTTGAGAAGGCTTGCATACAGACACAGACAGAGACGAATACATAACCCCAGCTTCGTTTTGATGGAGGTAATAATAATAATAATAACTACGATATTAACGTTACTAATAATTACCTGGTGTAGTGGCCAGGTAAGGTAAAAGTTCGTCTCGTTATCACCTGCCCTCTACCTGCTCTTGATTGCCACGTTACCTGAGAGCATTACGAGACAGGTAACACGTCCCTATTAATGCGTTTTTGTTTATAGTTTTTATTTCACGCGACGGAACCGGGCCAATCCCACCTGAATATCAAGTTCCAGACCCTTATTCTCGTTGGCTGAGGCTCCCTAACACCTCTTCCTAAGCGATTTAATTTGTTCGATTGTCACGGCACCAGACAGCTTTGCGAGACAGGCATCCGGTTGTCATTGATGTGCTTGTGTTTTGGTGGCTTTATTCCACAAGGCTAATTCTCTCTCTCTCTCTCTCTCTCTCTCTCTCTCTCTCTCTCTCTCTCTCTCTCTCTCTCTCTTTGTGTAACTTTAGACTTATTTGCAGTAGTAATGATACCTGTATATTAATTACACTTGCATCTCTCTCTCTCTCTCTCTCTCTCTCTCTCTCTCTCTCTCTCTCTCTCTCTCTCTCTCTCTCTCTCTCTCTCTCTCTCTCTCTCTCGTACCTTTATATTAATTACACCTAGCAAGATATCAACACCTGGGCACATTCTCTCCGTAACACCTCTTCCTTAGCGATTTATTTTTGGGGTATGGCTGGTTAATATCCTTTTGTACATTATGCAGAGTATGGCGATGTTAGATTTATATAACACAATAGGACAGTAAGGCTATAATAAATCGCTTAGGAGAAGGCGTTAGGGAGCTTCCTTAACCGACGAGAATAGGATCATATAACTCGTCAAAGAGGAGGTCAAGGGGCAACTCTACCTAATCACACAGCGCTGACACACAAAGACGCCTTATTAGGGGGTAAATGTGAGGCGTAGGCACAAGGGAAATACCGCCTAAAATTCAACATGATACTTAGCATAAACATTGGCCTATATATGTGCTTCTCAGTAAACATAGATGCCGTGAAAATATTATGCTCACTGAAATTGTGTGCATTTTGATCATGCAACACTTTTAGCCCGACTTAGACCCTTTTCTGGTGTAAATATACTAATATAGATAGATATACAGTATATATAGATAGATAGATAGTTAGATAGAGAGATAGATAGATATGTATGTATGTCTGTATATATCTACGGAACCACCATGTCTGCTGAAAGAGATATGTATTTATGAGTATTTTATCTGTTTAATGTATATCTGTCGATCTATTTCTGTTTGTCTGTCTGTCCATATGTCTATCTATCTATTCCTGTCTGTTTATCTGTCTGTCTCTGGCTGTCAGTGTCTATAATCCATCCATCCATCCATCCATCTATCTATCTATCTGTCTATGTCTATCTATCTATTTAATGTCTTTGTATGTATGAATGTATATGTATGTATGTATGTATGTGTGTGTATGTATGTATATATGTATGTATTTGTTGGTAATGTTAAATCCTTCACATTTTTCATGATGCATCGTTGAATTATAATAAATATATATTTTCTGAATCCATCCTTAATATTTATTGTTATAGGTTTATATCGGCAGGTTTATATACGCCTACCTGGTGTGTGTGTGTGTGTGTGTGTGTGTGTGTGTGTGTGTGTGTGTGTGTGTGTGAGAGAGAGAGAGAGAGAGAGATGATATAAATATGCAGCTATCTACGTGCTTTCCATCTCACTTCACTCAAGGACAAACTTACTATCTTGAAATCTAGAAAACTTGATGTTTGGACATGATAAATAGGAGTACGACCTGAGTAGTAGTAGTAGTAATAGTAGTAGTAGTTTTTGTTGTTGTTCCAGTCTCATCTGAAACGTCTATCTATCTATCTATTGCCAGACGCCTTAATCCCGTTTGGGGTGGCCACAAACAAATCGCCTCCACGTCGCCCTGTCCCCCGCCATTTCACTGCCCTGCTCCCAACTCACACCCCACTCTCTCATATACCTCTCCACCCCATCCCTCCATCTCATCCTTGGCCTCCCCCTCCCTCTTCCCCCCTCCACCTCACTCACATACACTCTCTTCGTCAGTCTCTCACCCTCCATCCTCTCCACACGGCCATCTGAAACGTGAACCATTTTTATTTATTTAGGTTCTTTATTTACCATTCAGTACAAGCGCCAGCCTCGGGGGAACACTGTCTCTGAAGGCCAAGCAGGAAGGGGTGCATGAGGAAAACAAAATCGGTATCATAGGGCATAGAAGGTACATAAGGAATTATCATTACAAACACAATAATGAACGAAGACATACAATGATACATACATGGTACAAAGTTGATACAGTAATTATCATTACATGTTTTGAGATGAGTAAAATGGTGCATGGATACACACGTGTGTACATACGTATCCAAAGACAGGCACATATGCACACATACATAAACGTATATATGTATTCACGCACATGTAGCCATAGACATACTGCATGTACAGGATAGGTGTGCATGTATAAAGATAAGGGTATGTGTACAGGCGTGCATACATATACATAATCAACATGCACATATATATATATTCATATATACTGTACATAGACAGGAAGACATACATACATATACCCCCTAACCCAGTGGACTGCAGGCTTAAGTTACCCTTCCTTGGCCTACCCTTCCCTTCCCTTCCCTTCCCTTCCCTCCCTTCCCCTTCTGCGACCAGGTGTCCTGCCCTTACCATCTCATTTATAATCATCTGTGCATTATTTTATTTTTGTCTCTATGTGTCAGGTTTAGTGACCCTTCGCTATATTGACAATGTAAATATTTGCTAACATTTTGTTATTAATCTTTTTTTTTTTAATTTGCGAAGCCACAGTAACATAGGTAGTGTGTGTGTGTGTGTGTGTGTGTGTGTGTGTGTGTGTGTGTGTGTGTAAATTCTGAGTGGGTGGTGGTAGAATGTCCTTTCATTTGCTGTCATGTATTTGCACTGTCGGTTCGGTTCTTATCACACACACACACACACACACACACACACACACACACACACACACACACACACACACACACACACACAGCCTTCACATGTATCATTTTTATTTCAAATTTGCACACATTCTAAGCAACAGGATTTCAAAGACAGACCTTATTACAACTTAGAGAGAGAGAGAGAGAGAGAGCATAGACAAACTAACTCAAACTGCGCCACCTGCCACAACGTTACACACTTTACAAGCAAGCGGAGGCCAAAGACAAACTGTTTTCCTCCCTCGTCTAAGATGCACATACTTGAGCTCCCACTCCCAGACGCCTTAGGGAGACTGAGGCGCTTCTGCACAGCGTAACGTGAGAAAAACGTTTACTGGGGTGGGTGTGAGAAACGTTTGTGAAAGACCAGGCGGTATTCGTGAAAGACTAGGCGGTATCCATGAAAGACTAGGAGGTATTTGTAAGGCTAGGCGGTATTCGTGAAAGACCAGGCGGTATTCATGAAAGACTAGGCGGTATTCGTGAAAGACTACTTGCTAATCTCATGTGGTTAGGAAGCTTACTAACACCTCTTCCTTACCGGTTTATTTCTGATACTTCTTCGTTACTATAATCTTATGTGTTAATCACGCAGTCTTACGTCGATATTAAAAAGACATAAGAAAAAAAAAATAGTATACATGGGTAGTTTGGAAAATAAATCGTTAAGGAACAGGCACTAAGGAGACTCCTTACCCGAGGAAAACAAGGTTCCAGGAGAGGGATTTATGAGAGGGCATGAAAAACGTTTATAAGGAGAGGAAGCTGTAAGGGTGAGCATGAAAAATGTTTACTGGGGAGAGTGTGAGAGACATTTACAATTAACCAAGGGAGAAATTATTGAGTGAGCCTATGGTCCCGTCCTCGGAAATATTCTTAAGCTGTAATAAGATGTTTGGGGGAATTTGTAACTGATAATTTTGTCCTACGTCCTTAATTACAGGTTGTATGTAAGATTGGTTATTTATTTATTTATTTTTTTGTTTACTGGTGCACGTCATAACCAAACTAAGTGAACACCGAACAGTTTTTTTTAATGCTAGGAAGAAGGAACCAAAGGCCAGCAGTCTGCTAGATTGTTCCCTCCAAGAAAAGATCCGTTCATTTCGAGATGCCCAGACATACTGCGTTTAAAAGACTGGAGGTCATAGGCAGTAGGAAATAGGCAGAGGAAGACAGTTTGACTTGCCTTAGTTATGAGGTATTAATGAGTCTCCTTGGTTACTAGCATTATTGACCTTCTCATCTGCCTACTCTTAGCCATCAATTGAACTAGAAGGGGTTTGAAATCTAGGTCAAGCTAGAACAAACCTGTGATGAGTCAACAAACGCAGAGTGAGTCAACAAACGCAGAGTGAGTCAACAAACGCAGAGTGAGTCAACAAACGCATAGTGAGTCAGCAAACATATAGTGAGTCAATAAACGTCTAGTGAGTCAGAGGGGAAGCAGTGAGTGAGTGAGAGAGCATCTAAGCACACCTTTCCATGCCTTCTACATGTAATCATATACCGAGGAATTCCAAACATCCTCCAAGGTATATTTTCCCACTTAAATCGTCTCCGCTTCCATAAACAAGGAGGAGCAGACAAGGGAGATGGAGCGGGAGGAAGAGATGATGATGATGGTGATGATGGTGATGATAATGATGGATAAAAAATAATGGTACTCTTTTTGACTAACGTGATCGTATACCAATACATATAGTGACAACAATTATTCTTTTCTTGTTTTCCTTTCTTGTAAACAAATATAATCCAGTACTAGGAAATTCCAAGGCATCTTCCTTTGCTTATTTTCCCCTCTCTTATCAATCGTTCTTGCTTAAACAACCAAGACCCACATGGCGTCTTTCAAGGGCTTCAAGAAAACACAGAAGACGATGACGAAGGTGGCAACTTCTTCTGACAATCTTGACTTTGGCACTTGAGGCTGGTTTGTTGGTTTGGTGGCCTTGTTTACCGGTGTGGGGTTTGAGAGAGAGAGAGAGAGAGAGAAAGGGGGGGGGAAAGTGACGTGTGATGTGTTACAGTGACTTAGGTGGTGTGTGTGAGAGAGAGAGAGGGAGGGAGAGAGAGAAGGAAGAAAGTGACGTGTGATGTGTTAGAGTGAGTTAGGTGGTGTACGTGAGAGAGAGAGAGAGAGAGAGAGAGAGAGAGAGAGAGAGAGGGAGGGAGAGGGAGGTTGATTCTGTGCCATACTTGTCAACTGCTTCTTTTTATCTATCAGTGTCTATCTACTCCCACCTCACCTGCTTAATCTACCTTGGGTCTCTGGTGGCTGGGTCAGTAGCGCGTGCCCAGTCATGATTCGGGTTCGATTCCATTGGGGTTAGAATTTTAGAGTGCGATGTTATTATTATTATTATTATTATTATTGTTATTATTATTATTATTATTATTACTATTATTATTTATTATATTATCATCATCATCATCACTATTATTATTATTATATTATTACTACTGTTATTATGACATGAACAATCTCTCAAGAAGCATAGCCACTTAAATCTAATGTCACTTTACAGTAAAGGTAATAGAAGCATTCCTAACACCTCTTCCATGGCGATTTAGTTAACAACCTCTAATTACCCATCTCTAGTTAGGATCTCAAAGCTATATCAGAGAAAAGAAAAGAGGATGCTAAGGTATTTATCTATCTGTCTATTACCAGACGCCTTAATCCCGTAATGGGTGGCCACAAACAAATCGCCTCCATGTCTCCCAGCTCACACCCCCCTCCCGCATATACTGTACCTCTCCACTCCATCCCTCCATCCCTTGGCCTCCCCCTTCCTCTCCTCCTCCACCTCACTCACATACACTCTCCGTGTCAGTCTCTCACTCTCCATCCCCTCCACATGGCCAGAATGAATCGCTTAGGAAAAGGTGCTAAGTAGGGAAGGGGGAAGTGAGGGCAAATTGTTAGTTGATCTTCTTTGGGAGTCATGTATGTGGAATGTGTATATTTCTCCTGTGTTGTTTCTCTCTCTCTCTCTCTCTCTCTCTCTCTCTCTCTCTCTCTCTCTCTCTCGCAGGATAAGTGTAAATTATGCATCTTGCTTGAGACACATTGATAAGAAATAAAATATGATTAGTGCTTCATATACACAGAGATAAGTGTGTGTGTGTGTGTGTGTGTGTGTGTGTGTGTGTGTGTGTGTGTGTGTGTGTGTGTGTGTGAGAGAGACAGACAGACGGACAGAAATATTAGTGTGTGTGTGTGTGTGTGATAAAGCGAGTGGTGTGTGTTATCGCCCTCCTCCTTAACTTTAGTGTGATATAAGCATCAATTCTCCTGTAAGAGTTTTCTGCTATCCATAAAGGCACTAGATCGAGCCCTTTTGTGGAAGGACTTAATTTGAGGATTGTAGTTAAAATATTTCATGGTTCTCTCTCTCTCTCTCTCTCTCTCTCTCTCTCTCTCTCTCTCTCTCATAGTTTTTAAGCAATTTTAGCCAGACTTGGTGGAAATGTTGAGGGTCACCCAAGGATTTAACTAACCCTTAAGCGCTTCTTCTTGTATTTCAACACCAGTTAGTTCTAAGAATCTGTACTTAAGAAGAAAACCGTCTGAAAATAGCGTAAGATCTTTTTTAAATATCACTTAAGATGTCGTGCATACATGCTACGTAACTTAAGCTCCTTTATAAATGCTACGTAACTTAAGCTCCTTTATAAATGCTAGTAACTTAAGCTCCTTTATAACTGCTACGTAACTTAAGCTCACTTATAAATGCTACGAAACTTAAGCTCCTTTGTAAATGCTACGTAACTTAAGCTCTTTTATAGGCTACTTGCTACGTAACTTAAGCTCGTTTTTAAATGCTACGTAACTTAAGCTCTTTTATAATTGCTACGTAACTTAAGCTCCTTTATAAATGCTACGTAACTTAAGCTCCTTTATAAATGCTACGTAACTTAAGCTCCTTTTTAAATGCTACATAACAAGCTCTCAGATTCCACGTAACAAGCTCTCAAATGCTACGTAACCTAAGCTCCTTTATATATGCTAGGTAACTTAAGCTCCCTTATAAATGCTACGTAACAAGCTCTCCAATGCTACGTAACCTAAGCTTCTTTATAAATGCTACGTAACAAGCGCTTTCAAATGCTACGTAACAATGTCTTACAAATGCTACTTAATGTCTTATAAATGCTACGTAACAAGCTCTCCAATGCTACGTAACTTAAGCTCCTTTAGAAATGTCCCTCCAGAGAGCCCCAAGTAGTAACCGATAGGAAATTAAGCGGCTTCTCCTTTGACTCCCGATTAGATTAGGTCGGTATGCTGTCTCTTGCCTCCCGATAGCCGATAAACCCGACCGACATACCCTTCCCTGGCCCTGACCCCCGATAGAGCCGATAAGGAAGGGTTAAAAGGCGGGATTTTCGACCTTCCTGGCGGGTGA
>NC_137068.1:2000000-2002500 GCF_032717465.1 Coenobita brevimanus | reverse complement strand
ATCGTGAAACCAGCTTACTATCAAGATTCACAAGAAGCATTTAGAGGCACAAACGTGATAGTGACTAAGGAAGGTCAGAGGCATCTAGGGGCTGTGATTGGAACTAAGGAATTCAAAGACAAATATGTGAGTGACAAGGTAAAGACATGGGTAGAAGAAATTCATACACTATCCAGCCACGTAAAAACAGAACCCCATGGAGCATACAGTGCATTTACCTATGGTGTAAAGCACAAGTGGACCTTCGTGATGAGGACCATACCAGACATCGAGTTGCTGCTACAACCACTGGAGGATGCAATCAGGGATTCATTCCTCCCATCTCTAACCAATGGCCACATCCCCACACCAGAAGAGAGGGACCTTCTAGCACTACCACCCAGGATGGGAGGCCTTGGCATTATAAATCCAGTAGCCGTGGCAAACTATGAACACAGAAATTCACTCAGGCTCACCGAATCCTTGTCACAGAAGATCTGTGCCCAGGTTGAGACGAGTGAAATCGACCACCAAAGGCAGAAAGACATAAAGACACAGATAAGCAAGGAGCGTGAAGCAAGACAAAAAGACCAACTGCAGCACATAATCGAACATCTAACACCAGACCAGTGCAGAAGAGTTGAAATTGCACAGGAGGTTGGGGCATCGAACTGGCTCACAACCCTGCCTCTCAAGGCAAAAGGCTTCCACTTCAACAAACAAGAATTTATTGATGCCATAGCCTTGAGATATGGGTGGCCAATAGAGAACCTACCTCAACACTGTGCTTGTGGCACTGCCTTTGATGCAAACCATGCAGTGGTATGCAAGAAGGGAGGCTTTGTTTGCATCCGACACGATGAAGTACGCGACCTCACTGCCAAAATGCTGCAGGAAATATGCCATGATGTCACGATTGAGCCAGCTCTGCTACCCTTGGACGGCGAGCACTTCACCCACAGAACAGCAAACACATCAAATGATGCAAGAGTGGATGTCAGTGCTCGAGGTTTCTGGACACGTGGGCAGAGGGCGTTCTTCGACATCAGGATATTCGATCCCATGGCAGCATGTCATCGTGAACTGTCTCTCGAAGCTGCACACAAGAGGAATGAGCAAGAAAAAAATAGAAATTATCAAGAAAGGATCCAACATGTGGACCACGGTCGATTCACTCCCCTTGTGTTCACGACATCAGGTGGGATGGGTCCAGAGGCAGTGAGATTCTATTCGAGACTGGCAGAGGTTCTTTCTGAGAAGAAACGTCAACCGCACAGTTCTGTACTGGCCTGGATGAGATGTCAACTGTCATTCTCCCTCGTGAGGTCTGCTCTGCTATGTCTCAGGGGCACAAGATCATCAGCCCTCAGGCCTGTCTCTCTGGCGGGTATGGATTACGAAGCTACAGTGGTCGAGAGTCGCATAGACCAGCGACTCCAATAGTTTAATGTCTTTATTTACACTGTAATATCAATAAATATAAAATAAAATAATAACAGTAATAGTAGATGGTTGGTAACCACAGCCGTTGGCGTGCTTGGGGCCAACGGATTGTAATATGAGGGTTAATGTTAACCTTCACATTACAACTCCAAATGGTGAACTGTATTAGCAAGGTTGGTTTTGATCTTCACAATATAATTCACCAATGGATGGAGGTGATTTTCTATGTAGTAGTAGTAGTAGTAGTAGTAGCGTGCTTGTAGTAGTAGTAGTAGTAGCAGCAGTAGTAGTAGTAGTAGTAGCGTGCTTGTAGTAGTAGTAGTAGTAGTAGCGTGCTTGTAGTAGTAGTAGTAGTAGTAGTAGTAGCGTGCTTGTAGTAGTAGTAGTAGTAGTAGTAGTAGCGTGCTTGTAGTAGTAGTAGTAGTAACCATTAGCCTCAAATATCACTAACAAAGCTCTTTTCAGTACTTTTACATGCATAAGTCAACAAAAGCAATAACAGCCGCATCACTCACACTAATATCAAACAAAAGACAGCGCTATTTGTCCGCCAGTCTGTTCGGTACCGGTTAACAAAAGAGCTAATTGTTTGGCACCCATAAAAATAGTTTACCTTGAGAGGGCTTCTTCCTGACCCCCCCCCCTCCTCCTCCTGTCTCTCTCGCTTGTGGTCTTCTTTCTCTCGTGCTCGTTCTCTCTCGGTTTCGTTGTCTCTCTCTCTCTCTCTCTCTCTCTCTCTCTCTCTCTCTCTCTCTCTCTCTCTCTCTCTCTCTCTCTCTCTCGTATTTTGAAAGGAAGAGGGTTTATGAAATATGAAAATTATAATTATATATATATATATATATATATATATATATATATATATATATATATATATATATATATATATATATATATATGTGTGTGTGTGTGTGTGTGTGTGTGTGTGTGTGTATGTGTGTGTGTGTGTGAGAGAGAGAGAGAGAGAGAGAGAATCCATTCTACCTCTTGTGCATTGAACTTTTGCAAGGTATCACCATGATGGGAGATTTCTGATCACTAGACCACGAGAGAAAAATGAAAGAAAAAGAGAGAGAGA
>NC_137068.1:1987500-1990000 GCF_032717465.1 Coenobita brevimanus | reverse complement strand
GTACACATGGTCTCAAAATCGCGATAGATTACCTTTTAGTGATCAGGTACTTTCCCCAGCTGAATAAAGTCATCATGAAGAAAAAATGGGGCAGAAAAATGGGGTTGGAAATGGGGTAGAGAAATGGGACAGAAAAATTGGGTAGAAAATGGAGTAGGAAAATGGGGTGGAAAAATAGGACAGAGAAATGGGGTAGTAGAAAATGGGACAGAAATGGGGTAGAAAAATGGGGCACAAAAAATGGGGTAGAAAATGGGGCAGAAAATGGGGTAAAAAATGGGGTAGAAAATGGGGTAAAAAATGGGGTAGAAAAATGGGGCAGAAAATGGGGTAGAAAAATGGGGTAGAAAATGGGGTAGAAAATGGGGCAGAAAAAGGGTAGAAAATGGGGTAGAAAAATGGGGTAGAAAAATGGAGTAGAAATAATGGGGTCCTTCCTTTTGTATGGTTTTTTCAGTACTTCTTCCCTATTACCCTCCCCTCCATCTATTCTGGCAGCCCCCCTCCCCCCTCCCTAGCTTTACCCCACCCCTCCCCTTCCTACCTCTCCCCCTTCCCTCCCTTCCCTACCTTTCCTCCTCCCCAGTCCTTCCTAGATCTCCCCCCTCCCCAATCCTTCCTAACTGTCCCCCTCCCCAGTCCTTCCTAACTGTCCCCCTCCCCAGTCCTTCCTAACTGTCCCCCTCCCCAGTCCTTCCTAGCTCTCCCCCTCCCCACCCCTTTCCCCCTCTCCAACTTGCCCCTCCTTACACCCCTCTCCATCCCTTCCCCTCCACTCTTCCCCTCCACTCTTCCCCCATTTTCATCCTCCTCCTCCATCCTTTTCCCATAATTCCCCATCCTCTTCCCCATAATTCCCCATCCTCTTCCCCATAATTCCCCATCCTTTTCCCATAATTCCTCCACAACCCCCTTCACACCTCTTTCCTCATTACCCCTTCCCCTCTCCTTCCCCTCCCCTCCCCCCTTCCCCCTTCCCCTCCCCTTCCCCTCCCCTTCCCCCTTCCCCCTTCCCCTCCCCTTCCCCCTTCCCCCTCCCCCTCCCCCTCCCCTTCCCCCTTCCCCCTCCCCCTCCCCTTCCCCCTTCCCCCTCCCCTCCCCTTCCCCCTCCCCTCCCCCTCCCCTTCCCCCTTCCCCCTCCCCCTCCCCTTCCCCCTTCCCCCCCCCCCTCGCCTTCCCCCTTCCCCTCCCCTTCCTCCTTCCCCTCCCCTTCCCCTCCCCTTCCCCTCCCCTTCCCCCTTCCCCTCTCCTTCCCCCTTCCCCTCTCCTCCTTCCCCCTTCCCCTCTCCTCCTTTCCCATCCCTCTCCCTTAATTCTCTCATAACCTCCTTCCCACGTCTTTCCTCATTACCCCTTCCCTTCCCCCCTTCCCCTTCCCTTCCCCCTCCCCTCCCCTTCCCCCTCCCCTCCCCCTCCCCTCCCCTTCCTCACCCTCCCCTCCCCCTCCCCTCCCCTTCCTCACCCTCCCCCCCTCCCTCCCCTTCCCCCTCCCCCTCCCCCTCCCCTCCCTTCCCCCTCGCCATCCCCCTCCCTCCCCTTCCCCCTCCCCTCCCCTTCCCCCTCCCCTCCCCTTCTCTCCCGCTTCCCCCCTTCCCCACCCTTCTCCTTTAATTCTTCCATATCCCTCTTTCCACCTCTTTCCTCATTACCCCTTCCCTTCCCTCTCTCTTCCCCTCCCCTTCCCCCCTTCCCTTTCCCTTCCCCTTCCCCTTCCCCTTCCTCCCCATACCCCCCTAGGGCAGTGCCACGTCTGGGTGTGAATACCAATGAATGGGTCGGGCGTCGCAGGCTGCCCTCTCAAACAACCGCCCTGTTTACCATCCAAACACACACACAACACAGCGTAAGCCAGCGGACGGACGGAGGGGGAAAAAAAAAAATTGACAGAAAGACAAAAAAACGCGGAAAGAAAAAAAAACTGACGGAAAAGAAAGACAAAAAGGAACGCAAAAAATCTCAGACGGAAAGACAAAAAATGACGGAAAAAGAAAAAACTGTGACGGGAAAAAGGAACAAGAAAAAAATTGACGGAAAAAAGAAAACAGAAGCACTCGACTGACGGGAGAAGAAAGACAGGAAAACAAACAATCTTATGGGAAAAGAAGGGGGAAAGGAAGCAAAACTCACATGGAAAAAGAAAAAAAAAAAAGAAAGACAGGAAGAGGCATTCAGAGAGTACAGTACCCGCGCCCAAAATGGAGTGACGTTACTCTCTTCTGACCCTCAACCTGCCCACCAAGTTTGTTGTAAATCGGATCGTTGTTTCAGTTGGCCTTGGGATTCTGGCCTCTCCCTGTGACCTTGACCTTGTGATTAGTTCTCCTCATATCGAATTCTTTTTTCCTTGCGTTATCCTGAACCTTTCCACAAAGTTTCGTCTAAATTGGATACGAGGTGGATCTCGCCATGTGACCTTACCCCTTCCCCCATCACCCCCTCCCCCATCACCCCCTCCCCATCACCCCTCTCCATCACCTCCCTTACCAATCTCTCCCCATCA
>NC_137068.1:1970000-1980000 GCF_032717465.1 Coenobita brevimanus | reverse complement strand
ACACACACACACACACACACACACACACACACACACACACACACACACACACACACACACACACACACACACACACACCTCCCACACACACACACACCCCTCCCACACACACACACACCCCTCCCACACACACACACACCCCTCCCACACACACACACACCTCCCTCACACACAATAAGTAGGTCAGTGATGCAAGACACGACAAGAGCGTCTAAGAATTTCGTCACGTCTTCCAGGAATCACATACACATATCCAAGTAGCTCCTTCATCCCAGTGTGAGGTGAAGCCCTGAAGTGTTAGTCTGACCTGCAGTAAGAAAGTATGAAAGACGAGGGTGAACTTGAAGATCCTAGCCTCGACACCCCAAGAATTTCATCACCCCTTTCCCAGAATTACACCCCAGCACCCCAAGAATTTCGTCACCCCTTTCACACCCTAACACCCCAAGAATTTCATCACCCCACACCCCAACACCCCAAGCATTTCACCACCCCACACCCTAACACCCCAAGAATTTCATCACCTCTTACACACCCTAACACCCCAAGAATTTCATCACCCCTTCCACACCCTAACACCCCAAGAATTTCGTCACCCCTTTCACACCCTAACACCCCAAGAATTTCATCACCCCACACCCCACACCCCAAGCATTTCGTCACCCCTTTCATACCCTAACACCCCAAGAATTTCATCACCCCAACACCCCAAGCATTTCGTCACCCCTTTCCCGGAATTAGAGGCCCATTTCCTCCCATGTCCTCTCTCTGTGTTGACTCAGGCGCTTTAAGTGTTAGTGTGGGCTCGGGGGTTAAATCGGAGGCCAAGGCTGTGGTGAGGGAGAAGGGAGGGAGACAGGGAGAAGGGAGGTAGAGGGAGAGGGAAGGGGAGAGGGAAGGAGAAAAGGGAGGGAGAGGAAAGGACAGAGAAAGGAGGTGTAACTTGCAATACCTTGGTGATAGAAACTCCGTGTACAAACAGCTAGATAAGGAGTTTATTGTTGTTCTGCGTTCATTTTTTTTTTTTTTTTTGGTATTTTCTGTAGGATACACTGTCACTCAATAATGCATTAAAGAAATACCATCATTTTCTAGTAGGCAGAGTTCCGTTCACAGTTTGGTTAATTGTCAGACGGCACTTGTAGTCACTGAATGTGAGGGCACTAAGTACGGGGAGTTTCGACGTCGTGTGTAGGGCGTACTATGCCTGTAGCGACTCTGATTTCCTGGAGTCGGCCTTCCATTTTCCTGACACAACAATGCACTGCACATATGATGAGTAGAAAACCTATGAAAGCGATAACCACAGGGGGAAACACAACTGTTGGATAAACCCAGGAACGGCTGAAGGCCAGAGAAAATTGATCCATAATGAAGTCACTGTCATTGAGGAATGTTAGCATGCGCAAGTTAGGGGAGGTGATGGTAATGTTGGCAGATGGTAGGGTGGTAGGCATGTCGATTGGTTGAAAGATGTCATAGGAGTGTTTACGGACAGCTTGATGATAGCGAGTGGCGTAAGTGATGACGGACTCTCATTTGACAGTACAATAGTCTGGTGCTTTGTAGAGACCACTAGCGGGGACAGATCGAACCGAAGAACCAGGACACATAATTGTGACAGAGATGGGAACAGCAAAGAAGAAGTACTGGACACGGTTGAGGTTAGCATGGTGGACCGGGAGTTCAGGAGCTGGTACAAAAGAACAGGCCGAATAGATGGAATGGTTGCGAACTAAAGCAGACTCACAGGGTGTAGCGCTGCTAGGGAAGATAGCGAAAAGGTGGGCAGCAGAGAGACGAGAGGTCGGAGTAAGGGAGGAACATTTCTGGAGGTCTGTGGAAGAAAGGAAGGCAACTGAAAGATGATCATGGGAGAGGAGGAAATATTCTGAAGGAACAGATACTTGTAACAAGGAGTTGTTGAGGCGGAAAGGGAAGGGAATGATGTGGAAAAGGTTAAAGGTTATGGCAGAACGGAGAGGAATATGGACGACGACGTATTTGGTGAGAAGAGTGGCTTCGAGAACAGGATAATAATATTCGAGGGAGGAGTAGGGGAGGACTGGGGATAGACCGAAGGTGGAGTGAGCCCATTCCAGGACAGAACGGAGAGCTGAGACAGGTACTAAGTCGTCAGTGACACATCCATTTATAGCATCAACCGGGATACGAACCAAGGTAGAGACTTGAGACAGGAGAGAAGCAATGGCCAGTTGGAGATTATCCATGTTGAGTTTGAGGTAGAAGAACTGAGAGATAACGTTGAGATCTGAAAGGTGTCGTTGTAAGATATCGGTGAAGTTGTTTTGAGTGGATGTGACTTCATTTAGGTGGGTCGTAAGCTTCTGTAACATAGTGTGTTGGATTTTGATGATGCGGCATTGGGATTCTAGGGCTGAAGCTAAATGAGCGAGATCAGATTTGAAGCCAGAAATGTCACGGGCTGTAGCAACGCCAAACAAGCCACTCAGAATCTCACCGCCGAAGTCGAAGAGACCTCGTTTCACACGAGAACGACCAACGGGTGTCTGAATGGAAAATGTGTCATTGAGCTCAGTGAATCTGTTACTTATGTATTGCAATTGCCAGGAGAGTGGTAGGAAAAGGTTATAGAGATACTCATTTGGGTTGTGTGTCCCCATGATGGCCGTGAGATGGGTCTTGATTCCGTGGAGCTGGTGCGCGTAGGCAGGTAGGGCAATGGTTACGTCGGCCAGGGGCGCAAGATCGTAGCGCAAGGAGACTAGTTCTTCGATAATCATTACCTCGCCTCCTGAGCCGACCAAGGCCCCGGGACGTACTCCACCATCGTCCTAACCTGACCCAGACCCCAGGAGGGTCAGCACTGCCAGCAGGGAGATCGCTAACATCGTACCTAGAAAATCAGGGTAGAGTTAATGGGGAAGGTCGTGAAGAGATTGATGGGCAGAGCGCAGTTTGGACCGATATTGATTGGTTGATGAATGAGCAGGTGGAGGTGGAGATGAAGGAGACTGAGGGATAGGTGGAGACAGAGTAGACTGAGGGATGAGTGGAGAGGAAGGGGGGTCAGGAGGGTGTGTAAGTGACTCTTCCAACACGAGGCCACGGGGTGCTCGTTTTAAGTCATCGACGTGGACCCATCTGGTGTCCTTAGTGGACAGGCTCCGGAGGTGAAATTTGTTGCCTTGTTGAGTGAGGACGCAGTGGGGCCCTGTAAATTTGTCATTCAACTTAGAGGAACGCGTATGGGAATGAGCAAAGACTAGATCGCCTACATTGATAGTGATAGGAGAGGCGGATTTATGTTGGCGCTGCAGCATGTCCTCCTGAGAGGAAGCCAAAGTGGATTGGACATACTGGTGGATTGTCTGGAAGTTGGCCAATTTTAGTTTAACATAATCATCCATGTTGTAGATGGGTTCTGGCTTTGAGGATGAGAGAGAGTATGGGAGGTCCTTGTCAAAACCAAAGAGGACGAAAAAGGGAGATTCAGCAATGGATGCATTGATGGAGCTATTGATTGAGGATGCCACTTGGGGAATCCAGTCATCCCAGGACGAACTATGGGAGGCTAGATGTCTAAGGCACTCTAAGATTTTTCGGTTGTGGCGCTCTACAAGGCCATTGGAAGCCGGATGGTTAGGCACGACATTGCACTTACTGATATGAAAGTGGCGACAGATCTAATCTAGAAGGCTCTTGTTGAACTCCGTACCGTTGTCAGTAAGAATGGTACGAGGGGTACTAAACGGGCAAATTACGTGATCTACAAAGGCACTTGCAACGCTCTTTGCGGTCTTGTCAGAGAGGGGTACGAGGACACAGTAGCGGGAGAAGTGGTCGACCACTACAAACAAGTACTCAGCACCGGATTCCGTGAGAGGTAGTTTTAAGCGATCGATTGAGACAGTTTCCCATGGTTGTGACGGGATTGGGTATTGTAAGAGTGGTGCAGGTAAGCCGGTTGATCCTTTGTGGCGGTGGCAGGAGAGGCAAGAGTCACAGTGGGCATTGATATTGCGGCGCATGGTTGGCCAATAGTACCTGAGATGTGCTTGGCACAAGCATCGGTCTTTACCTGGATGGGAAGCTTGAGGGGTATTATGAACAATGTGAAGAACCTTTGGTATCAGGGCAGTGGGGACAACAAGTTGGCGTACTTCGCGATTCGGCATGTCTTTGCGTGTTAGTAGTGTTTTCCTTTACAAGAGATCATCATCTAGCATGAACGTATCTAATGATACTGGCAGAGTAGGTAAGGTCGAGGCATCGCCAGATTCTAGGAAATAAATGACTTTGGACCATATGGGGTATTAGTGCTGAAAGTTTTGAACAACTTCTGACGTGAGTAGTGGTTTCAGTTACTTCGGGCTGCAGTGATGTTATAGCTGCTGCTACGTGACGTGAGAGTGCGTCTGCGACTACATTCAACTTGCCTGGTACATACTGAAAAGTGGGATTAAAGTCCTGGATGATGACGGACCATCTAGCTAGCCTACCTGTTAGGTTGCGGTTCTTGAACAAATCACATGGTAAAAGGTGGTCTGTTTGGATATGCACTGGATAACCATAGACTATATCTCTGAAATGTTTCGAAGACCAGTCTACCGCTAGCGCTTCGAGATCTGTGACACTGTAGATATGTTCAGCGGTTGTAAGGGTGTGACTAGCATATGCTATTACGCGCTTCCTTGATGCTTCATTGAGTTGCATCAAAACGGCACCAAGTCCAGTGCCTGAGGCATCTGTGTGGAGAAGAAAGGGTTTGGTATAATCAGGGAACGCTAGAACAGGGGCATTTACAAGAGCTGTCTTTAGCTTTTGGAAAGCCTGTGACTGGTCGTTAGTCCAAACAAAGGGCACATTCTGCTTGAGTAAGTGGGTCAGAGGAGCGGCGATCTTCACATAATCCTGTATGAATCTACGATAATAGCCACTGAGGCCCAGGAAACTTTCACTCACCAACTTTGCTGACTTAATTGGTTACCTGAGATTCCTTCACTGGCTTACTCCTAAACAGCGAGAGCTAGCCTTGGAAATCGGTTTCAATCCAGGAGATAAAATTATTCAGGTCACTAAAGCCATTCATGAAAGAACAGGTTCGAACTACACACGTCAGGGCACCACCCAACCCTTGGCCTCCTCAGTCTGTCACACCTCCACTACCCCAGACCAATCTCGCTCACGTCCCACCACACACGGCAGACCTGCCACGCATCGTTCTCCTACCGCAGGTCGTGATCAATCTAGCGTCCGCCGGAACAGACAATCTTTGATTCTTTGTTGGCACTGTAGTCATCCTGGACATCGAGAATCCAGTTGCGACCGTACATACAGACGTCCTCACTCCCAAACCAGACAACATACGCCTTCCAACTCACGTTGTCCAAAATGCAAATACCACAAATCCAGCACGACTCACACCACTGAGGAATGTCGTTACCCAACCGCCAACAGTCGGGGGAAGCGCCGCGCCCGTATCGGACCAGTATCACGTAGAACCAGAAACCCATCTCCCCATCCGCCATGTAGGTCCCATAACAACCTCAGGTTTAGTCATTCTCGGATGCAGTCCCACATACTATGTGGTGTCGAAGGCTCAGAGTTTAAGGTTAAGGGAAGAGTCACCCTAGAAGTCAAACTACGCAGAGATTTGCCCACTATCCCAATTGAATTTCATGTCACTAATGACTTGCAGTATCCTGCAGATGCCCTTATTGGTTTCTCCACCATGGCACAACACTCCATTGCATTATTACCTGCTTGTGGTAGTATAGACATTTCTGGATTCCCAGTTTACAGTATGGAATGTCCCCGTCCTGTTCTTACGATCAAATCAGTCCTTCAGTTACCTCTGTCCTGATCACTACCAAAAAGTCCAGACCAGCCCAAACCACCACCATCATCATCTGAGAATACAGAGATCATTCCTTTACTGACTGCGAGCAAGGACATAAATTCCTCAATGTCTACTGATACATCATCTCAGCCTTCGGACATGGCTCTTACATCCTCTCCCGACAACACTATCGCTGACTCAGACATGTCTCAGTTACCTACCTCACACAGTGTGAATGATCTTCTCCAACACGCAGAGACGAAACGTGCAGTAACGAATACGTGCACAATTTTGTTACCGCATGAGTTCACCAAAGTCTCTTTGTGTTGCCGGTGCGAAAGAAGGAGTGGATGTACTAACACTACCTGAGACGTGTTGTGTGAATGCCTTGACTTATGAGTCAGCGTGGTGCACAGTCTTAGAGGACAGTTTATGCTACATGTACTTGCTCAATGTCACAAATGCTCCACTAAAACTTAAAAGTGGTGTAAAGATTGGAGACTTCCTGGTATACCCAGCGACCGTAAAGGTGTGCCAGGATTCCTCAATTCCTACTATTCAGACTGATGATAATACGCCAATCGGTGTATGTACTATTAACTCTACAAGATCTGCGCCGACATATTCACCCGAAATGCTCTCACATCTCACTTGCACGGATTTCCCAGAAAATACGCCTCAACTCCTTGACCTTCTAACCTCGTACAGAAACGTGGTTGCCTTACCCGGTGAACCGATGGGTCGTACAGAAACGTGGTTGCCTTACCCGGTGAACCGATGGGTAGAACAGACCTTGTCAAACATACGATTGAACTACTACCAGGAACTCAGCCGATTTACATACCAGCGTATCGATTTCCTCACAGCCAGAGAAAGCAGACAGATCAAATGGTACAGAACATGTTAGACCAGGACATTATTGAGCCCTCCGTCAGTCCATGGAATAGCCCACTTTTCTTAGTACCAAAGAAGGACGGCAACTTTAGACCAGTAGTCAACTATCATAAGGTCAGTTCTGTCACCGTTCCAGACCGTTTCCCGTTACCCGTCCTCACTGATTTGTTAGAATCCCTTAGTGAAAATAACGTAGTCTTTTCGTCTTTAGACCTCCTCAGCGGGTACTGGCAGGTCAAAATGGAAGAATCCTCTCGCCCAGTTACAGCCTTTAGCACCCCTTCCGGACATTTTCAGTTTAAGAGACTCCCTTTTGGTCTGAGAAATGCTCCTTCCATGTTCATGCGACTTATCCATTCAGTCTTCAGCGGTATGATGGTACACTCTTTTTGCTTACCTAGATGATATCATTGTTGTGAGTAAATCCATCCCTGACCATTTTACCAAACTCCAGCAAGTCTTTGAATCCCTCCAGCTCGCAGGCCTGAAAATCAATCTCAGTAAATGTGACTTCCTGCGAAAGAAAATCAAATTCCTAGGCCATGTCGTAGATGCACAAGGCATTCATACTAATGAGGATAAAACTAAGGCGATTATTAACTTCCCAGAACCTACCACTACCGAAGCTGTACGAAGTTTCCTGGGCCTCAGTGGCTATTATCGTAGATTCATAGAGGATTATGCGAAGATCGCCGCTCCTCTGACCCACTTACTCAAGCAGAATGTGCCCTTTGTTTGGACTAACGACCAGTCACAGGCTTTCCAAAAGCTAAAGACAGCTCTTGTAAATGCCCCTGTCCTGATGTATATATCCCCCCCCCCCCATGCATACATGCCCCCACTAAACTTGCTGACCTAGCACGCCTTCCCAGGGCCCCAAGCCTGGGAAGACGGCGCCACTGCGTCAGTTCAGAGCAGACACTCAAGAAGGGCAGACTATTTTGTTGTGAGTTCGTAATAAACTCCTTATCTAACTGTTTGTACACGGAGTTTCTATCACCAAAGTATTGCAAGTTACAGAGGGAGGGAGAGGTAAGGAAAAAAGGGAGGGAGAGGGAAGGACAGAAGGAGGAGGGAGGGAGAGGGAAGGAAAAAAGGGAGGAAGAGGGTAGGACAGAGGGAGAGGGAAGGAGAGAGGGAGAGGGAAGGAGAGAGGGAGAAGGGAGAGGGAGAGAGAGGGAAGAGAGGTGGATGTAGGAAAGATTGAGAAAGGAGAGTGGATGGATAGACAGATGGATAGGAGACGAGACGAGGGAAGAGGAGGGGAGAGAAAATGAGAGAGAGAGAGAGAGAGAGAGGAGGGGACAGGAAGGTATAACACAGACAGACAGACAGACAGATAAAGACAGAGGAGGAGATAAATGTAGAGGAGGAGGAGTGAAGGAAGGCAGGAGTGTGGAAGGTGTAGGTGGAGGTGGAGGTGGGGGTTGGGGTGGGGGTGGGGGTGGGGGTGAAGTGGAGGTGGGTGGATGACGTGTTTTCCACCCCACCCATCCACCTTTGTCACCTCTTTGTATGTCCTCTCTCTCTCTCTCTCTCTCTCTCTCTCTCTCTCTCTCTCTCTCTCACACACAAACTTGGCCCAGATTTTCGTCCTTTTGCAGTTAACTTCCCGTAAGTGACAGAAAAAGACAATGCTACGACTCTACATCTTTTCCATAGCACTTCTTCGTGACTAGCATGTGTTAATCTATTCCCACATCTCAGCATTCAAGATGGAGAGATGGCAATTTTAGGCCAAGTTAAAGTAAAAGGAGTATAGAAAGATTTGGCCTGGTAAAGAAAAAAAATATTACATATGCATAGTTTGTGAGTAAGAAGCAGGTGTAAGATATAAATAGAATGTATGTAAAAAAACTGGATTTAAATAAGGTTTGTGTGTGTGTGTGTGTGTGTGTGTGTGTGTGTGTGTGTGTGTGTGTGTGTGTGTGTGTGTGTGTGAGGCGAGACTCAGAGATACCAAGATCCGTATTCTCTTTGGTTACGGAAGCTCCCTAACACTTTTTCGTAAGCGATTTATTTTATCACACCTTACTGTCCTCTTCTGTGTTACAAAAATCCTTCCACTATCACCACACTTTGCATAAATAACGTACAGTATTAACCAGCTATTACCCAAAAATAAATCGCTATGGAAGAGGTGTTAGGGAGCTTCCGGGATAGGTGTGAGATAGTACTGGAGGCAGGGTATTGGGCAAGGCAGGGTGAGGCAGGGTATTGGGCAAGGCAGGGTGAGGCAGGGTATTGGGCAAGGCAGGGTGAGGCAGGGTATTGGGCAAGGCAGGGTGAGGCAGGGTATTGTCATGCAGATATGGGAGTGTGGGACGGGACAAGGCGACACAAGACTAGACAACAAAGGACAGGACAGGGTAGGGCAGGAGCAGCGTACACAGGGCAGGGCAGGGCAGGGCAGGGCAAGGCAGGGCAGGATAAGAACAGGCAAGGTCAAGCATTGCAGACAAGCAGGTGAGAGCAGGGCAGGGCAGGGCAAGAACAAGCTAGGTTAATCAATGCAGGGCAGGGCAGGGCAGGGCAGAATAGCACAAGGCTAGACGTCTGTCCTCCTGCGCATCATCCCCTCACAAAAAAAAAAAAAACGAAAAAAAAAATCGTCTCCACAGAAAATTTGCCAGAGTTCGTGGAATTGAGCGTCCGATTTGGGTGCCGCTGCCGTGCTGTGTGTGTGTGTGTGTGTGTGTGTGTGTGTGTGTGTGTGTGTGTGTGTGTGTGTGTGTGTGTGTGTGTGTGTGTGTGTGTGTGTGTGTGTGTGTGTGTGTGTGTGTGTGTGTGTGTGTGTGTGTGTGTGTGTGTGTGTGTGTGTGTGTGTGTGTGTGTGTGTGTGTGTGTGTGTGTGTGTGTGTGTGTGTGTGTGTGTGTGTGTGTGTGTGTGTGTGTGTGTGTGTGTGTGTGTGTGTGTGTGTGTGTGTGTGTGTGTGTGTGTGTGTGTGTGTGTGTGTGTGTGTGTGTGTGTGTGTGTGTGTGTGTGTGTGTGTGTGTGTGTGTGTGTGTGTGTGTGTGTGTGTGTGTGTGTGTGTGTGTGTGTGTGTGTGTGTGTGTGTGTGTGTGTGTGTGTGTGTGTGTGTGTGTGTGTGTGTGTGTGTGTGTGTGTGTGTGTGTGTGTGTGTGTGTGTGTGTGTGTGTGTGTGTGTGTGTGTGTGTGTGTGTGTGTGTGTGGAGGGAGGGGGGAGGGCAGGCTGTGGATTTTACAAGGTGGTGTCGATTTGTAGAGGTAGAAGTAGTAGTAGCCCTCAGGCCTGTCTCTCTGGCGGGTATGGATTACGA
>NC_137068.1:1957500-1965000 GCF_032717465.1 Coenobita brevimanus | reverse complement strand
TCCCCTTCCTCCAAATTATATATATATATATCTTTTATGTTAGTCTTTTTCTTTTAATAATTACCAGTCTTTTCGCATTAACAAATATCTTAACATGTCGAGGTAATTTTTTCTTTTTAAATATTCCTCAATCTTTCTCGCCTAAACAACCTTTATAATGACATTTTTTTTTATATATATTAATTATTTTTTCTCAGGCAAAAATCTTACTTTTTTTTTTTTTTGTCTATTTCGTACTATTTTTTCTGTCGGTGTTTTTATATATAATAATTTCCTATTTTTCACCCTATGTATAATTTTACATCTTCCTCTACCTATTTAATACCTTTGTTTTTGTTTGTTGTATTTCCCATTTTTTTAATATATACCATTTTCTTTGTTTTATATTTCTCACTTTCTTTGTTTTGATTTCCCATTTTCTTTGGTCGGTATTTCTCATTTTCTTTGTTTTTATTTCCCATTTTCTTTGGTCTGTATTTCTCATTTTCTTTGGTGTTTTCCGTTGTTTTTCTTTATTATTCCCATTTTCTTTCTTTTCTCTCCATTTTCTTTTATACAATGCCCATTTTCTTTTTTAATATTTCTCCATTTTCTTCTTTATATTCCCGTTTTTCATTTTATAATATTTGCACCATTTTTTTTAAGAATATCTTTCTCAATACTTTCGCCTAAACCAAAATCTTTCACCATCGTCTACATATATATACCCAATTTCTCAACACTTTCCACGGAGTAATTTATTTTAGTTGTGTGTGTATTTCCAGAAACTTTCGGATATTATTCCTCCCACTATATGTTGTTCACTATTTATCGTTTCAAAAGTCTACCTTCAGTATTTCCTGTGTGTGTGTGTGTGTGTGTGTGTGTGTGTGTGTGTGTGTGTTTCCTTCGTCTGTTTGCTCCTTTTCACCAAACCCCCCACTCACACCCCCTCCTTCCCCCTCACACCCCCTTCTTCCCCCTTCTTCCCCCTCACATCCCCTCCTTCCCCCTCACATCCCCTCCTTCCCCCTCACATCCCCTCCTTCCCCCTCACATCCCCTCCTTCCCCCTCACACCCCCTCCTTCCCCCTCACACCTTCTCCTTCCCCCTCACACCCTCCTTCCCCCTCACCCCCTCCTTCCCCCTCACACCCCCTTCCCCCTCACCCCCTCCTTCCCCCTCACACCCCCTCCCCCTCTCCCCCTCACACCCCCTCCTTCCCCCTCACACCCCCTTCTCCCTCACACCTCCCCCTTCCCCCTCACACCTCCCCCTTCCCCCTCACACCCCCTCCTTCCCCCTCACACCCCCTCCCCCTCACACCCCCTTCTCCCTCACACCCCCTTCTCCCTCACACCCCCTTCCCCCTCACACCCCCTCCTTCCCCCTCACACCCCCTTCCGTATAATTTTTGTCTTTTTTATCCATCATTTTTCTATCTATCATTTTTCTCATTTTCCTGTCTATCATTTTTCTGTCTCATTTTTTCTATCTATCATCTTCCTCTCATTTTTCTGTCTCACTTTTCTCTTTTTTTCTATTTTTTCTCTCACTTTCTATTTTTCTCTCTCACTTTTCTCTCATGTTCTATTTTTTTTCTCTCACTTTTCTCTCATGTTCTATTTTTTTTCTCTCACTTTTCTCTCATTTTCTATTTTTTTTTTCTCTCACTTTTCTCTCATTTTCTCTCACTTTTCTCTCACTTTTCTCTCATTTTCTATTTTTTTCTCTCACTTTTCTCTCATTTTCTATTTTTTCTATCTATCATTTTACTATCTATCGTTTTTGTCTGTTTTTATCTATCACTTTTCTGTCTTAAAATTCTATCATTTTTCTATCAAATTTCTATCTATCATTTTTCTATATTTTTCTATCTATCGTTTTCTATCATTTTTCTATCATTTTTCTATTTATCATTTTTATAGCTGTCATTCTTCTATCTATCAAATTTCTATCTATCGCTTTTCTATATCATTTCTAACGCCAAAAACAAGGCCTCAAATTTCTATCTACCATTTTTTTATCTATCAGAATTCTATCTATCATTCTTCTATCTATTTCTAACGTCAAATACAGGGGCCTCTAATTTCTGTCGTTTTTCTATCTAATTTTTCTGTCGTTTTGCTATCTATCATTTCTAACGTCTATCAGTTTTCTATCTATTTCTAACATGAAACACAAGGGCATCTAATTTCTATCTATAATTTTTCTATCTATCATTTCTAACGTCAAATAGGCCATCTAATTTATCTATCAGTTATCAGGCTTTAATGACCGAAATTTTATTCAATATATTATTAACAAATTAGGTAATCATTTATTTATTTATCTATCTGTCTATCTATCCATTTATTTATCTATCTGTCTATCTATCCATTTATTTAATTATCTACCTATCTATCTATCCATTTATTTATCTATCTATGTCTATCTATCCATTTATTTATTTATCTATCTATCCATCAATTTATTTATTTATCTATGTCTATCTATCCATTTATTTATCCATCTATCTATCCATTTATTTATCCATCTATCTATCCATTTATTTATCTATCTATCTATCTCTATCTATCCATTTATTTATCTATCTGTCTATCTATCCATTTATTTATTTATCTGTCCCTATCCATTTATTTATTTATCTATATCCATTTATTTATTTATCTATCTGTCTATCTATCCATTTATTTATTTATCTATCTGTCTATCCATTTATTTATCTATCTATCTATCCATTTATTTATTTATCTATCTATCTATCCATTTATTTATCTATCTGTCTATCTATCCATTTATTTATTTATCTATCTATCCATTTATTTATTTATCTATCTGTCTATCTATCCATTTATTTATTTATCTATCTGTCTATCTATCCATTTATTTATTTATCTATCTATCCATTTATTTATTTATCTATCTATCTATCCATTTATTTATTTATCTATCTATCTATCCATTTATTTATTTATCTATCTACCTATCCATTTATTTATCTATCTATCTGTCTGTCTATCCATTTATTGATTTATTTTTATTTATGTCTATTTGTTTATTTATTTATATATTTATTATCTATGTCTGTCTGTCTATCTGTTTATTTATATATTAAATTATTAATCTGTCTGTCTGTCTAAGTCTACCACTGTTTATCTACCGTATGTATCTGTCTGTCTGTCTGTCTATCTATCTATCTCTATATCTATCCGTACCTCCAGACGATTTTATTAAGCCTGGAAAAATCCCTATCAGTAACGTGGGATTTAATAAAGGCCAAATTTAACCTATTAATTTCGAAAAAAAATCCCCCTAAATTTCGGGAAAAAAATCCAAAAAATCGTCCAAAAATAAAAAAAATAGTGAAAAAAAATAAGTCGCCGATTGGAAGGAGTTAAGCGCATCAGATTGTAAATGGGAACCTGTAAATTCTTGTTGTTTACATGTGGCGGTGAGTGATGTGGAGGTGTGGCGGATGTGTGTGTGTGTGTGTGTGTGTGTGTGTGTGTGTGTGTGTGTGTGTGTGTGTGAGGAATTGTCTCTGTCGTTGTGTGTGTGTGTGTGTGTGTGTGTGTGTGTGTGTGTGTGTCTGAGGAATTGTCTCTGTCGTTGTGTGTGTGTGTGTGTGTGTGTGTGTGTGTGTGTGTGTGTGTGTGTGTGTGTGTGTGTCTGTCTGTCTGTCTGTCTGAGGAATTGTCTCTGTCGTTGTGTGTGTGTGTGTGTGTGTGTGTGTGTGTGAGAGAGAGAGAGAGAGAGAGAGAGAGAGAGAGAGAGAGAGAAAGAAAGCAGTGAGAGAAAGTGAGAGAGAGAAAAAAAAAAGCGAGAATCAAAGCCAGCCAACACCCTTCTCATAAAAACAAACATAAATAAAATAAATAAAAATAATAATACTAATCCAAATTCCTCTCCCCAAACGTCAACCTACAAGAGATTTATTTTTTCTTATAATTTTTTTTTCGTCGACATTGTTTACTATAAATAAAGGAATTCGAGGCTGAAGGAGGCGAAGCAAATATTCTAAGTCTCTATTAATATCTCAGTAACGCCCACATACACTGCTGTTTGTGTGTGTGTGTGTGTGTGTGAGAGAGAGAGAGTTTGTGTGTGTGTGTGTGTGTGTGTGTGTGTGTGTGTGTGTGTGTGTGTGTGTGTGTGTGTGTGTGTAAGGAACTAATGTGGTTACGTTATCTTGCACTTTTTCATCCATACGTAAATAAAATCATAAATCAAAATAAAGACAAAAATAAAGAGACCCCTAGGAACTTGTTTGCAAAAATTTTCATGCACTATTTCTCTCATTACTAAATAAATAAAATAAATAAAACAATAATAATGATAAAATACTTAGGACATTGGTTACGTGAATTATAAAGACAATAACTACAAAGCACACAGGCAGCGCGTACTCCGGATCCGCTCCAAAATATAATCATTTCTTCCTTGTCCCAGGGCCCACCCATCCACAAAATGTCATCAAAATCCGTTCATAACTTTTTGAGTAATCCGGGTTACAGACAAACACCAACGCGGGCAAAAACATAACCTCCGTGGCTGAGGTAATAATAAAATGTTTACGAAATATTGTTTGGTTACGAAATTCATGTATTATTTCATCTGACGCCGCCCTGATGATCTGTTTCCTGAATTTCTGAAAACTGTCGCCACCCTGTGATGTCAAGGGGGTGGGGCCGACTGGTTTTATCTGTGGCGGGGTATAACTGGGTGTGTGGTGGTGGTGGTGGTGGTGGTGCTAGAGATGATGATGGTGGTGGTGGTGTGGTTGTGGTGGTGTGGTGATGATGACGATAGGCAGGTCGCAGGTTCGATCTCGGAGTTGCAAGAGGGTGATTTTCATTTGCCAGTTTGATATGTTTATTGTTCTTCCACATTCTCATTCGTTTCATTTCCTCTCCCCTCTCCTCCCCCTCCTTCCCCCTTCTCCTCCTCCTTCCCCCCTCTCCTCCCCCTCCCCCCTCTCCTCCCCTTCCCCCCTCTCCTCTCCTCTCCTCTCTCCTTCCCTTCCCTCCCCTCCCCTCCCTTCCTTCTCGCCTTTCCCCTCTCCTCCCAGATCTTTTACACACACACACACACACACACACACACACACACACACACACACACAGACGGCGTGTCGCGTCTGGCCACTTCAAGGTCAGGGTCACAAGCAGAGGTCATGTGCCGTCCAGCCCAAATTATTATTATTATTATTATTATTATTATTATTTTATTATTATTATGGCCATCATCATCCTCTCTCTCTCTCTCTCTCTCTCAAGACCCACGATACCTTAAATTCTACACTCCTTTCCCTTTAATCTGGCTTAGTGGGGGGATTAATAGACCCTTATGGCCAAATTACTATCTATTCTATCTATCTATCTATTCCCAGACGCCTTAATCCCTTATGGAGTGGCCACAAGCAAATCGCCTCCATGTCGCCCTGTCCCCCCTCCATTTCACTACCCTGTTCCCAGCTCACACCCTCATCTCTCATATACCTCTCCACTCCATCCCTCCATCTCATCCTTGGCCTCCCCCTTCCTCCGCCTCACTCACATACACTCTCCTCGTCAGTCTCTCACTCTCCGTCTTAAAACCCTATGACTTCTAATTTACCCACCTGAGAATTCTATACCCCTTTCACTCAAACTTGGCAAAATGGGAGGACCTCTAGGACCATCATTGCCCTGTTACCTACAATACTTTAGATCTTATTGACAGAGATTCCTATACTCTTTTCACTTTACTTGGCCTAAAATTGCCTTCTCTCCATCTTGAACGCTGAGATGTAACAGTAGATTAACAGGAGATTATGGTGATAGTCACGAAGATGTGCTATGGATAGGATGCGTGCCATAGAATTTTTAGGACCGGGCAGTGAAGGAACCAAGCTATATCAGTGCCACCACACGCAGGCGCCCCTCCCCCGGCCCACCTGAAGCTTGGAGTGTTTATAAATGTCTTCCCTAGAATTGAATTAGGATAGAAAATGTGCCACTCCGTCTCTAAATAGGACCAGCCCTAATATTCCTCTGTCTTTATATGGGGGTGATGTGAGGGCGATGGTGTATGTGTGTGTGTGTGTGTGTGTGTGTGTGTGTGTGTGTGTGTGTGTGTGTGTGTGTGTGTGTGTGTGTGTGCGTGCGTGCGTGCGTGCGTGCGTGTGTGTGTGTGTGTGTGTGTGTGTGTGTGTGTGTGTGTGTGTGTGTGTGTGTGTGTGTGCAAAATCGTGGACTTTCTTTTTTTTGCTACTGATTGATAAGGATCTTTTGATTAGTCCACACCTGTCCAATTAGGGATACTTACCTGTCTGAACTGCCACCGCTATGTTACCTGATTTCTCTCTCTCTCTCTCTCTCTCTCTCTCTCTCTCTCTCTCTCTCTCTCTCTCTCTCTCTCTCTCTCTCTCAGCATTCCCTTCTGTGTCTCACATTTGTCATTCCTTCTCATTCCCCACTCAGTAAATGTTCATTATATTCTCTTCTGTACTTTATATTCCCATCACCTAAAGTAGTTCATGTGGTAGCTGTAAGTCCTTCATTTATGCAACAGGTCGACTCTGGAACTGTCTCCCTCAGTCTGTATTTCCTACTTCCTATGATCTGTAAGTCCTTCATTTATGCAACAGGTCAGCTCTGGAACTGTCTCCCTCTGTCTGTATTTCCGACTTCTTACGATCTCCAGTCTTTCAAACGCAGTGTGTCCAGGCATCTCGAAATGAACGGATCTTGAATTTGTCTCTCTTTTGTATTGCTTTTTTTTTTTTTTTTTTTTTTTAATGGAAGGAACGGTTTTGCGGGCTCCTGGCCTTTGGTTCCTTCTTCCTTACATTAGAAAAAAAGAAAAAAGAAAAAAGGAAGAAAAATGTAGACGAAGTTTTTGCCTTTGGATGTTTAGGGGAAAAAGATCTACTGTTTCCTGAGCTTGGTGTGTTGTGAAGTTAGTAGCAAGTTGTCTGTCTGTCTATCTATTGCCAGACGCCTTAATCCCTTATACGGGGTGGCCACAAACAAATCGCCTCCACGTCACCCTGTCCCTCCCTGTAGCAAGTTGTAGGGTTAGGAAAATGTTGTTAATGAAGAGGGAGGGAGTTGGCAGACTGTGATGGAGAAGGTAAAAAAAGTGGAGGGATGAAATTGCTAAGCCTCTCTCACCTCACCTTCATTTATCCTAACCTGGGAGAGAATATTTGAGTCTTCCCTGAGGTGATGCAGGATATTAGGGATGAGAGAGGTTACAGATGCAAATAGTACAAGGTAGTGATGATACATTCGCTTATAGCAGGGAATCAGAGGGGATAGATTATAGAGATGTCATTATTAGAGGCGGGGAAAATAGTGGATTGTTGAAAGTAAAATGGTGATTCGTGTATAAGCTGTGATTTTTGTTAATGCAAGGAAGAAGGAACCAAAGGCCAGGAGTCCGAAAGAATACTCCCTCCAAGAAAAAATAAAAACATGATAACAGAGAGTCAGATTCAAGATCCGTTCATTTTTAGATATGGAAATGGAGCTGAA
>NC_137068.1:1950000-1952500 GCF_032717465.1 Coenobita brevimanus | reverse complement strand
TCTTTTATTTATTTTTCTTTCTCTTTCTAATTTCATTTCTCGTTTCGTTTACTTATTTTTCTTTTTTTATGTCTTTTCTTCCTTTCTTTACTCATTTCTTTTTTTTCATTTCTTTTTCTTTCGTATTTCTTCTTATTTTTTCTTATTTTTGTTCTTGTCTTTGTCTCACTTCTTTCTCTTCATTTCATTTTTTTTTTCCTCTTAAAGATTCCCTCCTATTTCTTTCTTTCTCTTTCTTTGTTCTTTTTTTTCCTAATTCCTTTTTCATTTTCTTTCTTTTTCTTTATTTTCTTTTTCTTATGCCTTCTTTTTATTATTATTTTTTTTATTTTTCTTTCATTTATTTTTCTAATTTCTAGTTTTCCTTTATTATTTATCTTTTTCTTTCTTCTTTTATTTTTCATTCTTTCTCTTTTCTTCTCTTATGTCTTTCTTGGGGTTGTTTCATTTCCTTTCACATTTTCTTAATTCTTTTCATAGTTTTTTCTTGTTTCTCTTTAATTTGCTCCTTTCTTATGTCTTTCTTTTTCCCTCTGATTTTCTTTCTTTTTTTCTTTTCTCAATGTTCTCCTTCTTGCCTTCTTTCTCTTTCTTATTTTGTCTTATCTGTTTTCTTCTTATTATTTTTTTTTAGTGTACCTTTGCATTTTTTTTTTTTTGTATTTTTGTGTTTTTTGTCTTTTTTCTTCCATTTTCTTTTTTCTCCTTTTATTTTTTCTTACCTTTTCTTTTCTTTTTTCTTTTTCTTTTTTTCCCCGGTATGTATCTTAGCAAATTTTTTTTTTTGTATTTTGGGTTTTTTTTTCTCCTTTTCTGTTTTATTATTTTTATTTTCTTTTTTCCCATCGTGTACCATTGCATTTTTTTTTTGCCTTTGTCTTTTTTCTCCTTTTTTCCTTTTCATTTTTTTCTCTTGTTTTTCTTTTTCCCATCGTGTACCTTTTTTTTTTTTTTTTGGCTTTGTCTTTTTTCTCCTTTTTTCTGTTTTCTGTTTCCTTTTTTTTTTTTTTTTTTTCCCATCGTGTACCATTGCATTTTTTTTTTTGCCTTTTTTCTTTTTTTTCTTTTTTTTTCCTTTTTCTCTTTTTTTTCTTTTTCCCATCGTGTACCTTTTTTTTTTTTTTTTTTGCCTTTTTGTCTTTTTTCTCATTTTTTCTGTTTTCTGTTTCCTTTTTTCTTTTCTTTTTCTTTTTCTTTTTCTTTTTTTCCCAGCGTGTAGTACGTTTGCATTTTTTCTGTTTTGTATTTCTTTTTGTCTTCCTTTTTCTCCCTTTTTTTGTTTCTCATTCTTTTCTCTCTTTTTTCTTTTCTTTATTTGTTTTTTCTTTTCTCCTTTTCACTTTCATTCCTTTTTCTCTTTTTTCTTTCTCTTTTCTCCTTTTTACTTTCATTCCTTTTTCTCTTTTTTCTTTCTCTTTTCTCCTTTTTACTTTCATTCCTTTTTCTCTTTTTTCTTTCTCTTTTCTCTTTTTCACTTTCATTCCTCTTGTTTCTTTCTCTTTTCTCCTTTTTACTTTCATTTCTCTTTTTTCTCTTTTCTCCTTTTTACTTTCATTCCTTTTTCTCTTTTCTTTCTCTTTTCTCCTTTTTACTTTCATTCCTTTTTCTCTTTTTTTTCTTTCTCTTTTCGCCTTTTTACTTTCATTTTTTTTTCTTTTTTCTCTCTCTCTTCTTTTCACTTTTTTTTTCTTTCTCTTTTCTCCTTTTTACTTTCATTCCTTTAATTCCTTTTTCTCTTTTTTCTTTCTCTTCTTTTTCACTTTCAATCTTTTTTCTTTTTTCTTTCTCTTTTCTCCTTTGTACTTTCATTCTTTTTTCTCTTTTTTTTCTCTTCTTTTCACTTTCATTCCTTTTTCTCTTTTTTCTTTCTTTTTTCTCTTTTTCACTTTCATTCCTCTTTTTTCTTTCTCTTTTCTCCTTTTTACTTTCATTTCTCTTTTTTCTCTCTTTTCTCTTTTTTTACTTTCATTCCTTTTTCTCTTTTTTCTTTCTCTTTTCTCCTTTTTACTTTCATTCCCTTTTCTCTCTTTTCTTTCTCTTTTCTCTTTTTCACTTTCATTCCTCTTTTTTCTTTCCCTTTTCTCCTTTTTACTTTCATTCCTCTTTTTTCTTTCTCTTTTCTCCTTTTTACTTTCATTTCTCTTCTCTTTTTTTACTTTCATTCCCTTTTCTCTCTTTTCTTTCTCTTTTCTCCTTTTCACTTTCATTCCATTTTCTCTGTTTTCTTTCTCTTTTCTCCTTTTTCACTTTCATTCCTTTTTCTCTTTTTTCTTTCTCTTTTCTCCTTTTCACTTTCATTCCATTTTCTCTCATTTCTTTCTCTTTTCTCCTTTTCACCTTCATTCCTCTTTCTCTTTTTTTCTTTCTCTTTTCTCCTTTTTACTTTCATTCCATTTTCTGTTTTCTTTCTCTTTTCTCCTTTTTACTTTCATTTCTTTTTTTTCTTTCTCCTTTTCACTTTCATTCCATTTTCTCTTTTTTCTTTCTCTTTTCTCCTTTT
>NC_137068.1:1870000-1945000 GCF_032717465.1 Coenobita brevimanus | reverse complement strand
GGTCGGTTGTGTAATATTTCAGAGCCACAAGCACAGCATTATATCACGCAAAATACCTACCCAAAGACCCCTGCCCCTTGCCACACCCCACCACATAGCACTACCACACCATGAATTACTCCCACGTTCACTAAGCGACACCTGAACTGGATAATCACCTGGGTAATTACGATGCGGTCACCTGTCTTCTGTAATTAAGGTACCAGCACCTGAAGAGTGTGGTTAAGGTGGCGGTGGGGTGGGTGGGGTGCAGTTGGGGTGGTGTGGGAGGGGTGTGGAAGGGTGGGGTGGATAGGGATGGTGTGGAAGAGGTGGAATGAAGGTAGAGGTGGGGTAGAGGGTGAGGTGAGTGGAGTGGGAGAGATGAAAAGGGGTGTGGAAAGGGTGACGTAGAGGAAAGTGGGGTGAGAGGAGTGAAATAAGGGTGAGATAGTAGTAGTAGTAGTAACTCTAGATTCATTTGACGAGTGAAAAGGAGTGAAGTGGAAGTGTGAAGTAGCAGTGAGGTGTGGAGGAGTGAAAGAGGATAGACTGAAAAATAGAGGTGTGGGGATGGAGTGTGAGATAGGAGTATGGGGGTAGGGGTGAGGGTGTGTGTGGATAGGGGTAAGGTGGGGGTGTGTGGATAGGGGTAAGGTGGGGTGTGGGGGTGGGGGGTGAGATAGAGGTAGGAGGGGTGAAATAAAAGTGTACTCAGCGTCACGACCTACAGAACACCTAGGTAATTACACCTGTGCAACCCAAGCCTCATTAGACCTTCTGCCCACCTGTTAATATATGGGGGACGGTGGAATGCCTTCGTGCTCTTTATCTCTTCACTGTGAGAGGCGGCTACAAGGCTGGATGAAACTGTCTGTCTGTTGGTGTTAGTGATGATGATGATGATGATGATGATGATGATGATGATGTTAAAGTCGTCTGTCTTGCTGAAAGTTGATGATGTTGGTGATGATAATACTCTTAAAATCGTCTGTCTGTTGTTCTTAATTTATTGATGATGATGACGATGATGATGATGATGATGATGCAACCCCAAGCTCATCTCACTGTGAACCCAGGGGACTTGAACCGGTCGCTCCTAGAACTCTTTTGTTGATGTTACGCTGAAGGACGGTGTGTTTTGATAGTGTGGCGCATATGGTGAGTGTATTGTGCTGTGGGGAGCTGCATTACACTGAGGGCAGAGTGGATTGTGAGGTGCATTTTGTGTAAGTGTGGCAGGGAAGGGTGGTGTGTGTGTGTGTGTGTGTGTGTGTGTGTGTGTGTGTGTGTGTGTGTGTGTGTGTGAAAATGCGTGATGATATGCGTACTCTCTCTCTCTCTCTCAGGTAATCACTGATGATGTCATGATAATCCAATCCATCCAATGTCCACCTTTTTCCAAATAATTTTCCTAAACCCAAACGAATTTTCCTATATTAAAAAATTCCTAATAGCCAAGTAAAATTTCTAACCATATCTAACCCCTCTAGCTCATAAAAAAGATACCATAGTCAGAAAAAAACCGTCTAGAATCCAAAAACGAAAGAAAAAAAAATCGAGTTGTAAGACTTAAGTATATACGCCATAGGAAAATAATAAAGGGTTGAGTTGATATATAGACTGTTAGAAGACTTTATATGGCTCAATCTCGGTCCTGGGGCTGTGGTATATGAGATTTCTGAATTATATAAGAAATTTTTTGGGCGTAGAAGGAGTAGAGGTAAAGGCGACGAAAAATGGTGGAGTTACCCCTCGCGTGCTTTACATATAGAAAACGAGACGAGGTGTTTTGGTATACTTTTTTACGTGTCCTATAGTAGTCATTATTATTATTATTATTATTATTATTATGACAGAAACCGAGACGAAGTGTTTTGGTATACTTTATTATGTGTCCTATTTCAGTTATTATTATTATTATTATTATTATTATTATTATTATTATTATTATTATTATGACAGCGTAAATTAAGCCATACTTCTTAGCTGTCCCATTGGCGTGAAAAATAATCAGCTTTTAGCCAGATAGAGGTTGATATCTTGTACTGAGAGACGTGGGTTCAGTTTCCTTTGCCTTTGTTGCTCTTGAAGCTCCCATGAGACAGCCCTAGTACTCAATATGGACGGTGTGTATTAGTGCAGAAGTGGTGACATGAGGAGGTGCATGGTACGTAGGGCTACTGGGACTCGGGAACGGGCTGTAGAACGTATGCCCAGAGTCGGGGGAGGGGAGAGGGATATATCTGGAACTCAGTAGACTGCAGGACACGTGACACTTCAACCGGACTCTCCCAATACTTTATCCTCGGTATCGTTCATGAGTAGGGATTCTAAGGCCAACCCATCAATTAAAACTCTCTCTCTCTCTCTCTCTCTCTCTCTCTCTCTCTCTCTCTTTTCCTAGGGCGCCCTGTAATCGCCCATCAAGTTTATCCTGTGTAAAAATCCACATACATATGACCCATTGTAAAGGGTGGGTTGCAAAATACACCAACGCCCTTTGGGGGTTGGGGGGGGGGCCGCCTGACATAATAGCACAGTAACACCCCCTCCTTTCACCCCCCCTCCCCACCCCACCACCCAATCCCAACACCTTCCCTCCCCTCCCTTCACCCCCCTCCCCACCCCACCACCCAATCCCAACACCTTCCCTCCCCTCCCCCACGCAACTCTGTCCCTACGTCACTATCCCACTCTCCTTTTCATCCTTAACACCTCCTTCACCCCCACCACTTTCCACCCCCACCATTCTCCACCCCCCCACCACTGTCAACCCCCCCACCACCTTCAACCCCCCACCACTTTCAACCCCCCCACCACTTTCAACCCCCCACCACTTTCAACCCCCCCACCACTTTCAACCCCCCCACCACTTTCAACCCCCCACCACTTTCAACCCCCCCACCACCACCCCCCACCACCACCCCACCACCACCCCCCCACCACCACTCCACCCCCCCACCACCACGCCACCCCCCCCACCACCACCCCCACCACCACCCCCCACCACCACCTCCCACCACCACCCCACCACCACCTCCCACCACCACCCCACCACCACCTCCCCCCACCACCCCCCCACCCCCACCCCAACACCCCACCACCACCCCACAACCCCACACCCCCACAACCACCCCCCCCACCCACCACCCCACCACCCCACCACCCCCCACCACCACCCCACCACCCCCACCACCACCCCACCACCCCCACCACCACCCCCCCCCACCACCACCCCACCACCCACTACTACCCCCTCCACTTTTCACCCCCCCTCCTTGCTACCTCCACTCCCACTCCTCTTCCACGTCCACACCACCCCCACCCCCACCTTCCCTACTACCCCCACTCCCCCTCCACCCCTCTTGCACCCCCACCAGTACCACCCCACTCCCCCCATCCTATCCCCCTCCCTATCTAGAGTCTTCAGATCAAGTTCCATATTCTCTGTTGAGGAAGTTCCCTAACACATTTTCCTAAGCGATTTATTTTCTTTATTACACCTTACTGGCCTTTTCCGTGCCACATAAATCCTACACACATCGACATACTCTGCATAAATAACGTACAAAAGGATACCAACCAGCCATATCCAAAAATAAATCGCTAAGGAAGAGGTGTTAGGGAGCTTCCTTTTATCGCTTGAAAGATTCTGAGGTTGCCAGGTTTTAATTCTCTCTCTCTCTCTCTCTCTCTCTCTCTCTCTCTCTCTCTCTCTCTCTCTCTCTCTCTCTCTCTCTCTCTCTCTCTCATTTGTATCCATCTTATCTGTCTTCAATCAAAGGTTTCATATTTCTCTCTCTCTCTCTCACACACACACACACACACACACACACACACACACACACACACACACACACTTCCCAATAGCAAAGGGGGGTGGGTAGGGTAGAGGACGTCTGATATCGGGCCGGTTGTGGTTCAGTATGGACGGTTATCCCTGGTTAACTCGGTGCAAATTGAGTGTCTGGGAGGAGGAGGAGGAGGAGGAGGAGGAGGAGGAGGGATTGGAAGAGGAGGAGGAGGAGGAAAAAGTAGATGATGGTGATGATGATGATGATGATGATGATGATGATGATGATGATGATGATGATGATGATGAGGAGGAGGAGGAGGAGGAGGAGAAAGTGGAGGAGGAGAAGAAGGGGAGAAGGAGGGAGGGGGATGGAGCGGAAGAGAAGAGGAGGGAGAAGGAAGGATCAGAAGAGAAGAGGAGGAGGAGGAGGAGGGATCGGAAGAGGGGGGAGAGGAGGAGGAGGAGGAGGAATAGGTGTAGCACAGATAAAGTGAGCGAAGAAGGTAAACTGGTCTGGGAGAGAGAGAGAGAGAGAGAGAGAGAGAGAGAGAGAGAGAGATCAGACAGGCATAAGATTGACTAAGGAGAAGGTGAAGGAGGAGGTAAGTGAGAAGCACGTTGAGATCAGGGTGCGAGGGGGAGAATGAGGGGGTTGAGGATGGATGGAGGGGAAGGATGGATAGCTGGATAGACGAGGATGGAAGAGAGGGGTGGTTGGGGGAGATAGGGATCAGGTGGATGGGATGGGGAGTCGGTAAGAGGTGGATGAATGGAGGCTGGATTATGTGGAGGGAGAGTTAAGTGAGGCATTGATGTTAGAGTTATGACTAAAGATGTTGATTAGGGGTTGAGTGAAGGTGTTTATGATGCTAATTAGCCTGTGACTGAAGGTGGAGACTAATGAATACTTGATTGAAGCGGGGAAAAAGGCCAAACACTCCCTGACATGCAAGGAAATAAACTACAAGCTCGTAATCGTAGGCTGGTACGCATGAACGAATTCCTTTACACACGCGCGCATCTACACACACATTTGTACACTGACGGGCAATGGTAAACGTTTACATACGTACATACATACATTAACACATACATATACACACGTACATAGTCACAAATAAACATACACAAGCACGTACACATACACATACATTCACTTGTGCACACCCTCAAACAAATACTTTAATAAATTTAATATATACGTTCAAACATGTACACATACACGTTAACAAGTACTGTACACACACACACACACACACACACACACACACACACACACACACACACACACACACACACACACACACACACACACACACACACACACACACACACACACACACACACAATGATGAAAACATTACCCAGATCCACAGCATTGATATGCAGACTCAACTTGCTTACACAAATACACGCAAGGAAGGCCCCGCACGCACATTACTCACCCAAAACACACACACACACACACACACACACACACACACACACACACACACACACACACACACACACACACACGCACACAATTACGCACGCAAAACCCACACGCACACGCACGCACGCACGCCGTTTTTGCGAGTGGCTATTGAGTGTATGACGCGGTGGTTCAATTAGGCTCTATAAACTTGAAGTAGCGATGAGTATCAGTGAATTTATGAAGTATTTTGAACCCTCTCTCTCTCTCTCTCTCTCTCTAGCATCTCTTCTTTTTCCTCCCTTTTTTCCTCTTCCACATTCTTCCAATCCTGCCTTACCCTACCCTACCCTACCCTACCCTACCCTACCCTACCCTACCCTACCCTACCCTACCCTACCCTACCCTACCCTGCCCTACCCTGCCCTAATCTTATCCTACCCTACCCTACCCTGCCTTGCCCTGCCCTTCCTCTATACCCTGTCCTTACCTCTGCCTTGCCCTACCTTACACTATGCTACCCTCCTTCCTCCCTTCTCTACCTCGTCTCATTAACTCTTCTACTTCCTCTTCTACTCTTTTTCTTATATTTTTCTTTACCTCAGCAACTAACCTTATCAATCCACTCTGTCTCCTGCTGTCTTTATTATCTTTAGTGTTATTTACTTTACTGTCCTCCCTTCTTCACCCTTTCCCTCCCTCCTCCCTTCCCTCACCCGCTCCCTTCCCCTCCCTTCCCCCTCTTCTACCCATTTTGCGGTTCCCTCCCCCTTACACCTCTTTCTTCCCTCTCCCTACAGCTCCCCCTTCCCCCTTCCTCATTTCTTTCCTTATCCTACTCTCCCTCTCGCCTCTTATCTTCCTCTCCCTACTCCTCCCCACGTATCCTTCCCCCTTCCTACCCCGTCCCACCCTACGCTTTCCCCTTCCCTCCCCTCACTCACCTCTTCCCCCTCACCTTTCCCTCTACCTCTTCCCCATCTCTCATCCTCCCCTCCATCCTTTCTCTTCCCCCTCCCTCGCATCCTTCTTCTCTCCCTCCTTTTCCCTCTACCTCTCCCCACCTTTCCTCCCTTCTCTCCTTTCCTTTCTTCCCCTCCTCTTCTCCCTTTCTCTGCACCCTTCTCTCCTCTCTCCCTATGTCCACCCTCACTCTCTCCACTCTCTCTCTCTCTCTCTCTCTCTCTCTCTCTCTCTCTCTCTCTCTCTCTCACTTCGTCCTGCCACGCCCTGTCTGACTGTCGAGAAAGCCACTCTCTCCATTTCAGATTGCACACAGAAAATCAAGAATTATTTTTATTATTATTATTATTATTATTATTACTAGAATTTGTTTGGGTTTACATCGCTTCTCCGTTTTTCATTTTTCCTTTTCTATTTTTGCGTAGCTCCTTCGCGTCCTCAGTTTTTATAATATACGATTCTTGATGTTCATTGTAGATATGTATGTGTATTATTTTCTTGTGTTTGTTTTGTGGGTTAGGTTTGTCATGTTCATTTTCATATTCAGTTTTTCTTCATTATTTTTGTCCTTTGCTGTTTTTTTTTTTTTCATTTTCTTCCTGGTATACTTCCTCCTCCTTATCTTCTTCTTCCTTCTCCTCCTCCTCCTCCTTCTCCCCCTCCTTCTCCTCCTCAGAGCTGACCATAGTGGATCAACCAGCCTACTGCAGTTATCCTCTGGTCTTATATTCTCTCTCTCTCTCTCTCTCTCTCTCTCTCTCTCTCCTTACCTCTTCTCTTCTCTTTTTTTCTCTCCTCTCTTCTTCTTTCGTCTCCTCTCCTGTTCTCTTCTCTTCTCTCTTCTCCTCTCCTCTCCTTTCCTATGATATCTTCTCTCCCCTCCACTCCTCCCATCCCCTCCCTTCCTCTCCCCTCCCCTCCCTTCCTCTCCCCTCCACTCCTCCCCTCCTCTCCCTTCCTCTCCCCTCCCCTCCCCTCCCCAATCCCACAGTCCACCCCACACATTACCCCTTACAATTCTCTCATAAAATTAGACTATATCTCAGGTAGGCTCTCATTGGCCATGCTCTTAAATAATGTCAATAGCCGACTTATCCAATTATACATGCACTCTCTCTGGGACTATTTACCCCTTCAGCACGATGACGTAATTCGGGAGTTTGTTTTTGCTATTATTATTATTATTATTATTATTATTATGTATTTTATTATTTTTTTAATGCCATTTTTTTCTATTTTCATTCTTTTCTGTTCATTTTTTACCATTATTTTTATCTGTCATTTCTGTTCTATAAAATGGGTTGAGAGAGAGAGAGAGAGAGAGAGAGAGAGAGAGAGAGAGAGAGAGAGAGAGAGAGAGAGATTCCTAAACCCCGCCACATAGGAAGCACTTAAAGATAAAAAAAACCCACTTGCCTAATTCCACCTCTTTAAGTGTCTTTATGGTAATGATGGGGAGGCGGTTCGTATGTATGTCTGTGGGTCTTATTTAACGCGTAATAAAGGAACTCCACACTGCTCCTTTATTTGGTCTTGGTCTTGGTCTTTTTATGGTCTTTTTCTTTGGTCCTCGTATCTTTTTTTTTATCTTTTTCTTTGGTCTTCTTATTTCTGTTGATCTTTTATTGGTTGTTGTATTTTTCTTGTTTTTCCTTTGTCTTGGTTTTCATTTTTCCTTTGGTCTTCTTTGGTCTTTTCTCAATCTTTTCTTGGTCTTTTTTTTTTGGTCTTTTTCTCGGAGTTTTTCTTGTCTTCGTATTTTTCTTCTTTTTTTTGTTGGGGGGGGTATTTTTCTTGATATTTTTTTGGTTTTCCTTTTGCACTGTCTGACGCTAATCTGCCGCTAATGCTCTCCTAACTGCTTCTTTACCTTCCTAGTTCCTGCTCCTCCTCCTCCTCCTCCTCCTTCTTCTGTCTGTCCTAAAACTACTTCTTAGTCTTGTCTTTACCTTCTCTTCTTTCTTTGTCTTCTTTCGTTGCTGATGTTACTCCTACCACTGCTTCCTCCTCTTCCTCTTTTCTTTTTTCCTCGTGTCTGCGTTACTTTTTTCTGATCTCCCTTTCTCTTCTTTTTATTGTACCTTCCTCTTTTTCCTCTATTGCTACCTATAAATCTTCTGTTCTTGCATCCTGCCTACCCTATAATTCCTCACTTCTATCAGAGCTCCTCCTCCCTCCATCCTAACCTCTCCATTTGCTTCTTAATTTATGTGTGTGTAATTTCGAAGGGATGTGTGCATTTTCGAGTATTTTTTTTCTTGTGTGTGTGTGTGTGTGTGTGTGTGTGTGTGTGTGTGTGTGTGTGTGTGTGTGTGTATTATGTATGTATGATTGTGTGTGTGTACATTATCTATGTGTGTGTGTGTGTGTGTGTGTGTGTGTGTGTGTGTGTGTGTGTGTGTGTGTGTGTATTATGTATGTATGATTGTGTGTGTACATTATCTATGTGTGTGTGTGTGTGTGTGTGTGTGTGTATTATGTATGTATGATTGTGTGTGTGTACATTATCTGTGTGTGTGTGTGTGTGTGTGTGTGTATTATGTATATATAATTGTGTGTGTGTACATTATCTGTGTGTGTGTGTGTGTGTGTGTGTGTGTGTGTGTGTGTGTGTGTGTGTGTGTGTGACACGGTCCTGCTTCTCACATATTTCACCAGCTTATAGTGGGTAGGTCATGTTTTTGCCCATACATATATTTAACCTCTTCACTTCGAGGACGGGGGTGTTGGAGAGGGACGCGCCTCTCTCTCTCTCTCTCTCTCTCTCTCTGTCTCAAGTAACCCCCATCACGCTTTTCTCTCACACTTCCAGCTCCCCTCCACCTCCCTCATTCTCCCCCTTATCACTCACACCTCCTACGCACCCCAAGGAGTGTGGTCCGGGGATTTGCATTTGGGATTGTGTGCGTGTGTAAATTCCCTTTTTAATTCGATTTTTATTTCCATTTTTTGTGTCTCGATTTTGGGTAGATAGTGAGGTGGGTGGATTTTCTCTCTCTCTCTCTCTCTCTCTCTCTCTCTCTCTCTCTCTTTCTCCACTCCTCAACGTTCCTGTTATTTTCTCCACACACACACACACACACACACACACACACACACACACACACACACACACACACACACACACACACACACACACACAGACACACACACACACACACACACACACACACACACACACACACACACCTATGACATCAGTGGGTGTGTTTGAGGCAAGAAGTGCTAAGAGAGAAAAAGTACCAACGTATCCAGTCTTGCATTTAGCGAGACTGGCTGAATCGAAATATTTTTACACCCGACGATTGAGGAAGCTTATAGACAGACAGACCGGCATTTGGGGAAGGCTGTGGGCGGATTAATAAAGAGTTGGCCTGCAGTCTTAATGGGCCCAGGTTCGATTCCCGTCCGGGGCAGGGAACAATTTAAGGATTTTAGTTTCATTACAAGCAGACTTTACTGGCGCTTAGCACACGTCCACCAACACTCTCATCCCTTTTCTGTCCAATTCTGAAATGCAAGAGTTAACCCTTACTCCCAGTCCTTCGTGTATGCAACAGGTCAGCTCTGGAACTGTCTCCCTCTGCATTTCCCACTGCCTATAACCTCCAGTCTTTTAAACGCAGTGTCCAGGCATCTCGAATTGAACGGATCTTGATTTCGGTTCTCTGTTATATTATTTTTATTCTTGAGGGGAACAATCTTGCGCGCTTCTGGTCTTTGGTTCCGTCTTCCTTGCGTTAAAAACAGTATTGCCTTTTTCTGGCCGTGAGTTACCTGAAATAAGCTACAAAAGGACAAAAATCTGAGCCAAGTTAAGTTGAAAAGAGTATAGTACCAATGCACCCCAAAACATTACCATTTACTAGATTTTTTAAAAAGTTTGGTGGCTTCGTGGGTTTTCATCGTGTCACTTCAAGTCCAACTGTTATTTATCTTATTATTATTATTATTATTATTATTATGAATGGAGGACATTTGTAATCTGGTGTATGGATTTTTATTTTGTTTTTTCCTTAGTCTGTTCATGTGTTAAAAAAAATTGTTTGTTTATTTTTTTATAAATGGAGGACACTTGTAATCTGATGTATAGATTTTGATTTTTTTTCTTTCGTGTGTTTATAATCTGGTGTGTGGATTTTTATTATAGTTGTTTTTTCTTTCGTCTGTTCATGTTTAAAAAAGAAATGGTTTATTTTTTATGAATGGAGGACACTTGTAATCTGGTGTATAGACATTTATTTTGTTTTTTTCTTCGTCTGTTTGTAATCTGGTATATGTTTTTTATTTTGTTTTTTTCCTTCGTCAGTTTCTAATCTGGTGTATGGATTTTTGTTTTTTGTTTTTCCTTTATCTGTTTGTCATCTGGTGTATGGATTTTTTTTTTCCTTCGTCTGTTCATGTGTTAAAACGAAAAAATTGGTTGACTCTTTAGATGGTAGGATGGTCGAGTCCAAACCCCGAATGGATTGCTGTAAATATGCTTTGTAAATTGCCCTGGACTTTTGTAAATCCCCTTTACGCTCGTGTACCACCTCGCCTTTGACCCCTGACCCCGTTTCTTTGCTCTCTCTCTCTCTCTCTCTCTCTACTTTTTCTTCTGTTTCCCTTTCTTTACTCTTCTCCATTTCATTTCCTCTGTACCTTTCTTTCTTCCTTTATTCTCTCCTTCTATATCCTTCTCTTCACGTTCCTTCTTCCATCTTTCTCACTCTTTCTCTTTTACGCCTCTCATTTTTCTCCTTTCTCCTATAGTTTCCTCTCGTCTGTCCATATATGCTCTTTCCGTATTCTATTTTCCGGCTCATTCTTCAGTTACCGCTCTCTTCCTCTTTTACTCTTTTCTCTATTCCAACATTTTTCTTTATATCGTTTATTTTCTCTCTTTATCTTTCTTTTTCTACCTGTTATTCTTCCCCTGGGGAGGGGGGTTAAGAATACCTCCCCAGTATCCCTGCTTGTCGTAAGAGGCGACTAAAAGGGGCCTCTTTGTCTCCAGTCTTTCTCCTTACTGTCTTCTTTTCTTTCCTTACTCTCCTCTTCTCTTCTTACTCTCCTCTTCTCTCCTTACTCTCCTCTTCTCTCCTTACTCTCCTCTTCTCTCCTTACTCTCCTCTTCTCTCCTTACTCTCCTCTTCTCTCCTTTCCCACCTCTCTTCTTGATATTTCCATGTTTCCTCCAACCTTTATTTTGCCTCTACTCCTATCAGGTTAGACATTTCTTGTTATGACATAGTTTAAGGCACTCTCATTGACTCTGACCGTTCCTTCCTTCCTCCCTTTGCCATTACGCCAAAACCATCTCATCGCCAACCTTCTTCCTTTTGTCGCGTCTTCATTTTTTTTTTAATTCCTCCATATCCCTGCCTATATTCTCTCCTGTTTCTTCTTTCTTTTTCTTCTGTCTTTCTTTTGCTATCGTTTTTTACTTCTCTTCCTTTTTCTCACCTTCTTCTTGTCTTTCTTTTCCTTCTGTCTTTCTTATACTTCTATCTTTTTTTTTCATTGTTTTTCTTGTTTTTCTTTTATTTTCCTTTCTCTGTCTTTTTCTTCTTTCCTTTTCTTCAGTCATTCTTCTCCTTCTATCTTTTTCTTTTATGTTTCTTTTTCTATCTTGCTTTTTCTTCTTTATTTTTCTTCAGTCTTTCTTTTCTTCTCTCTATCTATTTCTTTTATCTTTCTTTTTCTATCTTTCATTTTCTTATATCTTTCGTTTTCGTCTATCTTTCTCCTATCATTCTTTTTCTTCTATCTTTTTCCTTTATCACTTTTCTTGTTTTGTTTTTTTTCTTACTGTCTTTCTCTTCCCTTCTATCTTTTTTTTTTCTGATTTTTGTCTCACTTTCTTTGCCTACCATTTCTGTCTTTCTGCAGTTTGCTTTCTGTCTGTCTGTCTGTCTGTCTGTCTCTCTCTCTCTCTCTCAGTGGGAGAGTGAGGGGGAAGGCGAGATAGAGGTCAGGTTAACTAGAGGTCAGAGAGTCGTGCAAGATGCTGTGTCAGAGAGAGAGAGAGAGAGAGAGAGAGAGAGAATTACATCGAGAAATTGAACTTTATCTCATTGAACAAGGTAAACTATTTTTTTTTTATTTACATTTTTAACTCCTACTATTTCCATACAATTTAGCAAAGGGTAAAATATTAAAACTGGTGTGATTTAGGGCAGCGTATCACCCGGGGCCAATCAGTGCCACCACGCGAAGGCCCCCAGCACCGTCAGAGGGTTGAATATCTAAGCAATGAGAAGGTAGAGTTAGGGGGACAGGTGCTGCATTTCCTAATTGGGTTCGACAGGTGAGGCAGGTGGGGTCAATTTATTAGGGAATCCAATGGGGTGATCGTCATTATGGGCGGACAGGTGTAAAATTAGGCTATTGGACATGAGACAGGTGTGAGGGGCAATGAGAGAGAGAGAGAGAGAGAGAGAGAGAGAGAGAGAGAGAGAGAGAGAGATACAAACACTCCTAAGCAGAATAAAAGTGTGTGTGTGTGTGTGTGTGTGTGTGTGTGTGTGTGTGTGTGTGTGTGTGTGTGTGTGTGTGTGTGTGTGTGTGAAGGGGTTTTGTCTGCATCTGTCTGTCTGTCTGTGTAGGAATGTTTGTGTCTGTGTAGACGTATGTGGACCTGTATATATGTGTGCGTGTATTTTTGTATATGTAGGTGCGTGTGTGTGTGTGTGTGTGTGTGTGTGTGTGTGTGTGTGTGTGTGTGTGTGTGTGTACGTGAAGCCACCGTGTACGTTAACAGGGGCACCATCCTTTCTGCCAGTTTAGGTGAGGCTTAAATTGATTCGGCAAACTCACCTCCTGTCACATGCTTCACTGCACACCACCATCGTTTGTTCTACTCTCTTCCACTCTCATCTACTCTTTATTTCTGCTCTCTTCTACTCTCTTCCACTCTCATCTACTCTTTACTTCTGCTCACTTTCACTCTCATCTACTCTTTACTTCTACTCTCTTCCACCCTCATCTACTCTTTACTTCTGCTCTCTTCCACTTTCATCTACTCTCTACTTCTGCTTTCTTCTACTCTCTTCCACCCTCATCTACTCTTTACTACTGCTTTCTTCTACTGTCTTCTACTCTCTTTACTCCCATCTACTCTCTTCCCTCTTCTACTTTCATCTACTTTCTCTACTCTCATCAGCTCTCTTCAACTCTTCTACTCTCTTCTACTTTTACTCTACTCTCTTCTACTCTTTTCTGCTCAATTCTACTCTTTTACTCTCTTCTACTCTCTTTTACTCTCATCTGCCCTCTTCTACTCTCATGTACTCTTCTACTCTCTTCTTCTCTCATCTGTTACTCACATCTACTTTCCTCTTCTCTCTTCTACTTTCATTTACCCCTTTCCTTCCTCTTCTCTGTCTCTTCTTCTCTTTTTCCTTCGTTGCATCTTTTTTCCTCTTTTTTTTTCCTCTCCTCCTCTTCTCCTTGTGTTTTCATCGCCTGTATTCTCTTTTCCTTCTCTTCTTCCATCTCCTCTCGTCTCTTCCCATCATCTTCGTTCTCCTTTCCTCTCTTCTCTTTCACCTCTCCCGGTTATCCCTCGTTCTCCTCGTCTCCTCTACTGTCCTTTCCTCTCCTCTCCTCTCCCCTCCTCTCCTCTCCTCTTTTCTCCCCTCCTCTTCTCACCCTTCTCCATTTATCTTATTCTTGCCTTTCATCCTAAGTAACCCCCTGGAGAGGGGGGTAAAGAATACCTCCCCAGTATCCCTACTTGTCGTAAGAGGCGACTAAAAGGGGCCTTTTTGTCTCCAGTCTTTCTCTCCTTACTGTCCTCTTCTTCTCTCCTTACACTCTTCTTCTCTCCTTACACTCTTCTTCTCTCCTTACTCTCTTCTTCTCTCCTTACTCTCTTCTTCTCTCCTTACTCTCTTCTTCTCTCCTTACTCTCTTCTTCTCTCCCTACTCTCTTCTTCTCTCCATATTGTTCTGTTGATCTCTCCTTACTGCTCTCTTCGTTTTACTGCCCTCTTCTGCTCTTCTGTCCCACCTCTCACCTTGATATTTCCGTGTTTCTTCCCGCCTTTATTTTCCCTCTTATCAGGTTAGACATTCGGCTTCATGAAAGAAATAGGTTAAGGACTTTCCATTGACGTTCCATATCCTTCACCTAATCTAAAAACCACCTTTCGTTTCTGTTTATCCTCTGCCGTGGCCTCCCCATTCCTTGCCGTACCTTCATACCATAGTGCCATTATGATCCTTGCTGTCTGGCACTTGGATTTCACTCACTCACTTACTCATCCTAGGTACTGTAATTTCTCTCCACCCTCTCCCTCTCTCTCCTTCTGTTCTTCCTTCTCCCTCCTTTCATCCTTGCATAACCCCTCTCCTCCTCCTCCTCACCATCATCATCATCATCACCATCACCATCGTTTTCTCTCCTCATTCTCATATTTTTAGTTAGTTACAGGTACTCCTCCTCCTCCTCCTCTTCCTCTTCCTCCTCCTCCTCCTCTTCCTCCTCCTCTTCCTCTTCCTCCACCTCCTCCTCTTCCTCCTCCTCTTCCTCCTCCTCTTCCTCCTCCTCCTCCTCTTCCTCCTCCTCCTCCTGTCTTTGCACTTATATAATTTTTTGCCCACACTGCTCTCCTCCTGGTCATTTTTTTTTTATCTGGTTATTATCATTCCTACTTCCTCTCTTTATCAGTCTGTTTCCCCTGCCTTTCTTTTTCATCCACAAACATTTTCTTTATTTTCTTTAACTACCTGATTTTCTTCCTCCTCCAGGTCCTTTTCTTTTCTCTCCAAGACTTACATTTCCTTCTCTGGCAATTTTCTTTTTCGTGTGTTTTCCTTCTTCCTTCCACTAATCCCTCTTTCTTTCACTAATCTGCCTCCTTCCATCTTTCCTGCAGTCTCTAGTCTTTCCTCCAACTCCTTATCTTTCCTCCAACTCCTAATCTTTCCTCCAGCTCCTTATCTTTCCTCCTCCAACTCCTAATCTTTCCTCCAGCTCCATATCTTTCCCCCTTCAACTCTTTATCTTTCCTCCTCGTCTCCTTATCTTTCCTCCCTTAGCTACTACTCCCTCCTAAGCTTCCTTCTTCCTCTTGAGCCTCCTTCTTCCTCCTTCAGCTCCTCTTTCTTCCTCCTGAGCCTTCTTCACCTTCCTCCTCCTCCTCCTCGTTCTTCTTCACTAGTTCTCTACCTCACTTCCCCTCCTCCACTCTTCACCTTAAGGACTTTCAAACACTTCTGTCACGGTCTGTTCTCTCTCTCTCTCTCTCTCTCTCTCTCTCTCTCTCTCTCTCTCAGCCCGTAAGTTTCTGTGCCCCCCCCCCTTGTATCCAGCAGTTTATTTCCCCCTCCTCAATTTTCTTATGTCTCTATTCCTTATTTCCTCTTCCTGCGTTGCTCTCCCCCTTCATAACTCCCGCCCGAAATTTTCTCTGACACTATTTTCATATTTAAGGACTTATTTCGTTATACTTTTTTTTTTTTCTGATCAATCCATTCTTAGGGCGCCGCCATACTTAGGCCGGGACCCTATTCTTATTCACATTTTGGCGCGAATAGTCCAATTATGCACATTAGGACAGTTGGTGAGGCCAAGGGACTGACAAGAGATCGAGCTGGCTGGACGAATTTTGTGAGAAGCACATAACCAGGGATTTGGCACCCTTTTTTAACGTGACAGCGTTCGGATTGGTTGTATCAGATAGGTATATGTGAAGCTACAGAACGGGGTGGATTTTTTTTTGGCGTATCTGATGGGAGACAGGATTTCATAGGCTTTAAAAATGATGAGTGAATGGCAGCGTGGCCATTTGATTTGAGCAAACTTAGGCTGTCTGGATGTTGCTACTCCTCACCCCGGCCTAGGGTGGGAAAGGAGGTCCGGATGGTGATGATGATGATGATGATGCTGATGATGAGGATGAGGAGCAGGAGGAGGAGGAATGTTGAAATAAAAACACCTCATTTCACTGTGCCATATTCTTACCATAATGCTTCTTGCTGATACCTGTATCATGTTTAACAGTGAGAAATAGATTAACCAGAACGTGGATAAATGAAAGGAAGTGTTTCATAATCTAGGACAGTTTGCGAGATTATATCCAGTTTGGACATTTGTGTGGCGATGTCCTTGCGACATTCCACAAACTCCTTCCTTCCCATCTGTCACGTAATTCTCTCTCTCTCTCTCTCTCTCTCTCTCTCTCTCACTGCTATTATTTATCCTTTACTCCAATGGTTAGTCACTCCACCATCTACTCCCTTCCTAGGCTTTTTGCGTCTGTTTATTAGGTTAAAGATCATTCCGTACAAACACACAAATTTTGAGATCCTATGTATTTATATCTTCATTAATCATTATGGTCATTTCCACAGAAGCAAGTCATTATTCTGAACCTCAGTGGAGACCATCTTGCATTCACTGAGTTGTCTTTTATCTTCCTTCATCGTTTCGCCAAATTCCCACTCTCCCTACACCAAGCTCCACCCACTCCTATGCCACTCCACTCCCCACTCCACACCAGCACGCTCTCCTCATCCCTTCCACTCACACATCCAAACACACCGAAAAAAACGAAAAAAACGCAAAAAAACATTAGGACAGGCCAGGAAGCTTCTGGGGTCGATCAAACCTGGATATGTAAATAGAGTTGGTTGTGTTAGTGTTTGAGAGACGTGCCATGTCCTAGGTCTTCCTTACTCTCTCTCTCTCTCTCTCTCTCTAAGACGAAGGAGAAGGCCAACTTAAGCTTCCAGTCTGCAGGGTTCACACACACACACACACACACACACACACACACACACGGAAAACCAAGAAATAGGTATCATAAAAACATTCTAGGCCCAACACACACACACACACACACACACACACACACACACACACACACACACACACACACACGGAAAACCGAGAAATATGTATAATAATAATAATAATAAAAAAAAAAACTAGGCCCACAAACCCAGTTCCTTTGTCACTCATCCTCTTCTTTAACTCTTTTTACACGTGATTCTCTCAGTTTCCTCAGCTCTTTCTCCTTTCACATGCAATTCATTTTACTCACTGTCACTTCTTCAGTCTTTCACCGTTTACACAATTTTCACTTTCACTGCACAGTTCACCCTTATCCATCTCTCTCACGGCCGAATTGTGTGTGTGTGTAAGAGAGAGAGAGAGAGAGAGAGAGAGGCGACGAGGGAATGGGAAAAAATTTAGATGAGAGGATTGAGGGCTGAGATTTGTGTTAAAAATAGAGAATACGGTGGAACAGAGAGTAAGAGTTAAAGAAATTTTTGGTAAGGAAGATGGAAGTTAGGAAATTCGGAAGATTATTAAAAGATAAGTAAATGGAGAATAATAATAAAAAACAAAAAGTTAATGCCGGAATAAAAAAAAAAAAAAAAAGTAAATACAAGGGGAGTAGGAAGGATGGAGTTAACGTTAAATAATGTGAAGCATAAATAAGGTAGTGAAAAATAATATAGTTTGTGCTCATAGGCGAGATGCGTCCCAGGGGCAGAGAGGCCTCCGTAGGGAAGAAGCAGCAGACGCCAGAAACGCAGGTGTGCCGTAATTAAAGGTGTGCAGGTGTGGTGACTTAAATTTCACCAGATTAACACGTATACAAATATTCTGACAGATTTTGACCTTCCCTGGCAGTCCTCAAGCATGGACTGAAGACGCTGACGGGCACAGATTGCAGGTAAACCGTCTAAGGAGCCAATGTTGTTAAGGTAGATTTCACCTCACCAAAAAAAAGAACATTAATTGATCCATAATTTTATTCGCATGATTAGGTAGAATGTGATTTGATCCAGGGTATTTAGAATGAATATGGTTTGTGATTTTTTTTGTTTCGTGTTAATGTATTTTTCACTTTGTTACTTATGGTACAATTTTTTTTTATTTACTACTTAAACGATTTTTCATATTTTATCATGTTACTAAAATAAAAACAGTAGTACAGGGAGAATAAGAAGGATAGAGTTAACATTAAATAATCTATCAATCTACCTATTGCCTGACGCCATAATCCCGTAAGGGGTGGCCATTTGACTTTGAGTTAGTTGTTTTACGGGGAAGGGCACTAAAGGGGCTATCACACGCGAGACTCGTGGACGTCCAAACTTGCCCCCGCGGGAGGGTCTTGGACGTCCACGGGAGGAAGGCCGCCTGACCCATTCGTGGACGTCCATGGTCACCACGACTTGGTGGTCTCCTTCTCTATGAAGTTTACAAGTAGTGTGTGTCCTCTGCTATCTTCAACTCTGTAGTCAGTTGAGGTGATATATTATGATTAATTAAAAACCGTCAGTAAACTTTGTACTTTTAATATTTCTGTTTGTCATAGAAACTTATCATATATACCAAAATGTGGTAAATATGATGGAATGTGGATTGATTGTTTCCAAGAGAGGCCCACGCACGTTCGAAAGGCATACTCGGGAAGAAAGCACTACGGTGGCATATTTCTATACCGGCTGCTTTCTTCACTCCGTGGGAGCCATTCTCTCATCCACAATGCCCTCCTTCTCCCCCTCCTTTGTCTTCTTGCAGAGGCTTCTTCCTCATCCTGCAGGGTTAGGACTGCAGCACACATTGCAAAAGTCACAATCTGGTTCATGTCCATTGTTGTTGCTGATAAACATGTCGTCTGCTAGGGAGTTGGAAGTGACCTCCCAGTCGCATGGGGTGAACTCGATAAAAAAGAAGAAGGTGGCCGTCGACGTCCACCGTGTGATAGGGTATGGACGTCCAAGCTCAGTTTGGACGTCCGTTTTGTGCTGCACAAATTGTTCACGGGTCCCCGTGTGATACCCGCTTAACTCTCCACCAACCCACTTGTTGACACGTAGGGAGCACGTATGGTTTGGTTATATGGTTACCACCCAGTGTTGTAAATGGTTTCTTGGCTTACAGGAAACCATTAGGCTTGTCACTCAATGTAAAGCCACCTGTAAAGGAAAGAAAAGCAATAAGAAGTGACAGGAAAGATGGGAGAAATAGGAAGAGAGGAGGGCAGGCACAGAAAAAGAATGATAAAGGCTAAGGAAGGAGTAGGCAGCACTACATCAATACAAAGCATAAATAAAATAATGAAAACTAATACATATAGATTGTGCTGATAGGGAGGCGAGATGCGTCCCAGGGGTAGAGCAGCCTCCGCATGGAAGAAGGGATTTAAACCCCGAGCTAGGCAACTGTGGTCATATAGCCCCGCTAGGTTACAGGAGTGTGCTGTTACTCCCGGCACAGCAGTCCCGGGTGAGGATCGAAATCATGACCCCACCGGCCACAAGCTCGATGCTCTATCTTTGAGCCACCGTGCCCCCGCAGGGAAGAAATTGCAGCTTCGAGAGACGTATATAAGTGTACCGTGACAAGTGGTGTGCATGTGGTGGCTTAAATTTCACCAGATTAACACATATACAACTATTCTGACAGATTATGACCTTCCCCGGCAGCCCCCAAGCATGGACTGAAGACATTGACAGCCCCAGATTGCAGGTAAACCATCGAAGTTAAGACAAGAAGATGTTTTATGACAAACCGAAGGAGGGAGCCAGTGTTATTAGGGTTGATTTCACTTCATCTCGCCAAAAAAAGGTACATTAATTGATCCACAATTTTGTTTGCTTGGTTAATAGAATGTGATTTAATCCAGGTTATTTAGAGCTGACCTGATTTGTGATTTTTTTGCTTAGTGTTACTGTATTTTTCACTTTTTGTTACCTAGGATACTTTATTTTCAGTTTTTACAACTTTAACTATTTTTCATATTTTATCTCATGGTACTAGGATAAGTAAAACCATGAGAGTAAAAGGGATAGAGTTAGAGTTAAATAATACAAAGCACAAATAATTAAAAATAATATAGTTTATGCTGATACAGGGGCGAGATGCGTCCCTGAGGCAGAGAGGCCTCCGCAGGGAAGAAGCAGCAGCCTCCAGAAACGTACGGTAACTGTATGGTATCTAGAAATGTGCATGTGGTGGCTTAAATTTCATCGGATTAACACATATACAAATATATTGACATATTTTGACTTTCCCTGGCAGCCCCCAAGCATGGACTGAAGACATTGACAGCCCCAGATTGCTGGTAAACTGGAAGATGTTTTAAATATGACAAACCGAAGGAGGGTACCCAGTGTTTGTACTACGGTAGATTTCACTTCTGTCCACCTCGCATCAAAAAAGGTACATTAATTGATACACATATTTTCAGGTAATTAGGTAGAGTATGTGATTTATTCCAGGTAATTATTTAGAACTTACCTGGTTTGTGAGAGAGAAACTTACCTGCCTGCTCACCTTACTCATTTGATACCATATTTCATGTAATGTTACTCCGTTTTTCACTTTTCTTATGTTACAAGAGCAATTGATTTTTTTTCCACAGATTTTATAGCTTGCACACGATTTTTCATAATTTTGCACATGGTACCTGGTCGCTTTTTGCTTTCATTATTCAGTTTTGCATTTTTATTAAACTTGTCAGTATCTGTCTTGACCAATTTTCATTTGGCCTATTTTAGTGTCACTTGGGATCATAGATGTTAAAGTAATATGTGTTGTTATATGTGAACACATATAAATAGCAAGAAACATTGAAAATAAACTCCAGATATAAATTTCAAGAACATTGAACATAAAAGTCCGAGCGAAGTGTATGAAGTATGGTAATAATAGGTGTTTGGCCTGGTTGAAAATCCAGGTGCAATATAACAATAACAATGCAGTACTGTAAAACCTCACTATAACAGACCAACTGGGGAGTAATCATGATCCGATAAAACCAAAAATCCATTATATCCGGCAGTCCCCCCCTAAGGTGGGATTTCAAGCACATGTTTGAAAATACAGTAAATAAGTTAAATGGCATATTCTAGTACTAAAATTGAAAACTACACCCATTTTACACACTATTTGGTCCACAGTTTTGTTCTTTTGCAGTTTCACATCCTTGTCATTGCGCTTCTTCATGAAACGCGTAAGTTATTGCAACCCCCTGTGCCTCGTGTGATGGACATTATTCATTATAGCTGACGGAAGTCTGGAGGCTTCATAGCGCGTTAAATCCAATATCCAGTCTCTCGAGGTACATTAAATTGAGGTTTTACTGTAATTAACTCCCTCATGCACCGTAAGTTTTCTCTGTGTGTGATGTGATCACAGAAAATGCCACGAGAGCAGGCTGGATTCGTGCACAAGGGAAAACATTCCCATGTAGTTTATTTTCCCCCGGAATTGGTTGTAAATGTATAAATTATATACCATCATCTTCCCTGATGTTTGTACTATACAATAAGCTAATAAAATCACACAAAGTTCATGAGTAAAAATACTGTGAAAGTACCAAAATGAGGTGAGAGTACTGTTGTTCAACAATGATAATAACTGCCTTACACTCTTGCACAAAACTTTTGCCTGCATGATGCAAGAGGTAAGCATATGTCTAGATGCAGAATTTCACGAGCTTTCATGTGGTATTGGTGGGATTCTGATACGACCAATAGTTTTCGAGTATATCGCCAAAAATCGTGCATGTGCCCCTCCCCCCCTGAACTGAAAACCGAGAGAATGCCAACTATTTGAGTGTTGGCCTGGAAATTGACACCTTTCCCTATGATGCACCAAATATTGACTCATTTCATGCTAAAACATAAGTTTTGGTGAATATTTTTGTCTAGAATTGCCTAATCGGTATCCCTTCAGACTACCACTGCAAGTGCGTCATCTGTTCCTCTTGAGATTAAAACTGTTTTGACTCATATTGAGGCACGGTGCACGAAAGGGTTAATAAAGAGGTGCTGGATGATCATTCTCCTCTCAAAATGCATACCATAACTCATACAGGCGATCAGTATTAGAGTCACAACTAAAAGTCCATGTGGTAATGGTTCAAAAACAGATACTGGATCCCTAGGTTCCCCAGTGGAGGAGTACAAACAATTAAAAATTATCTCTAACCATCTTTATGTTCTGAAGCAGAAGATGAATGATTTGAATACGATGTCCAGTCATTTCTTGTTTATGTGTATGCTTGCTCTTATTATCAGAACTTCATAAACTTGAAGTTTATACAACACGTTAAATTAACTATCATTTATAATTACAGTACAGTACTTTCCCCACGAAGAAAATGCAGACAGCTTCTACATTCATTGTGAAACCATCGATCACCTGCGTAAAGGTATTTTTTTGATCGAGTGTACAGGGGCATTATTGTATCCATGATCACATCAGCCCACTCAGTAAACACCAAAATGAAGGTATGGCTATTTAAGGCAAACAAATCAACCTTGCTACAAAAAAGAGAAGGGTTATGGGGTGGGAGGAAAACCTTAATAACAGGGGCTACGGGGGAAAATTATTAATCTCAGTTCCATTATAAGTTTTAACCAAGTTGTGACCCCAGCCTCGAGCCATTTGTGACCCAAGTGGATCACAGACAGAAGGTCCCATTCAGTAGTGCACCATCTTCATGTACCACCAAATAAAGACATCCCTCATGACACGACTGCATTGGGTTGATGCATAACATTTTTTTCAGATGCTAAACTGACTGTCAGCCATGGAATGGAACCAGCCAACCGGATAGCCAGACATACGAAATTGTGCAGACAGCAAGACATACAAATTATCCGGACAGCAAGATATACAAATTACCTGGAGCAAGACATACAAATAATTTGGACAGCTAGATTGCAAAGTTGTCATTGTCAGGGACTGCAAGGTGCATCCTCCATCTTGTAAGTGTATTGAAATTGTTTACATTTTGTGCCTGTATTTCCAAGACCATCTGCATATCATTTTCATAAATAATTTTTTTTTACTTAATTTTTTGGTATTTGCATTACCCAGTTTTCATTATTTTATTGTTAGAGTTGTGAGAGTCTTGATGTTAAAATAAAGTTAGAAGTGGCCAAATGTAATTTGCAAGAAACTTTGAAAATAAAAAGCCAGAGCCAAGTGTATGAAGTGTAGTAATGATAGGTGCTTGGCTAACTTGAAAATCCAATGGCAACATCACATTTTTCCTTTTTTTTTTTTTTTATGCATAAAAGAAGGAACCAAAGGCTAGGAGCCTGCTGATTTTTCCCTTAGCTAAGTTAATGGGAAATAACATGTAGACTGTTCGTTACATGGGGCATATGATGTAGGCCTACTGGATCAGACCACATTGCTTCTCACATGCAAGGGGACTCAGAACACACTTACCAACACTGGTGGCAGTTTTTCCATCTGCTTGGGCTAGCCATGAAGTGCTAAGACAAGGGTGTGAAATTATGGGCCAAATAAGTGTACAGTGGGTATAGTTTTAATTTGTAGAACCAGAATATGCTGTCACTCGTTTATTTTTCATTACGTGCTTGAATGATCAGTAATAAAGATTACAACCAAAAGACACAATGGTAATAACACAAAAACAGGCATTGGATCTCAAGGCTCCCCAGCGGAGGAGAACAGCGGTGTTATGGTCTCCACTCACTAAGTGCCAAAATGCAGGTGTGGCTAACTCAAGCAAACAAATCCACCTTGCTGCAAAAAAATGAAGGGTTATGTTGAAAAAATTGAACCTTTATACAGTGGGACCAATCGGTACAGATAAGTTGGGCGGAAACCCGATCCAATAAAGCTGATAAACTAACTAGTCCAATGGTCTCCCCTAAAGTGGAATTTCAAGCACTTAATGAAAACAAATGAGTGAAATAACCATATCCTGCTACTAAAAATGAAAACTATACCCATGTTACACTTAGTTGGCCCATAATTTCACACTCTTGTCGTACCACTTCATAACTAGCCCAAGAGGGTGGAAAAAGCCGCCGCCAGTGCTGGTAACTGCGTTCCGAGTCACCCTGCATGCATGTAGCAATCTGGTCTGATCCAGTAGGCCTGCATCATATGCCCTATGTAACTGATAGTCTTTGTGTTTTTTCCTACTGGATGGGATCCAATATGTACAATGGTTTGTCCTGGGACTTCAAAATGTTCATGAAAACCAATATCCAGTTTAACAAGGTACAGTAAAATGAGGGTTTAACTGTACGTGTGACCTCAGGCATGACCCATCTTTGAACCCAGTGGAACTGCTGGCACAAGCTGCCTTTCAACATTCCCCCATTTTCCTTTCAGGTGATAAGGCATGGCATTGTGAGGTTTATATAATGCCAGTAGCACCACCCAGATACAGTATTCATGTGCTGCCATATAAAGACATCCCTCACAATACTGGACTGAATTGGTTGAATGCATATTTTTTTCAGATTTCAAATTGACTGTCAGCCGTGGAATGAAACCTGCCCACCGGACAGTCAGACGTACAAAGTATCTGGACAGCAAGACATACAAATTATCCGGACTGCAAGATGTACAAGTAATCCGGACAGCGAGATATACAAGTAATCTGGACAGCGAGCGATACAAGTAATCCGGACAGCTGGATGCAAGATCTTATCATCAAGGACTGCCATCTGCATCCTCCATGTTGTAAGTATATTGAAAAAGTTTCCATTTTGTGCTTATCGCTTCAGGCCTATATGGATATCACTTCGGTTATTCAGTTTTTCATTTTAATTTTTTGGTATTTGCATTACCCATCAGACTTTTATTGTCAGAGTTGTGACAGCCTTGATGTTAAAATAAAATGTGTTGTTACAGGGGGCCATCTATAAATTTCAAGAAACTTTGAAAATAAAATATCTGCCAGCAGTATGAAGTATGGTAACAATAGGTGTTTGGCTAACTTGGACATCCAGTGGTGGCGTCACAATAACGATACTGTAGGCTAATTAAATAAGAGGTACTGGATGGTCATTCACCATGCATAAAACAAAACTTATGCAGACGATCAGTTATAGATGGTTCAAGGAAACGTCACAGTGGTAATGATACAAAAACAAGCATTAGATTTCAAGGCTTTCCAGTGGAAGAGACCAGTGACACTTTGATCTCCATAATCACATCAGCCCACTCAGTAAGCACCAAAATACAGGGGCAGATGATTCAAGGAAACAGATCTACCTTGCTACAAAATGGGGAAGTTATGGGGGAAAACTCTTAATCCCCGTCTTGTTATAAATTTGAACCTCTGTAGTTGTCTCCCCAGGCTCAAACCATCTGGATCATGGCACTGTGAGGTGTTTATATAATGACACCAGAGTCACCCAGATAAAATATTCATGTACTACCATATGAGGTATCTCTTACAACACTTGAAAAAAATGCCGCCAGTGGTGGTAACTGCGTTGAGTCACCCTGTACATGGGAAGCGCTCCGGTCTGATCCAATAGGCCTGCATCATATGCCCCATGTAACAGGCAGTCTGCATGTTTTTTCCCATTAACTGGATGGTGTCCAATATGCACAATGGTTTGTCCAGGGATTTCAAAGTGTTCATTAAACCCAATATCCAGTTTAACAAGGTACAGTAAAGCAAGAGTTTACTGTATTTGTGACGCAGGCTCGACCTATCTGTGAACGGTGGACTGCTGCCAGAAGCTACCCTTCAGCAGTCCACCAACTTCCTTTCAGGTTATAGAGCATGGTTAGATAATGGCAGTAGGGCCACCCAGATACAGTATTCATGTGCCACCAAATAAAGGCATCCCTCACAACACTGGACTGAATTAATTTCAGAATTGATTTAATGCATAATATTTTTTTCAGGTGCTAAATTGACTCAGCCATAGAATGGAACCTGCCCACCAGACAGTCAGACACACAAAGTCTGTGGACAGTGAGATGCAATATCATCATCAGGGACACCAGTTGCATCCACCATCTTGTAAGTGTTTACATTTTGTGCTTATTGTAGCTCCAAGCCCATCTGGATATCACTTTAGTTATTCAGTGATGTTAGTGGCAGTAGAGCCACCCAGATACAGTATTCATGTGTTACTGTAGAAAGACATTCCTCACAACACTGGACAAAATTGGTTTAATGCATAATATTTTTTTCAGCTGCCAAATTGACTGTCAGCCATGGAATGGACCCTGCCCACCGGATAGTCAGATGTCCAAAGCATCTGGACGGTGAGACAAACAAATGATCCAGACAGTAAGAAATGCAAATAATCTGGACAACTAGGCACAGGACCATCAGGCTGGGCAGCTGCATCTGTCATCTTGTAAGTATTGAAAGTGTTTACATTTTGTGCTTCTTGTGGCTCCAAACCCGTCTGGATATCGCTTTGGTTTTTCAGTTTTTTTTTTTTTTATGAAATTATTTGATCTTTGCATTACCCAGTTTTCAGTATTTTATTGTCAGAGTTGTGAGAGCCTTGATGTTAAAATATGTTATTATAAGTGGCCAGATATAAATTGCAAGAAACTTTGAAAATATAAAGTGAGAGCCAACAGTATGAAGTATGGTAATGGTAGGTGTTTGACCAACTTGAAATTCCAACTGTGACATCACAGTAATAATAATTAAGAGGTGCTGGATGGTAATTCACCACTAATAAAGTAAAAGTATACAGGTGATGAGTAACAGAGGGTACCATACAACCAAAAGTCACAATGTTAATGATACAAAGACAGGCATTGGATCTCAAGGCTACCTAGTGAAGGAGTACAGCGGCATTATGGTCTCTACAATCACGTCAGTCCAATCAGTAAGCGTGAGAATGTAGGGGCGGCAAATTCAAGAAAACAAATATATCTTGTTGTACTGTACAATAAGCTAATAAAAACACACTAAATTTATGAGTAAAAGTACTGTGAACATACTGAAATGAGATGAGAATACTGTTGCTCAGCAATGAAAATAACTGCCCTACACTGTAGCACAAAACTTTGCCCACATGATGTATATGTCTAGATGCAGAATTTCACGAGCTTTTACATGGTATTGGTGGGATTCTGATATGACCAATAGTTTTCAAGTAAATTGCTAAAAATTGCACGCGGTTCCCCCCCCCCCGAACTAAAACCAAGAGAATACGGACTATTTGAGAGTGTTGGCATGGAAATAGACACCCTCCTTTATGACGCACCAATTATTGATGCATTTCATGCTAAAATATAAGTTTTGATGAATATTTTTATCCAGAATTGACTATTCGTCATCCCTTCAGAATGCCACTGTGTGTCATAGTGTGTCATCGGTTCCTCTTCAGACTAAAACCGTTTTGACTCGTTTTGATTCATGGTGCACAAAGGGGTTAATCTCAGTCTCATTATAAATTTCAACCCCAGTAGTTGTGATCCTAGCCTCAAGCCACCTGTGAACCCAGTGGACTGTTGGCTCAAGCTGTGCTTCAGCAGTCCGCTATCTTTGTTTCAGGTTGTAAGGCATGATGTTGTAAGATGTTTATATATTGCCAGTGGAGCCAACCAAATATAGTATTCATGTGCCACCAAATAAAGGCATCCCTCACAACACTGGACTGAATTTATTTCAAAATTGATTTAATGCATAATATTTTTTTCAGGTGCTAAATTGACTCAGCCATAGAATGGAACCTGCCCACGAGACAGTCAGACACACAAAATCTCTGGACAGTGAGACATGCAAATAATGTGGACAGCGAGATGTAGTATCATCATCAAGGACACCACCTGCATCTACCATCTTGTAAGTGTATTGAAAGTGTTTACCTTATGTACTTCGTACTTTTGTAGCTCTAAGCCCATCTGAATATCTATCTATCTATCTATTGCCAGATGCCTCAATCCCGTTTGGGGTGGCCACAAACAAATCACCTCCAAGTCGCCCTGTCCCCTGCCATTTCACTGCCCTGCTCCCAACTCACACCCCCCTCTCTCATATACCTCTCCACCCCATCCCTCCATCTCATCCTCAGCCTCCCCCTCCCTCTTCCCCCCTCCACCTCACTCACATACACTTTCTTCGTCAGTCTTTCACCCTCCATCCTTTCCACATGGCCAAACCACCTCAGTGTGTTCCTCATAACGCTTCTTATTACATCCACATCCACACCACAACGCTCCTTTATATCCTCATTCGTCAGCCTGTCTCTCCATGTGACTCCACAGGCTCCTCTTAAATAACTCATTTCCACTGCTCTCACTCTTGACTTGTGTCCTTCCAACAACGTCCAAGCTTCACTTCCATACATTAGAGTTGGTATCACAATACTGTCATGTAGTAACTTTTTCACTTCCATGCTCACTTCCCTGTTTCTTATCACTGCTTTCAAAGAACTAGCAACCTTTCTTCCCTACTGTGCCCTTTCAAGCACTTCACCCTCCAAACCTCCATCCTTACTCATCACACTACCCAAGTACTTAAACGTACTCACATTTTCCAATTCCTCACCATCCAACTTCGCTGTACATTCACTGACTTCACCTCTCTCAAAGACCATCACTTTACTCTTCTCTGCATTCACCTTCAGATTCCGTTTCTTACACACTCTCCCAAACTCATCCACCAAGCCTTGCAGCTCCCCTTCGTCTTCACTCAACAACACAGTATCATCTGCAAACAACAGTACAGGGAGTTTCCAAACACTATCCTCTCTCACCAGGGCCACTCCAACATCCATTACCTTACCTTGTACCTCTTTTATTACCCCATCCATGTACAGATTGAACAACCATGGAGATATGACACATCCCTGTTTCAACCCAACTTTCAAAGAGAAAAATTCACTTAGTTCACCATCCACACACACTGCAGCCTTCGCACCATCGTACATAATCTTCACAGCATTCAACAACTTCCCATCTACTCCATATATTCTTAACACTTTCCACAATCCTTGTCTGTCCACCCTGTCATATGCTTTCTCCAAATCCATGAAAGCTGCATACAACTTCTTTCCCTTCTCCAGAAACTTTTCCACTAAAGATCTAAGAATGAATATCTGATCTACACAACCTCTTCCCTTCCTAAAGCTTCCCTGTTCTTCTCCAACTAATTTCTTTGTTCTTTCTCTAACTCTGTCAATGCCCCTATGATTACCACACACTTTTTTTTCCCCTTTTCCTTTGTACAAGGGAATAATTATACCTGACTTCCAATCCTCCGGGACTCTACCTTCCTCCCAGGCCAATCTGCACATCTTCCACATCCATTCTACTACTATCTCTCCCCCATGCTTCAGCATTTCACCACACACTCCATCAATTCCTGGGGCTTTTCCCGATTTAACTTTCTTCATTGCTTCCACAACTTCTATCCTACTGATTTCTTCCTGTCTTCTCACCTCCCTCCTTCTCCCAGCCATTCCCCAGCCACTTATACTCGCATTACTTCCATCCTCTATGTTCAACAATTCCTTAAAGTGTTCTCTCCATCTGCTCACTTTTTCTTCCTTCTCCACTAGTAATCTACCATTTTTATCATTCACTCCCCTGCTAACTTCACTTCCACCCTGTCTTACTCTTTTCACCTCTTTCCAGAACATTTTCTTACAGCCCCTCCACTTTACACTCAAATTCCTTCCAAATTCCTCATGCACTCTCTTCTTACTCTCTCTTACTAATCTTTTCACCTCTCTCTTTCTTTCTACATATAACTCTCTCTTCTGCCTCTCAACTTCTTCCACGCCCCTATTTCTCATCCATTCATTGTATGCTTTCTTCTTTTGTGCCACAGCCTGTCTCACCTCTTCAGTCCACCACGCTGTTCCTTGCACCCCCCTCCGTCTTCTCTTCCTTCCAAACACCACATCACATGCTACACATATTTCTTCTGTAAATATCCTACACACACCTTCCACGTCTCCCATCTGCTCCAATTCATATTTGCCCAATCGTTCCTCCACTTCTCTCTTATACTCTGCCTTTTTCTCATCCTCTTGTAACCTTTCCACTCTCCTTGCAACACTCCTTCCTCTCGTCTTTCCCTTCTTCTATTCCTCCATCTTACTTGAATCCTAATTCTGGCCACCACCAAGTAGTGGTCACAAAGTCCACTCCCCCAACCTCTATAAGCTCTTGCATCCATTACACATCTTCGCATCCTTTCATCCACGCACACATAATCAATCATTGCCTTCCTTTCATTCAGTTCACCACCCACCCTTCTCATCACTCGCCATGTATGCCTGTGGATCATTTTATGCCTGAAGAGGATATTAGCTATCACCAACCCCCTCCCAGCACAAATGTCCACTAACTCACTCCCATTCTCATCTATCTCAGCAGGCACACCCCACTCACCAACTATACCATCCACCTTCACATTCCCAACTTTACCATTCATATCACCGATCAAAAACACTCTCTCATTCCTTCCAGACTTTTCCATGCACACTTCAACATTTGTCCAGAACTCTTCTCTCACTCTTCTAGCACCATCTTGCGTTGGCTCATACACACACACAATCGCCCACATTTGTATTCCAACTTTCAACTTTACCTACACAATCCTTGACCCAACTGATCCATACTGTCTTATGCTTTTCTTCCATCTTTTACTCACAACTATACATACTCCTTCCTTTGCCCTCTCATTCTCACCTACTCCTGCACATATACCCCATCCATACTCCCATTCTCTCACATTTTCTCCTCTCCATTTTGTTTCAGTTATTCCACATACATCCACTTTCGCACCCTCAAGCACCTGGACAATCTCTCTCTCTCTTTCACGTCATCATTTGCTCCTCTTCCATTCCATGTACCCATTACCAAGTCCTTTGTCCAGTCCTGGGTCGTCATCGTTTGATCAGTCCTTGTCCGAGGCTTCTTGTTTGTTTTTTTAGTTAGTTGTTTTCCGGGGAGGGGCACTAACCCTCCGCCAACCCTTTTAGTCGCCTTTTATGACAAGCAGGGATACTGGGGGAGTATTCAGTTTTTTGTTATTAAATTTTTTTGTAGTTGTTTTACCCAGTTTTCAGTATTTTATTGTAAGTCATGAAAACCTTGATGTTAAAGTAAAATGTGTTATAAATTACCAAATATATATTGCAAGGAACTTTGAATATAAAAAATTGGATCCACCTGTTTGAAGTATTGTAATGATAGGTGTTTGGATAACTTGAAAATCCAGTGGCGATGTCACAATAACAAATAATTAAGAGGTGGTGGTTGATAATTCACTAGCTACTCCTAAAGCATAACTTATACAGGTGATCAATAATAGACGGTACATCCGAAAGTCACAATGGTAATGATACAAAAACAGGCGCTGGATCTAAGGCTCTTCATTGGAGGAGTACCAGTACGATGGCACTGTCCACAAGCACATCAGCCCACCTAGTAAGTGGCAGAATGCAGGGGCTGCTAATTCAAGAAAACAAATCCATCATGCTTATTAAAAAAAAAAAAGAAAAAAAGTTAGGCCTATGGGGATAAAACTTTTAATTTCAATCTTGTTAAAAATTTGAACCCTAATTGTTGTGACCCCAAGCTTAAGTCATCTGTGATCCCAGTGGACTGTTGGCACAAGCTGCCTTTCAGCATTCTACCATCTTCCTTTCATGTGATATGGCATGGCATTGTGAGATATTTATATAATACAGGTAGAGCCACCAAGATACAATATTCATGTGCAGCCATATAAAGGCATCCATCACAACACTGGATTGACTTGATTTAATGCATATTTATATATACACTCCTATATATATATATATATTTTTTCTTTCAGGTGCTAAATTGACTCAGCCATGGAATGGAACCTGCCCACCAGACAGTCAGACTTATAAAGTATCTGGATGGTGAGACATGCAAATAATCTGGACAGTGAAACACAAGATCATCATCAAGGACATCCACCATCTTGTAAGTGAAAGAATGGGATCACGTTCTGTGCTTGTTGTGGCTCCAAGCTCATCTGGATATCAATCTGCCTATAGTTTTTTTATTTTTTTATTTTGCTGTGTGCATCACCCAGTTTTCAATATTTTGTTGTCAGCATTGTGAGGGCCCTGATGTTAAAATACAGTGATCAAATATAAACTGCAAGAAACTTTGAAAGTAAGTCAACCTACTGTATGACGAATGGTAATGATTGGTGTTTGGCTAACTTGAGAATCCAACTGCAAAGTCACAGTAAAAATACCCTAATTAATTAAGAGGTGCTGGATGATCATTCAGTACTCATAAAGTGATCATTAATGAGGGTACAAGCTAAAGTCACAATGGTAATGATAGGAACTGGATCTCAAGGCTTCCCAGTGGAGGAGTACCTTGGTACTATAATCACCACAATCACTTTGGCTCACTCAGTAATCACCAAAATGCAGGGGTGGCTAATTCAAACAAACAGATCTACCTTGATGCAAGAAAAAGGGGGTTTATGGGAAAAACTCTCAACTTTATCTCATTATAGATTTGAACCCTTGTAGATGTCACTTCAGAATCGAACTGTTTGAATGTGAACCCAGTTGACTGCTGGCAGAAACTGCCCTTCAGTATTCCATCATCTTCCTTTCAGGTTATAGGGCATGGCAATATGAGATGTTTATTGCCAACAGAGCCACCCAGATACAGTATTTGTGTACCGCCATATGAAGGCATCCCTCACAACACTGGACTGAATTGGTTCAGTTTGTAATATATATATATATATTTTTTTTTCAGGTGCTAAATTGATTGTCAGCCATAGAATGTAACCTGCCCACCAGATAGTCTGACTTACAAAGTGTCCGGACAGCAAGACATATATATACTGGAAGCATAATTTTGGCAGCAAGACATGCAAGTAATCCGGACAGGTAGACACAAGATCAAGAATTTCCAGCTGCATCCACCATCTTGTAAGTGTGTAAATATGATTATGTTTTGTTCTTGTTGTGACATCAGGCCCATCTGGGTATGAATTTGGTGGATTGCAGGCTGATGTTGTGCTAATACAGCCCATCATCGTCCTTTTGTGATATAGGGAGTTAAGGGACAGTTGTTTATTGGTGGTGCTAATCTCCTGCAGTCCACCATCCTTGTCTCCCCTCCCCCCCCCCCTTTTTTTTCTTTAAATAAGGAAGTTGATGGAGATTTTATATTCCTGCTACTGTTGTACTACCATCAACCATCCTCCCTGTGTGGAATAGGAAATTGAGGGGCTTGAATTATGTCTTGGTATGTGGCCCATTTCATTTGGCATGCCACTGAGTCCTTCTTTCATTGCCATTTAATTTTTTCACCCTTGCTATCTGGCTGGACCTTGCATCACCACACAGGGTTGGGAAAAATGCATGGGATGATTAAGTATTATTACTCTATTATTGTTATTATCAAGATTATTGTGGTAGGTGGGGGCACTCACCATCCACTCACTCGATGTAGTGCAGCTCTCGGGTGTCTGCCCTTTCCTCTCCATCCTTCTTTCCTTCATTCTTTCCTCGTCCTTCTGCCTATGGGTGACTTTAGACTAGCTCTGCTTTCTTCCCTTCATTCTTTCCTGTTCTTTCTGCCTGTGGGTGACCCTACACTGAGTGACAAGCCAAATGGTTTCCTGTACACTAGGAAACCATTTACTATGCTGGGTGGTAACCATATAACCAAATTTTGGTGCCAGGTGTTTTAGTGGGTAATTATGGCGCTCCAGTTGGATAGAGCCGGTGAAAGTTTATATCTAAGGGGTGGTTGGAGTTTATTGCTCACGTAATGCCACTCAGGGATGAGTGAGGCTGGTCACTGTCATCTTAAATGTCAGGACCAACTTGCCTAGCCCCGGGCTCCTACGCTTCTCATGGGGCAACGTAGGATTGGATGATGAGTGAATTACAATTCTTCTTCTTCTTCTTCTTATTATTATTATTATTTGGCATCCCTGTTTAATGTGGCAGCGCGCATCCGGATTGACTCTGTCGGGTATGTTTATGTGAAGCTACAGAATGTGGTGAATGTTTTTGACGTGTCCAATAGAGCCAAGTTCTGGGGGCTTGAATGATGAATGAATGGAATTGTGGCCCATTGAATTGGGCAGATCTGGGCTGTCTGGACATTGCTACTCCTCACCCTGCCCTAGGGTGGGATAGGAGGTTTGGATGATGATGGAGATGGTTATTGTTGTTATTATTATTTTGCTTAGGGGATATCTGGCTTGGAACCTGCTGATGTCTTCATACATGCCACCACCTGACTGTTTTATTCATATTAGGAGACATCCTCATTATGAAGGAATTAATCTATAGGCCTATTCCCAGTATACTTTAGTCCAGCTTAAAATTGACATCTCCCCATAGAGTATTCCGTTTTAACAGTAGATTAACACTGAAGTAATGCTAATCATGAAGTTACTTTTTTTTTAATGTAAGGAAGAAGGAGGCAGAGGTTAGAAACCTGCAAGATTGTTCCTCCATGAGAGAAAGAGAGAAAGAAATTCAAAATCCAATAATTTTGAGATGCTTTGACACATTGTATTTAAAAGACTGGAGGTCATAGGCAGAAGGAAACACAGAGGAAGACAGTTCAAGTTACTTGTTGCATGCATGAAGGACTGAGAATATCTTTAACTCTCACATTAAAGTAGGACAGATGAGGGGTGAGAATTTGATGCCAGATAGGTGCTGATGCAGAGCTGTAGTATTGTCATCTGCCGGCTGAAGATGCTCTTTTCATACCATTGACATTGCTCCTTTTAGGGGACAGGAATGTAGTTGAGAAATGTTTTTGTAACTGAACAGTGGGGTCACATGGTTGTATCATAATTACCATGTGTACCTTAAAAAAGATACAAATGATATGCAAGACAACACAAAATAAGTTGCCTAGGAAGAGATGCAAAGAGGCATCATAAGCCAGCAAAGAATATGGTGCAAGGTTTTCTTCATACTAAGTTTTATCTCTCTTTTACATGTGTTTGATAGATACTGGTTGATGCTTATTAAAGTTTATTTTGTCCTTGTGGAATAGATTTGCCACTTTCCCTAAGTTATAGTAGTGGTTGTGGCCCCTAGTTCATTTAAAATGGGAAGTCAGTAGAGTGCAGGCATGAAGTTGCCCATATGCTGTAGTCCACCATCTTCGTTTCTTGGAAAAAGGAGTATAAGGAGTGATTGAGGGACATGGTATAGCCAGGGAACTGCCAGACAGGTGACATAAGATGGATTAGTTTTATCTTATGTCTCCTGTAGTAGTTGTAGCAGTTGCAACCCCAGGCTAATAGAATATGAACCCAGTGGGCTGGTCAAAACCATCCTTCTGTAGTCCACCCTTTTGTCATGGGATAGGGGTGGGATTAAGAAATGTTTATATTACCAGGAAGCACCTTTGCCTGGTCCTGTCAATGCCACCACTAGAAGGCATTCCTCTTCAGCATCAGTACTAAAGAGGTTAACAAAGGGCTAGATATGAACTCCTCCATAGACAGAGGGTTAATTTATCAGCACACATGAGAGTATCTCCTAAAAACTTGTAATTTTTTCAGGGATCAACAGTACTACTACTGCTGCCATTACTGCTCCTGCTACTTCTGGGGTTCCTACTACTGCTGGTATACCTGCTGTTCATGTGCCTCCAACCATTACACAATGGCATGGGCAGCTCTGGCCACTCAAAATTTTCGGAGGAATGCTCGCATACCACCATGAAGAACATCCCTGAGGCCATCCCATAACTGGCATGGCCACACCCATCTTCAGATCAAAGCAGTGCTCCCACAACCTTGACTATAAGTGCGTCTACTTCTGCTGTGATATTTTTTTTTTTTTTTTTTTTTTTTTTTTTTTTTTTTAATGCGAGGAAAAGGGATCCAAAGGCTAGGAGCTCACAAAACAGTTCCTTTTAAGAAAAAGACAAAAACAATACAAAGGAGAGCCAAATTCAAGATATGTTCATTTCGAGATGCCTGGATACACCGCTCCTACTTCTGCTGTGACTACAGCTGCTCCTACTTCTGCTGCCACTGCCACCCTTCTGAAACGTGAGTTACACATTTTTTGGTTGGTTCACCTTGACTTGGCTGAGATTTTTGTCCTTTGGCATCCTAATCCCCATAGTACAGTTGCAGAATAAGACAATGCTGTGGCTCTGCATCCTTTTCATAGCACTATTAGGCCAACTTGAGGTGGACAGAGTATGTTAACAGTTGCTTTCTTACTTATGAAATTTTCTCTGAGAATTCCTCACCCCATCCTAGAGTGGGAAAATGAGGTTTGAGATGATAATGATAATGATAATGTCTATTGATGATGATAATGGTGATCAGCAGCAGTGCTAGGCCCTGTCACCAAAGCATTCCACCACTAGGATATATAAAGCCAGTTAATATAATCGAGGCAGTGGCGTTGATGATGATGACGACGACAATGATGGTGATGATGATGATAGGATGATGCAGTGCCAGGAATCAATCTCTGGCACTGTGAGGCTGGCAGCCATGCTAACCACAAGGCCAAGTACAATCTCAAACAGGTAAGTCTTTAATCTCGTCGACAACAAAAGTTCATAGCTCAAATGTTCATAAGTGGGAGAGCAACTGTCTTTTTTCTCTCTAACACCAAATGGTTTTATTCAACTGAGAGTGATTCTTGGGTGTGTAAGGATAATAATGTTCTTTATCTGAAACCTTTTTTTTTTTTTTTTTTTTTTTTTTTTTTTTTTTCCCCTTAACGTGACAAAGGCTTTTGTCCATTCACCAGCTTTATTCATGTAGCTCAGTGGTAGAATAACATAATACTACAGGTCTGCATCCTTTCAATGCACTTCTTTATGACTAGCATTCTTCTGTTTGATAAGCTGTTGCTGAGATGGTAACTTTACGCCAGGTTAGGGTAACAAGGGTATAGTTAACAAATTCCCCAGATTTACCAGTAGCAAATAGCTTTGAAACCTTTCCATTGCACTTTCTTGATGTCTCCTTGCTGGGCTGTTGCATCAATTCAGCATTATTTCAAGTTGACAGACAGAGAGATAGGCAAGTACACAGACAGATAGAGAAGCATTACACAGATACACATAGACAATAGATAGATTGCAATTTGGAGAAGTACATAGATAGATAAACATGACAGATACACATATAGTAAATAGGTTGCTAGATAAGTGTTAGCTAGATCAATATATTGCAAGTATTTTGAGATGGCCAGTTATGTTCACCAGGTTATTTTTGATGCCTTTGACTGCCCGTACAGCATTTCTCTCAGTTGAACAGTGTTTGGTGTTAGTTCATTGAAAGTGGCCTGTCTTCTTTGTGGCTGTGGTGATTTCCTAACAGTTTGTTAACAAGTCTCCTAGGCCACCAAAAGGACATCCCAGTGAATTATGCATATGATTATTGACATTATTATTACTATTATTATTATTATTGTTGTTGTTGTTGTTGTTGTTCTGTATTTAACTTGATGAACAGTGGACATATTTTCATAGCCTATGGTTTGGCCAGTTGTTTCAATTCAAACGCTTCAGATAAGCATACTGGATTAGCATACTGTACGAGTGTATATTGCAACCTCCCAAATATGATGATCAGTTTTCCCAAAACCTTCACTTACCAGCATACTTTTTAATCCAAATTTCCCTGCAGCGTTATCTGTGTTTGAGTTTTTTCCGTGAACTTACTGAGGTTGCTGCTTTGTTCTCTGTTTCAATCACCTGCACCAACCGACCCTGCAATATTGGCATTGCTCGTTGTTTACAAACCTCAGCCCTGTCAAGACTCCCACGTCTGTAGTTAACTTTGTCGTTCCATTAAAGCGAGTGTACCAGGGAAAGCATTTGTGGAATCCTTAACATTTAGTAGAAACTGGGCGTACTTTTAAAAATGTGCTAAAAGTTTGAGTAAGGTTAGTATCAAGTGTGGTGTAGGAACCACTGCCATTTATGACATAACGTAGCAATTTTTTATGTAAGTTATTAAAGTTTCACGCTGGAAGTTAGAGTATGAAGCTCACATGTATAAAAATAAGCACCAAATCAGACTGAGGAAATTAAAGTTTTATGCTAGCAGTCAATGAACAAAAAATCCACATCTTAAAAATAAACTAAAATAATTTCTTGTTGAAATATTTGCTATTTTACTATTTCACATGCCCATCCAATAAATCGTGTAACGTGGCCCCAAGTCCCTTTGCTACTAGTGGGGTTTTGGGAAATGAGTGGGAGGTTGGGTAACACACTTTTACAGCACACACAACCCACCACTGTGTGCCATAATATATATCGGTTCCAACATCGGTATGTGGGGGCTTAGGAGCTGAAATTTTTGACAAGAGAAGGAGTCATTGCAGATGTTGGAAGGATAAGTGGCATACAGGTGGATGATTATATAAGTAAACATGCACGCAGCCCTTGCTTGCAATAACCACGTTGTGGCCGTGCAGTAAGGGGGCGGCAAGCTTTATGAGGGGGTTGTAATCACGGTTCTTTTGTTTTTTATTTTTTACGACCCAGGCAATGCTTTGAGGATTGGGCATACGCTCTTAAGTGGATAGTGCAAGCCGGATGTTGCAAACTTTGTTCACATCTATGAGATGCTGGACCACACATTCACAGCCACCCATTCATTCACCAGTTTTTGTTTCCCCTTTTTGCAAGAGATCTGGGACTAGCTACTGACTGATATCATACCATATGGGGGTGTCATAATTCCTTACACCACCATGTGATTGTCTGGTTGTACGTTACCACCAAGTGTAGTAATTTATATCCTGGGTAGCAAGAAGCCACTTGGCTTGTCTCTCAGTGTAGCCACGAGATCTTCATTTTTATTATAGTCCTTCCAAAATTTTCAGATCATTTAGGTGTTGTCCCTCACAGGAATTCCCCTTCGTACGACACTGCCGAATCTGTACCAAAACACACCTCTCTGTCTCATATCAGCTATTTACTACTTCTAAATGAAATTTATTTATAGTATATATATATATATATATATATATATATAATACTCTAATAAGGCTATATAGTGTAAGAAAATGCCTATTGTTTTTAATAATAACAATGACTTTTTATAAATACCTCAACACTAGGCAATGTTGCTTGTCAACACTGTCACGCTTGTAGGTGAGTCAGTGAGGGTAGGTCAGGTATCAATCTGCAGGTCACTTCCTCTCTAACTTCCATCATAGATGGAAGAGAGAGAGAGAGAGAGAGAGAGAGACGGACAGACAGACAAATTCAGAACGTTTTTCCTCAAATTCTAATAATTCATAAAACCGTATAGACTTTTTATAGAAATAAATCTCCGTAAAATGTTGATTTTATATGCAGAGAGAGAGAGAGAGAGAGAGGTAGTGGTAGTGAGCTGAGAGTGAGGGTTAACCCTTGTCTCTAATCCGATAATTGGCCCAGTAGAAACTGTGGCAACGTCGCAAGTAGGGGAATTCCCGTGAGGGACAATGCCTAAACGATCTGGATATTTTGGAAGGGCTATAGTAGTCATATCAAACAGCCAGTTTCATTACATCATGCTGTCAGCTCTGAAAGAAGACAGCTTTGCCAGGTTCGAGTAAAGCAGCTAAGGTTATAGACAACTGGCCAGCTGTACGCTCCCATAGGCTATGAAATGTGTTGCAAGACTCCTGTCCTGTGCATGAGCAAAAGTATGAAGACACTTTTCTGCCAGCTGTAGCAATGGAAGGTGTTTGAAATATTTAAGTGGTATGGACTGGAGACCAAAGTTACCTATCTTTCAATGTCCAGCATCCTCCTTTAGGGGAATTGTAAAGGAACTGAAGGCTGTTAGTATAACCTGAGAGCTTCAATTGATCATTACCATGATTGTGTCTCTTCCATGCATCAGTAAAAAGAGTAGAAGGAATATTACTCACTTGTCATATGAGGAAGAGTGATAAATATGAAATACAAGTTCATGCTGGCAGAGGATTGTTGGCATACTTTTGGACATGCCTGTACATCACAAACAGATACAGTAAGTCCTAGTTATGTGCCACAGATGGTCAAAATACAGGGTGGTCCAGATATAACGTGTCTGATTCTGTGTGTTGTGTCTAATGTATGCTTTTTGGACCATACCTTACCCCATGCTTGTGTGGGAAGAAGAGGTTAGCATGATGATGATCATTGCAATGCTGTGTATAATAATAATGACTCTGATGTTGATTATAATGATGATTATGACGACTATGATGATAGTACTTTTAATGATAATGATGAAGATTGATGTGGTGAATGGCTCAGTCAGCATTACCCTGCATCATATTGTTTCACATAATCCTTTCATACTTTATAGCGATTGCTTATTTTGCATCCACTATTTGAATGATTTTTTTTTTTAAAGTATCCTCCTAGTTTAAACTCTTTTCAAAGCCAAAGGTGGCTGTTGTGTATATGTACGCAACGATTTATCTTTCTCTCGAGTTCCTGAACTTGATTCTTCTGAATTCTCTACGCTCTGGCTTTGGCTTTCCTGTCATGCTCTGACTAAATATATATGTGCTGTTTACTTATCCCCTAATTCTGCTGCCTATGAAAAATTCTTTGACTATTTTCCTTCTATGATGGAACACATCCTATCCATTTCTCCTTTCTCTGAAATCTCCATTCTAGGAGATTTCGATGTTCACCACTACCTTTGACTTTTGTCTCCTTTCACTGATCCACCGGGTGAACATGCCTACATCTTTTCTATCCTTATTGACTTAGTGCAGCTTGTACAGCACCCTGCCTGTATCCATGACCACTTTGGAGAGAGTTCCAACATACTTGACCTCTTCCTTACAACTAATCCTTCTGCTTACACAATTAATCTTATCTTCTCCATTGGGCTTCTCTGATCACAACCTCATTCCCTTAACCTGTCCTATCACTCCTGTACGGCCTGTGGACCCTCCAAAGAAATGTCGATTGTGGCACTTTGGAGCTGCTGATTGAGAGGCTGTCAGGCAGTTCTTCTTTGATTTTCCCTGGAATGATTATTACTTTCATAGCCGGGAGCCATCTGAGTGTTCTTTGCACATGACAGAGGTCATTCTCTCGGGCATGGAAGCATACATTCCCTTCTCGTATCCTTTGACCAATGTAAGAAAGCCTTGGTTTAATCATGCTTGTTCTAATGCTGTCCACAACAAGGAGAGGGCCTATAAAAGGTACCAGAGCCAACCCATCCCTGAATCACATCTATTTTTGTTTCTGCCTGGAATCTTGCTAAATCTGTTCTTCGCTCTGCTAAAAATAATTTCATCTGTACTAAATGCTCTCAGCTCTTCAACTTGAATTCTTCCCGTTCCTTCTGGGACATTGCCAAAAACCTTTCTAACAACTTTACCTCATCATCCTTCCCTCCTCTTTTCTGCTCTGATGGCTCTGTAGGTATTTATTCTACTGATAAGGCAGATCTCTTCGCTCAGACTTTCTCCTCCAATTCCACCTTAGGCGATTCTGGTGCTGTTCCCACATCACTTCCCCCCCTCTGACTTCGTCATGGCTAAAATTAAAATTTCTTCAGATGTATCGTCTGCCATCATTGGCCTCAGTACTAACAAGGCATATGGGTGTGATGCAGTCTCTTCTGTTGTCCTCAAGAACTGTGCTTCTGTGCCAATACCCTGCCTAGGTAAACTCTTTTGCCTTTGTCAGTCAACTTGAACCTTTACTTCTTGCTGAAAGTTTGCTCTCATTCAGCCAGCCCCAAAGAAGAGTGACCATTCCCAACCCTCTAATTATCGTTCAGTTGCTTTAACATCCTGTGTCTCAAAAGTGTTTGAGTCTATTCTTAACAGAAAAATTTTAAAGCATCTTTCCTATCATAATCTTCTTTCTGATTGTCAGTATGGGTTCCGTCAGGGATGCTCCATTGGTGATCTCACCTGCCTTTCAGACTCCTGATCATCCTCCTTTCGGGACTTTGGCGAAAGCTTTGCCATTGCACTTGACAACTCAGAGGCTTTCAGTTGAGTCTGGCATAAATCTTTAATTTCCAAACTGCCCTTTTATGGTTTCTATCCTTCTATCCATGCTTTCATCTAGGGTCGTTCTGTAGCTGCTGTTGTAGACGGCCATCGTTCTTCTCCTAGATATATGAACAGTGGTGTTCCTCAGGGCTGTGTCCTATCACCAACTCTGTTCCTTGTATTCTTCAGTGACCTAAGCTGTACATCTAACCCTATCCACACATACGCTGATGATTTTATCCTTCACCTTTCCATCCAGTTCTCGCAACATCCATCTCAGTAGTTACTTTGACAAACAAGGAATGAGGCTATGGCACACCTAATGTCTGATTTAGCTCTTATCTCAGACTGGGGTATAAATAATCTCTTTGTTTTAATGCATCGAAGACTCAGTTCTTACACCTATCAACTGACAAAACCTTCCACAAGAGTACCCATTGATGTTTAATGATATCCGGCTTCTTCCTGCGTCATCCTTAAACATAACTTGGGGTTTCATTCTCTTGGGACTTATCTTGGGAAGATCATATTATATTTCTTGTAAAATCTGCATCCAAGAGATTAAGTGTGCTAAGCCGACTCCATACCTTCTTTACCCTTACAAAGTTGTTGACTCTATACACTGGTTATATTCGCCCCTGTGTAGAGTACAACTCTCATTTATGGGGAGGCTCCCCACATATAACTCTTCTCGATAGGGTGGAGTCAAAGGCATTTTGTCTCATTAACTTTTCTCCTATTGCTGGCTCCCCTCAACCTCTGTCTGTTTGTTGCACTGTTGCATCTTTATCTCTTTTCTGTTGCTATTTCAATGATCACTGCTCCTCTGAACTGTCTGCTTGCATCCCTCCAGCTCTACGACAGGTGCGTAGCACCCGTCTAGCAACAAACTTTCATCTCTTTTCTGTGCAATTGCTAAGGCAAGAGTTTACCATTACTCCCAGTCCTTCATTTATGCAACAGGTCAATTCTGGAACTGTCTCCATCTGTCTGTAGTTCCTACTTTTGATGATCTCCAGTCTTTCAAACACAGTGTGTCCAGGGACCTTGAAATAAATGGTTCTTGAATTTGGCTCTGTTTTGTATTGTTTTTATTTTTTTCTTTGAAGGAATTTTATAAAGTTCACTAATTTTAGTAAGCAGAGATTTTTGTCCACTGTCATTTATATCTATCTGTCTATTTCCTGACACCTTAATCTCATGAGAAGTTGCCACAAGCAAGTTCCCCTCATGTCGCTCTGTCTTCTCTCATTTAATGCCTTCTCTCCAACTCATCCCCCTCCCCTCCCTCATATATCTCTCCACTCCATTCTTCCATCTCAGCCTTGGTCTCCCTCTTCTCCTCCCTGTCCTATTCCACCTCATTTACATTCACTTGTCTAGTCTATCTCATTCTCCATCCACTCTACATGGCCAAACCGTCTCAAAGTATTTCTCCTAAGAGCACCATAACACTTCTTTGCTTCCACATTTATCTGACTGTCTGAGCATAAAACTCCACACTTCCCACTTCATTTCCATTGCTCTCACTCTTGACTTCTGACCTTCCAACAGGATCCTAGCTTTACTTCCACCCGCCTTCCTCATATATCCCTCCAGTCCATCCTTCCATCTAATAGTTGGTCTCCCCCTCCTCCTCTCCCCCACCTCCACATTCACTCTTTTTGTCAGCCTCTTATTCTCCATTCATTCTGCATGGCCAGACTATCTCAGAGCATTTCTCCTAACAGCACCACAACGCTTCTTTACTTACTCATTTGTCTATCTGTCTGTCTGCAAAACTTAACATGTTCCTCATTTCATTTCCACTGCTCTCACTCTTGACTTAACAGGATCCAAGCTTCACTTCCATGCTCACTTCCACATTCTTTATCACAGCTTTCAGTGATCCAGCAACCTTTCTACCCTGCTATACCCTTTCAAGCACTTCCATCCATCCTTACTCATCACACTCCTTAAGTACTTAGATCCACTCATTTTTCATTTCTTCACCATCCAGTCTACCTGTAGTGTGTATGTTGTGACTTCATTTCCCTCAAAGAACATAACTATATTCATATCAACATTCTCTTTTAGATTCTGTTGTCTACATTCACTGCCAGACTCATTCACCAAGCCTTGCAGTTTACATTTATCCTCGCTTAACAATACGGAATCATCAACAAGCAATAGTTCAGGAAGTTTCCACACCTTACCCTCTCCCATTTGACACACTAATATATTCATTTCCCTCCCAAATACCTCTCTCATATCTCCATTCATATACAAATTGAATAACCGGAGATTTGACTTACAGAAACGTGACACAAGGAGATGTGACCTAGAAGCATGACACACAGACACGAGATTTTTGTCCTTATACAGATTTATTTCCCATACCGCACTGATAGAATAGGATAACACTGTGGCGCAACATGCTTTCCATGGCACGTTTTCATGACTGGCACCATCTGTCTCTCTCTCTGTTGCCAGATGCCTTAAGCCCGTAAGGGGTGGCCACAAACAAATCGCCATTTCACTGCTCTGCTCCAAACTCACATCCCCCTCTCTCAAATACCTCTCCACTCCATCCCCCTATCTCATCCTTGGCCTCCCCCTCCCTCTTCCCTCCTCCACCTCACTCACATACACTCCTCGTCAGTCTCTCATTCTCCATCATCTCCACATGGCCAGACCACCTCAGTGTGTTTCTCCTAACACTTCCTATCACATCCACATCACAACGCTTCTTCACTTCCTCATTTGTCAGTCTGTCTCTCCATGTGACTCCACATGCTCCTGTCAAATAACTTATTTCCACTGCTCTCACTCCTGACTTCTGTCCCTCTAACAAGATCCAAGCTCCACTTCCATACTTTAGAGTTGGTATGACAATACTGTCATGTGGTAACTTTTCACTTTCATGCTCTCTTTCCTGTTCCTTATCACTGCTTTCAGGGAACCTGCAACTTTTCTTCTTTGTTGTACCTTTTGAAGCGCTTCACCCTCTAAACTTACATCCTTACTCATCACATTACCCAAGTACGTAAAAGCACTCACATTTTTCATTTCCTCCTCATCCAGCCTCACTGTAAAATGCATTCACTGACTTCACTTCCCTCGAAGACCACAACTTTACTCTTCTCTGCATTCACATTTAGATTCCATTTTATACACACTCTCCCAAACTCATGCACGAAGCCTTGCAGCTCCCCTTCGTCTTCACTTAACAACACAGTATCATCTGCAAACAACAGTACAGGGAGTTTCCAAACACTGTCCTCTCTCACTAGGGCTACTCCAACATCCACTGCCCTACCCTGTATCTTTTTTATAACCCCATCCATATACAGATTGAACAGCCATGGAGACATGACTCATCCCTGTTTCAATCCAACCTTCAAATAGAAAAACTCAGTTCACTATCCCCACGCACTGCAGCCTTAGCACTGTCATAGATACTCTTCACGACATTCAACAACTTCCCATCTACGCCATATATTTTTAATACTGTCCACAATCCTTGTCAATCCACCCTGTCATATACTTTCTGCAAATCCATGGAGGCCGCACACAACTGCTTTCCCTTCTCTAGAAACTTTTCCACTAAATATCTAAGAGTGAATATCTGATCTGCACAACCTCTTCCCTTCTCAAAACCTCCCTGTTCTTCTCCAACTAATTCCTCTGTTATTTCCCAAACTTTGTCAATAAGTATCCTACCATATACTTTTCCTATTACACTAAGAAGACAAATGCCCCTGTGATTACCACATACTTCTTTTTCCCCCTTTCCTTTGTACTGGGGAATAATTATACCTGACATCCAGTCCTCTGGGACTCTACCTTCCTCCCCGGCCAATCTGCATATCTTCCACATGCATTCTGCTACTATCTCCCCCATGCTTCAGCATTTCACCACACACTCCATCAATTCCTGGGGCTTTCCCCATTTTAACTTTCTTCATTGTTTCCACAACTTCCATCCTGTTGTCCTCAAGAACTGTGTTTCTGTGCTTACACCTTGCCTAGGTAAACTCTTTCACCTTTGTCTTTCAACTTGTACCTTTCCATCTTGCTGGAAGTTTGCTCTTATTCAGTCAGTCCCAAAGAAGAGTGACCATTCCCAACCCTTTAACTATTGCCCAATTTCTTTAACATCCTGTGTTTCAAAAGTTTTCAAGTCTATTCTTAACAGAAACATTTTAAAGCATTTTTCCTAGCACAATCTTCTATTTGATTGTCAGTATGGGTTCCATCAGGGACATTCCACTGGCGATCTTACCTACTTCTCAGACTCCTAGTCATCCTCCTTTCGAGACTGGCAAAAGCTTTGCAATTGCACTTGACATCTCAAAGGCTTTCGATTGAGTCTGGCATAAATCATGAATTTCCAAACTGCCCTCTTATGGTTTCTATCCTTCTGACTGTGCCTTCATCTATAGCTTCCTTTCTGGTCGTTCTGTAGCTGCTGTTGTAGATGGCCATCATTCTTCTCCTAGATCTGTCAACAGTCGTGTTCCTGAGGATTCTGTCCTATCATGAACTCTCTTCCTTTTATTCATCAATGACTTTAAGCAGTACATCATACCATATCCACTCGTATGCTGATGGTTCCACCCTTCACATTTCCATTCGGTTCCTGCAGTGTCCATCTCAGCAGTTACTTCAACAAACAACGGATGAGGCTATGGCACACCTAATGTCTGATATGGCTCGTATCTCTGACTGTGGTAAAATAAATCTTGTTGTTTTTAATGCATCAAAGACTGTTTTTTTTACCTATCAACCTGACAAAACATTCCACAAGAGTACCCACTAATGTTTAATAATATCCAGCTCAATCCTGCATCATCCTTGAACGTGCTTGGGGTTTCATTCACTCGGGACTTATCTTGGAAAGATCATATCGCATCTCTTGTCAAATCTGCTTCCAAGAGATTAGGTGTGCTATGCCGACTCTGTACCTTCTTTACCCTTGCACAGTTGTTGATTTTATACACGAGTTTTATTTGCCCCTGTGTGGAGTACAACTCTCATGTATGGGGAGGCTCACCACATACAGCTCTTCTCAACAGGGTGGAGTCAAAGGCTTTTCATCTCATTAACTTTCCTCCTCTTACTGGCTTCCTTCAGCCTCTGTCTCTTTGCTGCACTGTTGCATCTTTATCACTTTTCTGTCACTGCTTCAATGGTCACTGCTCCTCTGAACTGTCTGCTTACATTCCTCCACCTCTACAACAGGTGCTTAGCACCCATCTAGCTACAAACTCTCATCCCTTTTCTGTCCAACTCTGTAATGCAAGAGTTAACTGTTACTCCCAGTCCTTCATTTATGGAACAGATCAACTCTGAAACTGTTTTCCTCTGTCTATATTTCATATTTCCTATGATCTCCTGTCTTTCAGATGCAGTGTGTCCAGGCATCTCGAAGTGAACTGATCTTAAATTTGGCTCTCTTTTGTATTTTTTCTTTTTTCTTGGAAGGAACGATTTGCGGGCTCATGGCCTTTGGTTCCTTCTTTCTTGCATTAAAAAAAAGGGAACAACTTCTTAAAGTGTTCTCTCCATCTGCTCACTTTTTCTCCCTTCTTGACTAGTAATTACCATTTTTATCGTTCACTTCACATCTAGCTTCTTTGGCACCCCGTCTAACTCTACGTCTTTCCAGAACATTTTCTTACATTCCTTCCACTTCACACTCAAATTCCTTCCAAATTCCTCATCCACTCACTTCTTACTCTCTCTTCCTTAGCACATATAACTCTCTCTTCCGTCTCCACTTCATCCGCGCCCGTTTCTCATCCACTCACTATATGCTTTCTTCTTTTGTGCCACAGCTTCCCTCACGTCTTCATTCCACCATGCTGTTCTCTGCACCCCCTTTCATTTTCTCTTCACTCCACACACCACCTCACATGCTGCACAAATTTCTTCTGTAAACCATATTACAGTTTATTTCAGTTAGCATTTACAAAAGACGGTAATTTAATGGCCACTTAAACAGCATAATGTAATTGCATAGCTGTTTCTGAAAGTTGTCAAAATAGCTGTACCCACACTAGCAGACAGAGCCATTCCCACAACATATGAGATATATGTGGGCAGCCCTGTATTGGATGTCAGTAAATTGTGGGCTGCTGTTGCTGTGGTCCCGTATGCCTCTGTAGTAGAGCTGTAACCAAACCTCATCTCTGAACCTATGTAGCGTCACTTTCAGCTTTTTTACCAATACTGTACAAGTATTTGCTCCCTGAGTAAGAAAAGGTGTCACTTGTTTTGTAGCTTATCTGTGTGTGTTGATCATCTAGCTTGTCATTTTTCAAAGCAGATTGCTTATTGTAAGATGCACACACACGTGTGAAAAAGATTATTAGAGGATACTGTATTCTGTGTTTTAAGGATAAATTAAGAGATTAGCTCTCATCCGTTTGAAGCTTATTTTGCCTTTTTTGTTTTATTAATTTCTAGTATTGAGTTTTGTGGAAGTAGTTAAAATGAGCTTGGGACCACCACAACAGAAAGGAATTATAAGCCCAAAAGATCACCAGTAAATGTGGCAGATAAAAGGACGAACTGAAACCATAATGCTTATTTACCAAACAATAAAAATAGGTGTGTTTGCATATATTATCCTACCTGAAGTATTGATATTGATTATATGACATTTTTATGCTGATTTTCTTGTAATGATGTATGTTATTTTTGCATTTTTATTTTAATGCATATTTTTTTGTAATGATATTATTTTTGCATTTGTATTTTAATGCCTATTTTCTTGTTATGATGTATATTATTTTTGCATTTTTATTATTGTCATGTCATAGTGATGTACCACACAGTCTGCCACAGGAAAAAATATGCTGAAAAAATATGCACCTATAGATTTTAATTGGCATCAGATCAGCCATGATTTTGTCTTCCTTAGTCAGTATTTCCCCCTGCCTATGACCTCCAATCTTTTAAATGCAATGTGTGGAGGAATCTCAAATATTAACGGATCTTGAAGTTGGCTCTCTTCTGTTTATTATTTCTCCTAGACTTCAGTTTCTTCTTCTGCATAAAAAAAAAAAAAAAAAAATGTTTTGCCCTGAAGAGCAGTGAGAAATTAAAAAGTGACAAGCATCGTTAATTAGTGTCCAATTATGTCAAAGATTAATGAGCATCTTGTTTCCCTTCGTGCAGGAACAACAGTCATTCTGAATTGATTCCCTTCATTAAACATCCCCAGTTGATTCCATTCCTTTATGTCAGAGATTAATGAATTCCCTTTTTTTCCCCTTCATGTATACCAACATTTGTCATTATTATGGTTTATGGTTTTTGTTAATTTTTTTTTTTTTCGTGTGGCTGACTGTATGTACTGTATAGTGATATGGGTATGTTTTTTCGTGACTCATCACTAAGGCATATTCAATACTATACACCTAAGATTTAATACTGATAAAAGTTTCCTGATTCTGTTAGATGGAAACAAACTGACTGTTGTTGTGTTATGTGTTGAATTGTAATATGTCTGTTGTGTTTATATTTGTCCTTATTTGTATTTGTGTGAGTAAATGTGCCTTTATGTAGTCATTTTCAGCTTTTTAAAGTCACAGCCGTATGAAAAGATCTGAAGGTGCCCCAATGGATTACTGTTTCAAATCACACAGTCATTGGCCATATTTTCTTAAGCATGCACAAGAACTAATTTGCCTGTCAAGTCTCTTCATATCATCTATTAACCCATGGTATCTCAAAAATCTGTAGTATTATTTGTTGAGCAGATTATTTTGTGCAGTATGCGATATTATATTAGGCAGGCTACCGGTATGTTGTATATAAAGATTTAATTTCTTGAACATCACAGGCAACTGTTTATACATTTTAAGAATTAATATCATAATGCTTTTCCGGTAGAGTATTATTCCCAGGACGGTTCACTGCATATACTTTGATACTTCTCCCACTTTGTTGCATTCTGTTTGTTTATAGGTCATTCTAGTTGATGGTGATTGCTGTGCTTATAAGGTGTAGTCAGGATTCTTATAGCTAATATTAGGCTGTACAGTTGATATTTCTCACACTTTGATGCCTTTTTTTGGTATGTGGATCTTTTTAGGTGTTTATGATGGTGGTGTCTGTCAGGGCAGGTTGTGGTGGTTTGTGATTCTGTAGTGATAGGAGAGAGAGAGTATCCAAATGACTTGTTTAGTATGAGCACTGGAGTGAGCAAGGATGTGTGATGTTCCCGTGTGTGTGTGTGTGTGTGTGTGTGTGTGTGTGTGTGTGTGTTCTTACCTAATTGTTCTTATCTAATTGTATCTTTACAGGAATGAGTCAAGCTCGTACTGTCCCATATCTTAAACCATATTTATCGTACATATCCTTAAATTTATGATTTGTTTTGGCACACACTATTTCATTCGGTAGTACATTCCACTGATCAGTTGCTCTATTTGGGAAACTAAAATTCCTTACATCTTTATTGCCTCTCTTTTTATGCAGTTTTTTGCAGTGTCCTCTTATTGTTGCATTCCCATAGGTTATGTAATCAATTATGTCTTGTTTTCTCCTTCCCTGATATGCATTTATATAGCATAATCATGTCTCCTCTTTTCCTTCTCTCGTGAAAAGTAGTCAGATTCAGTTTTTCTCGTCTTTCTTTGTAGCTTAGGTCCCTTAAGCTTGGTGCCCATCTTGTAGCGGCCCTTTGAATTTTTTTTTTTTTTTTTCCTGAGACGAGGACTTCAGACTACTGATGCATACTCCAGGGTTGATCTAATAAATGATGTTATTATCTTTCTTAGCATGTCGTCATTTATGTATGTGAATGCTATTCTCATATTTGCAAGAAGTGTATACATGTTCCGTACTTTCTCACTGATGTGGTCAGCCGGAGATGGTCTGTTATTGATAATCACACCTACTGTAAGTCCTCCTCTCTTTCTGATGCGTGTAGGGTTTATTTCCTAACTTATAATCCCAATCAGGTCTTTTTCCACTTTGACCAAACTTTATTACATGACACTTGTCCACATTGAATTCCATTTGCCATGCATTGCTCCATTCACGAAGTTTATTTAATTCTTCTTGTAGCTCTTTACAAGAGTCTACATTAGTAATAGTCTTTTGTATTTTTGCATCATCAGCAAACATATTTAGATAGTTTTCATTTCCAGTGTTGCTATCTATATCATTTATATACACAAAAAACATGATTGGTGCCAGCACTGAGCCCTGTGGAACCCCACTAGTCACTTCCCTCCATGATGAGTAATTTCCCCTTAGTACTGTTCTCATTTCTCTTTTTTTGAGAAAATCTTGCATCCAACAATACAGCTTGCCTCAGAGTCCTCCTTGATGGTACAGTTTCCATAAAAGTCTTTGGTGTGGTACTCTGTCAAATGCTTTCTTGAAATCTAAATAGATACTGTCCAGCCATCCTTCTCTTTTCAGTAATGTTTCTGTTACTCTGTAATAGTAGCTCAACAGATTAGTAACACAGGATTTTCCTTTTCTGAAACCAAACTGTCTTTCTGTTATCATATTGTGTTCTTGTAGATGATTTACCCAAGCTTTTCTTATCAGCTTTTCTAATACCTTGCTTACAACACTGGTTAGTGATGCTGGTCGGTAGTTGAGTGGATTTTGTCTATTCCCTCTCTTGAATAAGGGAACAATGTTTGCCTTGTTCCAAATATCAGGTAGTTTACCTTGCCTCAAGGATTTCTTGAAAATTAAAGAAAATGGTTTACTTAACTCCTTTGCACATTCATGTAGCACCCAACATGAAATTTCATCAGGACCATTTGCTTTTCCTTTGTCTAATATACTTAACTCCTCCTGTATTTCTTTTTCTGATATTTGTATATCTTGTAATATATGTGGGCATGCATGTTCCATATCATCCCTCTCAAAATTATTTTCGTTTGTAAAAACTGATTGGAAATTGTTATTTAGTGCTTCACAAATATCCTTCTCTTGTGTATAGGCGATCCCTTCATCTATAATAGATTGTATTTTATCTTTTACTTTGGTTTTGTTTCGGATGTAGCTGTAAAATAGCTTCAGTTGATCACTACTTTTATTTATGATATCCTCCTCAAACTGTTTTTGGGCTTCCCTCCTTATTCTTGTATAATCATTTCTTGCCTGTTTGTAATTATTATATGCCGTTTCACTCTTGTGTCTTCTGTATCTATTCCCCACCAAATCCCTGTTTTCTTTTTATTTTTTACATTCTGTATTGAACCATTTCTTTCTTTTCTTTCCTGTTTCTTTGTGTTATGGATTGTACTTCTGGACTCCTATTTCATAAAGTTCACAGAATTTTTTATATCTATCTATTGCCAGACGCCTCAATCCCGTACGGGGTGGCCACAAACAAAACCCCTCCACGTCGCCCTGTCCCCGAACATTTTACTGCCCTTCTCCCAACTCATACCCCCCTCTCTCATATACCTCTCTACCCCATCCCTCCCTCTCCTCCCCCTCCACCTCACTCACACACTCTCCTCGTCAGTCTTTCGCCCTCCATCCTCTCCACATGGCCAAACCACCTTAGTGTATTCCTCCTAATGCATCGTATCACATCCACATCCACACCACAACGCTCCTTTATATCCTCATTTATCAGCCTGTCTCTCCATGTGACTCCACAGGCTCCTCTTGAATGACTCATTTCCACTGCTCTCACTCTTGTCTTGTGTCCTTCCAACAACATCCAAGCTTCACTTCCATACGTTAGAGTTTGTATCACAACTCTTTCACTTCCATGCTCACTTCCCTGTTTCTTATCACTGCTTTCAAGGAACCAGCAATCTTTCTTCCCTGCTGTACCCTTTCAAGCACTTCACCCTCCAAACCTCCATCCTTACTCATCACACTACCCATGTACTTAAACATACTCATTTTCCAATTCCTCACCATCAAACCTCACTGTACATTCACTGACTTCACTTCTCTCAAAGACCATCACTTTACTCTTCCCTACATTCACCTTTAGATTCCGTTTCTTACACACACTCCCACACTCATCCACCAAGCCTTGCATCTCCCCTTCGTCTTCACTCAACAACACAGTATCATCTGCAAACAACAATACAGGGAGTTTCCAAACACTACCCTCTCTCACCAGGGCCACTCCAACATCCACTACCATACCTTGTACCTCTTTTATTACGCCATCCATGTACAGATTGAACAACGATGGAGACATGACACATCCCTGTTTCAACCCAACTTTCAAAGAGAAAAATTCACTCAGTTCACCTTCCACACGCACTGCAGCCTTAGCACCATCATACATACTCTTCACAGCATTCAACAACGTCCCATCTACTCCATATATTCTTAATACTTTCCACAATCCTTGTCTATTGACCCTGTCCTATGCTTTCTCCAAATCCATGAAAGCTGCATACAACTTCTTTCCCTTTTCTAGAAACTTTTCCACTAAAGATCTACACAACCTCTTCCCTTCCTAAAGCCTCCCTGTTCTTCTCCAACTAATTCCCCTGTTATTTCCCAAACTCTGTCAATAGGTATCCTACCATATACTTTTCCTATTACACTAAGAAGACAAATGCCCCTATGATTACCACACACTTCTTTTTCCCCTTTTCCTCTGTACAGGGGAATAATTATACCCGACTTTCAATCCTCCGGGATTCTACCTTCCTCCCAGTCCAATCTGTACATCTTCCACATCCATTCTACTACTATCTCTCCCCCATGCTTCAGTAGTTCACCACACACTCCATCAATTCCTGGGGCTTTCCCCATTTTAACTTTCTTTATTGCTTCCACAACTTCCATCCTAGTGATTTCTTGCTTACTTCTCACATTCCTCCTTCTCCCAGCCATTCCCCGGCCACTTATAATTGCATTACTTTCATTCTCTATGTTCAGTTCCTTAAAGTGTTCTCTCCATCTGCTTACTTTTTCTCCCTTCTCCACTAGTAATATACCATTTTTATGTTTCACTCCTCAGCTAACTTCTTTGGCACCCTGTGAAACTTTCTTTATCTCTTTCCAGAACATTTTCTTGCATTCCCTCAAGTTTACATTTAAGTTCCTTCCAAATTCCTCATCCACTCTCTTACTCTCTCTTACTAATCTTTTCACCTCTCTCTTCCTCTCTACATGTAACTCTTCCATCTCTCAATTTCTTCCACACCTCTTGTTTCTCATCCACTCAGTATATGCTTTCTTATCTTGTGCCACAGCCTCTCTCACCTTTTCATTCCATCATGCTGTTCCCTGCACCCCCTTTTGTCTTCACCCTACACATCACCTCACATGCTGCACAGATTTCTTTTGTGAATATCGTGCACATTCTTTTGATGTCCCCCATCAGCTTCAATATATATTTACCCAGTCGGTCCTCCACTTCCCTCTTATATTCTGCCTTTTTTCCATCCTCTTGTAATTTTTCCACTCTCCTTGTATGTACTACTTCCTCCTCTCCTTCCCTTCTTGTATTCCTCCATTTTATTTGGACTTTAATTGTGACCACCACCAAGTGGCGGTCTGAAAGTGCACTCCCTCAACCTCTACTGTATATACTTTTGCATCCATTACACACCTTCTCATCCTTTCATCCACACACACATAATCAATTATTGCCTTCAGTTCACCACCCACCCTTCTCATCACTTGCCATGTATACCTGTGGATCATTTTGTGCCTGAAGAGGGTATTGGCTATCACCAACACCCTCCCGGCACAAAAGCACTGCCATTCTCATCCATCTCTGCAGGCACACCCCACTCATCAACTACTCCATCCACCTTCACATTTCCCACTTTTTGATTCATATATCCACTCAAAAACACACTCTCACTCCTTGCAAACTTTTCCACGCACACTTCCACACTTGTCCAGAACTCTTCTTTCACTCTGCTTGCACGATCTTGCGTTGGCGTGTACACGCACACAAACGCCCACATTTGTAGTCTAACTTTCAGTCTTACTCACACAATCTTTCAGCCAACTGATCCATACTCTCGTATATTCTCCTTCCATCTGGTACTCAGAACAATACACACTCCTTCTTTTGGCCTCTCATTCTCACCAACTCCTGCACATATACCCCATCTATACTCCCATTCTCTCACACTCCCATCTCTCCATTTAGATTCAGTTAATCCACATACATCCACTTTCACACCCTCAAGCACCTGGACAATCTGTCTCTCATTCACCTCATCATTTGCACCCCATACATTCAACATCGCCATCTGTATCATGTCCTTTGTTCGGTTGTTAGTCCTAGTCCGAGGCTTTTTGTTCGTATTTTTAGTTAGTTGTTTTCTGGGGAGGGGCACTAACCCTCTGCCAGCCCACTTGCTGTCACATAGGGAACATGTGTCTGTTGGTTATAAAGTTACCATCCAGTGTTGTAAATGATTTCCTGGTTTACAAGAAATCATTTGGCTTGCCACTCAATGTAGAGGTACCGTAAGAACAGGGCACCACTACACTAAGTGGGTGGATGATGGGTGCCCCCATCCAATTTACCCAGTATTTCCGTATCAACTTCTCGATATCTTATGATGCTGGTAATTGATCCTGGTCACTAGTTAAGTGGATTTTGTCGATTTCCCCTCTAGGAAAGGCAAACAATGTTTGCTTTCTTCCAGGTAGAAGGTACTGTAGTTTACCATGTCTGAAGGATTCTTTGACTATTAAATGTATCGGTTTGCCTAACTCTTTTTGTGCATTCCTGTAATACCCAGCATGAAATCTCATCAGGACCATTAGGTTTTCGTTTGTCTAATCTACTCATCTCTATCTCTTCCTAGATGTCTTGTTTTGATATATGCACAGTATACCTGTACTTGTTAATATGTTTGGGCAAGATTGTTCGTGTATATCTCTCTCCGATGTACTTTCTTCCGTAAAAACTGATTGGAAATTTTTGTCTAGTATTTCACAAATATCACATGTAGCTGTAAAATAGTTTTGGTTGATCAGTACTTTTATTTATAATGTCTTCCTCAAAATGCTTTCGACACTCCCTCCTTATCCTTGTATAATAATTTCTTGCCTGCTTGTTGATGTATGCCCTCTCACTCTTGTGTCATCTGATCCACAGCTAATCTCTTTTCTCTTGCTGTTTTACAATCAGTATTAAATCAATTCTTTATCCTTATTTCTGTTTCTTTGTGCTGGAGGACATTACTGTGGACTCTTGTTTTGTGAAATTCACAGATTTTTTTTACATAGGTTATAACAATTATTGCTTATTCTCCTAGCTCCTTTTTCCAAACTGTTTCCTCGGAGTACTTCTTTAGGTCATGATAGGTTCCCTGTTTGTAGTTTAGCCTCTTGTTGTAACTCTCTTTAACTCTAATGATACTGCATCGTCGGTTTTGCCGAATAGAGGATGATTGATAATTTTTTCAATTTCATTTTCTTGCCTAGTAACTACTATATGATATCTAATAATGATGGTTCTTTTGGTCCTCTTTCTCTGGTGTTTTCCTGTACATGTTGTTAGGAAATACTTCTGTATAAGATCCAGGAGCTTTTGATCCCAGCAACTTTCATAGCTTTTTACTTCTAGAGTAATCCAAATTATATTTGTGTTGAAATCTCCAGTTAGTATAATTCAGATTTTTTTTTTCCATTCTATATATAGTAGGGTTCTTAAACACTGCATTGTCCTTTCTGCCACGCAACATTACAAAACTGCCGTTACATACGTAGTTACTACAGTGTATTGTTTTGGTGATGTTGAGTGGCTTTTGGGGTGCTGGTGGTAGTGGTGGGCTAGACATCACCAGAAATGAGTGATGGTTGAATACAATACTGCTCCCTTTTATCCTACACATTATTACAGTATTTAAAAAAAAAAAAAAAAAAAAAAATATATATATATATATATATATCAATTAAACGAAACTATGAAAGTCCCATGATTTTCGGATAAGAGAGACCCCACTGTAATAATACCGTACCTGGGGTAGCAGCAAGACCATTCTGCCTATTATTCCTTGTCTGCCCCCGCTTATAATAATCAGCGACTTTATTCCTAATTCATGAAAAGTCTAAGATGTGAGATTTTACCTTTCTCTCATACAGTACGCAGTGAAGAGGACCAAAGCATGAGTTTATACTCTTGCAATGCAAAATCACACACTTTTTGCTCTGTGAATTAATGTCTAGTATCTTTCTAGTTAAATAAACTTCTGTGTCCCGCTGAACTGAAAATGCTGCTTTGAAAGTTTTGAACTCAGTTATTTGATATGAACATTTGCATTTTCTTTCTCTTACCATTTGTTTAGACACAGGATACTAGGCTATGACACAAGTTTGTCATTATCCAAGGAGCTTTGACTCTCGGCAGATTTTTGAGGTTTTAATCCTCTGGCTTATCTTAAAACTTCAAGAGAATTTTCTTACTGAAAAAGTGGCCAGACGTATTGTAATAACTGCATGTCTTGGAGTAAAAGCTGTTTCCATCCAAGCATGTTGATTGAACCATTTAAAATAGCCTACTAACTTATGCCGCATTCTGGCTTTCTGTCGTCGTCCAGAGAGACAACAAAAGCAGAAATAAATGACTTTAAATTATTCCTTAGTATTGTAACAGGAAATATTATTGATTATTAAAGTGCTTTTCTTTTTAGTATTATGCTACCAAAAAATTATTGCGTTTTACTATAGTAGATATGAACTTGGCAAATTATTCCTGACTGTCTCTGAGTGATAGTTCTGAAATTTCAATTAGTTCCCTTTAGGATTTTCTATCATCATACTTAACGAACTGCTTCCTACAGTTTTGATATATACCGGTACTTTTTCACGTATTTATTGTTTTCTGTAACATTTTTACATTAAGTTTCACCTTGTAAAGGTATAAGGAGGAATGTGTGGATTATCGATGACCGAAAACTCCCGGATACTGTGCCATCACTTCTTAGGCCGACTATACATTTCATCCATATACCAAAAATGAATAGGATGGTGATTGCATGATAAAGAAAAAAAAGGGTTATGATGATTGAAAACAAATTGTTTTAGATGATGATGATGACTAGTCCACTTCATTGGGCATGGTACTGATAGTTCTTCCACTGTGATGTCAGTCTTTGCTTGTGGTTCCTACCTCTAGTGGTTCTAGATGAAAATGACATTGGGAGGGAGAGTGAGAGAGAGAAATTTGGAGTGATAGACCATGGTGGCATAGTGCTAATAATTATGACAGGCCTCTGACCCTCCCATCACCTGTACTGACAGTCTTTACCCCCACCTTCCCTTGAATCATAAAAAATAATTCTTAGATATTTTATTCCATTGTTAAAAATTATAAACCAATCAGATCAAGATTTTGCAGGTTTGAAGAATATTTGCTACATTTTAGTAAATCTTGACTTGGTTTGTGGGCCTTGTGGATGAGGCCCTGGTATTGTCACCATTAACATCCCCCTTTCCTAGGCCGTAGATAAAATAGATGTAAATTGGTAGCAGTAGTAGTAGTGGTAGTTCCCTAGGCATTCAGGCCGAACAGCCCCGAGACCTTAAGGAAGATCACGGCCGAGACCGGGCTTTATCACAAAGCTCTCAAGGAGTGTATGTTGTGTTGTTGGTGCAGGGGATTGTGTACAATGCAGTCTTCCATAATGTGCTTAATATTAAGTATGGTGCTGTGTTGCATCCTGGACAGACATCAGTGACTGATTCATTCAGCTCCTTCTGATAACTCAAGAGGGCTGGATGATGCCCACATCTCAGCCTTGCCAGGTGGACCCTGTCCTCATGAGGGAGATAGGATTCAGAAGAGTAGATATCAGGAGGCCGTCCATGCAGCTGTGTGTTGTCTTTAACCCCTACACCGCGGGCTTGTTTACCAATTACTTGCGTGTCCCGCGGGGTTATTTGGGCTCCGAGAGACTCTCAAAAAATATTTGCTAAAAATCAGTTATTATTCCTAGAATAATAAAATTATATATGCTTATAGCACATAGCTTCAGCTTTCTCCTGGAATGATTGTTGAGCCTTCGTCAGTTTCCGTAGGACTTGTGGAGACCTCTGAAGTAGGGTAACTAAGTCTCCACTTTACAGTTCCCGACAACCCGTTATATGATTACCACAGCCAGATACAAACACTATAAACACTATTCTACCATTTTCAAGTAGTTTGGGATCCATACTAAAAAAAAAAACAGTGTGAAAGCAATGGAAATTACGAGCGCGTCTGATCGCCGCACTTGCGCTAGTTCGCTCTAGGCACTCTGTCATTTATTATTCATAAAACCCCTCACACTTTATATTTCTATTACTATATCACACTTATATATATCTGGAGTCTTTCTCCATAAGTTTCATTCAGTCGTATTATTTTATTGTCACTGAAGTCATTCTATTTTTCAGTCAGTAAAATACGTAGAGAGCCACGGATTCACTCTCACTGTTATAACATAAATTATTTGTACTCATATTCTTATATTACTAATTACTTACATTACTATTTACATTTTCTATTCTATTTTCAATATTTACCCTTCTATTTTACTTACAATATGTTATTCACTGTCACTTTCAGTAAGATGAAACTATAATACACTGTTCAATCATATGAACTGAACATCCATTGCTTTCACCTGCTATTTACACATTATTTACACATTATTTCCAAATAATTCTGCTTCCACACTTGCACTGTTAGAACTGCTTCTGGCTGTGATAATCGAAGAAGCAGGTTACACAGAGGGGAACCTGGCATTCAGCGCACTGCCAAGAGGTGCGTTTATGCTCAGGTGTGCGGCGTGTGGTATGCGCACATACCTGACACCTGCGAATCGCAGCCTTCCTTTTCCCTGTGGCAGGCATTAGCTCAAGTCTGTGCCGCTCCATATACGCCCTCTGCTCAAGTCGGTCGGGAAGTGTAACTGGATGGCGCCTTGGAGTTGCTGCTTGCACCTTACCATATTTTTCCAGCAGCTGCTGGACACAAGTCCTGGCGAACAACCTCAGGGAGAAGGACTTGGGTGGCTTTACCTTCATCTTGTACAGGATGAAGGCGTTCAGCATCGTCATATCTATGAGATGCAGAAAAACTTTCCTGTACCACCTAGTATTCTTCCTGAGGCAGTCGATCTCACCAATCATCATGTCGGACTTGTCCACCAGCCGCATGTTTATATTATAGTCCAACACAGCATCAGGTTTCATCACAGGTTCGCCTGTCCTACGGTCGACCTTCCCACTGTCTCTCATCTCCCCCTTATGTACGGTGGTGAGCATGTGCACGACTCTCTTGTCATGCCACCGTATTGCCAGCATCTTCTCAGACTTGCGTAGGTGCACGTCTCCTCGCTGCGAGGTTCCTGCCTCTGGGAATTTGGGGAAGTTGGCACGATTACTTTTGACAGTGCCGCAGGAGCCAATGCCGTGCTCAGAAAGGTATTTGGCAAGTTTCGGTGCTGTATAGTAGTTGTCTGTATACAGCACATGATTCCCACCAAAATACTTTTCTAGGAGCATTTTCACTACACAGCCTGAGAAGCCAAGGGGGTGTGTTTTATCGAGATCGACAGTGCTGGCTGAATATATGACGAAGTCAAGGATGTACCCCGTCTTACAGTCGCACAGTACAAAGAACTTAATTCCAAAGCGATGGCGTTTGCTTGGAATGTACTGGACAAACCGAAGACGTCCTCTGAACAGAACCAAGGACTCATCAATGACAACCTTCTGAAATGGGTGGAAGAATGACATGAACTTATCCTTCATTCTGTTCAGAATCTCCCCGGATCTTCCAGAGTGGGTCGGTTTGGGAAGGTACATCGTTGTCGGCAAAGTGCAGGTTTCCCATGATGTTCCGGAAGCGATCTCTGGCCATGTACTTGTTGAAGGTCGGTGAGGGTAGTAAGGGGTCCATGGACCAGTATTCTTCCAACTCATGCTTCTTGGAGTGTGGCATAAGAAGCATGAGGGCAAAGAACACATACAGCTCCTGCACTCCCAGCATGGTCCACTGTTGCATCTTGGCTGCACCTGTACCACTAGCAGCACGTTGTGATTCGAACCTGTTAGTCTCATCACATATGTGCTGCATGACTTCGTCATCTAGGAAGGCCAAAAGGTAGTCGACACACTCAGCATTTTCGTCCATAGTGAAGGCAGGCTGAACTCCTGACGAGCTCTCATCGAAAACCAGGTTTTCGGGGACAAAATCTGACCCTTCCGTCCACGCGAAGGCGTCCAGGATTCTCTGGCGTGGCGGTGGAGGGATGGTGGTGGTGGTGGTGGTGGAGGTTGGCTGAGAGGAGGCTTATCACGGTCAAGGTCACTCGCACTGACCCTAGGTTGCCGTACAGCACTAGCAGCCCTTACCCTACTAGCTACACTACTTCTCACTCTCTTAGATCTACCTCTACCTCTACGGCCGGCCTTCACTGTTGATGCTGGTGGTGACTCCGGCGACGAAGACTCCGGAGATAACTCAGCCGACAATGATGACGAGATGAGTAAAGCGGGGCTTGGGGAACGGGGAGGTGAATGATCTCGTGACTCATGGCGGGCTGGGTCATGTGGGGGCATTGTTCTGGGGCTAACACGCCGCCTTTTCACTCCTTCCCAAATTCTTTTCCTTCCTGCACTAAAGGCTCCTTTCCCCTTGGAGCTACACACAGATTCACTGGTAGGAGCACTTGTTGTCGCTGTTTCTGGCGCGATAAGTTCACCCGGCTCATCACACGATTCACCGGAATCGTCAAAATCGCTGTCCATTATTATCATCGACAATTCAGCAAGTTCTCGTGCCACTGCAGAGTCACTGAGGCCTTTCCTGCTTGCCTCAACACTTTTCTTGGGGTAGAGGTCACGGGGCCCTTTGCAATGGGCGCAGAAGCGGCAGGAATGGCGGGCGCGAGGGCGACATGTTGTCTCTGCAGTGGAGGACAAGGAACTAAATGCGCGGCTTATCTGAGAAGGGAAGGGTTGACAATGACACTTTAGGCTGACTGCTGCTAACTTACAGGCTAATTTTTATAGGTAGAAAATCTCGGCAATAAATAAAGAAATAGGTACTTCCCAGGTGAATGTAAATGTCAATTAGGATTCTCCCTTCCTTTCTGATATATATTTTTATTACAGACATCGATTACAAGGCATAAATCAAAGGGGAAATTACCGTGGTAATGTAGCGAATGAATGCACGTGAGGTTTTGTCAGGTGATAATTGGGCAATTTCAGGAGTATAACACTATCACTTACCTGTTTTTTGGTATATATTATTGGGTAAAAATATTGGGCATAGGGCTTATTTCAATGGATGAAATCTGTGGAAAAAGAAGAGGGAAATTTCCGTAGCGCAGCGCGGCGTGGGAGGTGAGAGGAGAGGGTAATGGAGGGCAAGTAGGGAGGGGAGTCAAGAAGGGGGTAAATTATCTGAGAAGGGAAGGGTTGACAATGACACTTTAGGCTTACTGCTGCTAACTTACATGCTAATTTTTTATAGGTAGAAAATCTCGGCAATAAATATAGAAATAGGTAGTTCCAGGTGACTGTAAATGTCAATTAGGATTCTCCCTTCCTTTCTGATATATATTTTTATTACAGACATCGATTACAAGGCATAAATCAAAGGGGAAATTACCGTGGTAATGTAGCGAATGAATGCACGTGAGGTGTTGTCAGGTGATAATTAGGCAATTTCTGAGTATAACACTATCACTTACCTGTTTTTAATTTGGTATATATTATTGGGTAAAAAATAGGGCATAGGCCTTATTTCAATGGATGAAATCTGTGGAAAGAGAAGGGGGAAATTTCCGTAGCGCAGCGCGGCGTGGGAGGTGAGAGGAGAGGGTAATGGAGGGCAGGTAGGGAGGGGAGTCAGGAAGGGGTTAAAATAGCTAAAATGTCAACAATGGATGGGAGTACAGATGAGATTTGGAGTGCTGACTAGTGTTGAACATTGGCAGTACTGATATATGATACAAGCCACCACTTGAGAGCCCGGGATAATTCAAAATAACACAGAATCACAAAAGTGACGCCCCGCGGTATGATCCATTGTAGCCGAGCGTCACGAAAGTGACGCCCCGCGGTTAAGGGGTTAAGCGATTGAATGGAGTGGCGAGTGATTTGATTATGGATATGCTTCTGCAGGCTGGTCTGAGGTGGGCAAAGGGGGAGAGATGACAGTATTTGTGTATGATATTTTTTTTTTTTTTTTTTTTTTTTTACGTTCCGTGGTTTGCGTGGATGGTGTGGGTTTGTGGAGGCTGTGGCAAGAATTTGGGTGCCTCTCCTGTCTAGATGATTCTTGACTTTGAAGACTTTGTTTTTTTGGTGTAGGTTGTCTGTAGGTGTAGTAGCTGTGCAGCCTGCGATTATTTTTAGGGCCTTGTTCTGTATGGTCCGTAGAGTGTTGTAGTGTGTTTTAGTGAGTTTAGAAGGCCAAGCAGGGCTTGCATAATACTTCATTGAAGGTATATATTGTTTGTGTACTGTGGTGGTGGTTTCTTTGTTGTTTCCAAATGTTGTGTGGGCAAGTGACCTGAAGGCATTGAGTCATGGTGGTAATTTATCTTTAATGTTTGTGATGTGTTGTTTAAAAGACATTGATGTATGTTCCACCAAGGATTTTGTGTGTGTGTGTGTGTGTGTGTTTATGGTGAGGTGTGGAATGTGACTGTGTCCTGCTATCCAGTTATTGAAAAGGGTCACTGTAGATATGGCTAGGGCTATTTTGAGCCTGATTGTGGTGAATCATTCATGTAGCGTGCAGAGGTAAGGTTGGAGGATGTGTGTGGGTGTGTTTGCCTTGTGGTATGTACATGTGTTTTGTCATGCACATAGAAAGCTATGTGTATTTGTGGTGTGTGGGGTGTGGGTATGTCGTGTATGTATCAGCAACCATGGCCAACTAACACTATCAGGAACCACCGGCCACATGTGGCCAGAATTGGGAATTAAAAGAAACATACTTATATGCAGTGCACATTTATTACAATTTTATCACATGTAGAGTAAAGACTAATGAAAATATTGGCACATAAAAAAAACAGGAAAAGTATGGAATTTTTTTTAGAGTAAATTTTTTTATAAAGGCACTAAAAACCTGTCAAAATTACACTTATTGTTACCTATTTGGCTAGAACTTTGGTTGCAGCCTTCTCAGGGGTTGCCGGCAAGGCATACATTGAGTCCAGACATCCCCCTTGATGGTCCTGTTAATCTATCTACCTATCTATAGCCCGACGCCCTAATCCCGCAAAGGGTGGCCGCGGAAAAAACGCCTCCAAGTTGCTGTGTCGCCCACCATTTGACTACCCTCCCCCCATCTCACCCCCTCCTCCCTCATATACCTCTCAACTGCATCCCTCCACCTCATCCTCAGTCTACCCCTCCCTCTCCCTCACCTACATATACCCTCTTAGTCAATCTTTCATTCTCCATTCTCTCCACATGTCCAAACCACCTCAGTGTATTTCTCCTAATCTTCTCAACCGCATCCACATCCACATCCATCCCACAGCGTTCCTTCACTTCTTCATTCGTCAACCTGTCCCTCCATGTCACTCCACATGCTCCTCTCAAGTAACTCATTTCTACTGCTCTCAGTGTTGACTTGTTCCCCCCTTGCAGGGTACACGCCTCGCTTCCATACGTCAGGGTAGGGATCACAATACTATGATGCAGTGACTTTTTACCTTCCATACTCACCTCCCTATTCCTGTACTGTACCGTTTTATGTTGTTTATTTTCATTTTAAAATATATTAGTATGAGTAATATCATAAATTTGTTTAAAGTATAATATTATAAACTTGATGCTCCCCAAATTATTATCATAAATCAGCCCTGTCAGTTATTATATCCAAGTATGTATCCTCCATGGTCTCATATTGTGTGCAGAGGAACTTGTTTTAGCTGCTGTATAGTGTGAATTAATAAAATAATACTAATAATAATGAAAAAAAGTTGATGAACACAGTCTTTGATGGATGGTGAGCACCTGCGATTTGTGCTGTGAAATATTTGAAACACTATGATATGCAACACAAGTCCTTGTGGATGGAGGTTCATTTGGTAGGGTTAAAGATTGTGTGAGGTGTTGTGTTGGTAGGAGGAGGAGATTATGTGCTCAGTGATGTTGTGGCTGTTTGTAATGAGATGGTTGATGACCGCAGTACAGGCATAACCCGATAGACGATACCCAGGCTTAGCGATAGGGGTAGAAATACCACGATACCCTGCCTAATGATGGGCCGACCTCGGTTTAATGATTGGTTAAGTTGGTTGTACCAATTTATATGACCTTTAAACTAAAATTTTGTGTTAGATTGATTTCAAAATTGCTTTTAGACTGTATTAAGGTGTTCTAGTCATAGGTGGGGCAAACATTGTCATTTTTGGGTACAGTTTACTAAGTTTGTTTATTTCCAGACATTTCACAAGTTTTAATTTTCTTGTTGGGTGTATGCAAGTTATAAAATACTTTTAGGGTTAGTTTTGCTTGTTTTAAAGCTATTTTTGGGTTTAGGTGAGATAGAATTTTTTTTGGGGACTCATTTGGGTGGGCTTAGGACTAGGTTGGGGGGAAAACCCAGGGCAAAAAAATGCATCCCTATACTTTACATGATAAATCTACTGATATATGAGATCCTGCCTAGCGATGGGTTTTTACCGATCCAATTGTATCATCAAACCAGGGTATACCTGTATTTGGTGGATGGTTGCTTTTCATAATGCAGTCCCTTATGGATATAGGTTCCTTAGGTGGGGGGGAAAACATTTGTTAAGTGTAGTGTTGTTGAGGCACTTCACCTAGTGTTGTAGGTTTTGAATGACTTTAGTGACTAGGTTGTGAGTGTGTACAGGATGAAATATTTACAGAAAAGAAGAATCTAGAAGAGCAAAACATAAAATAACAATAATAATAATAATGGTCAGCCACCACAGTGATTAGGAAGGTGGGGCCAATGGACTTTATTATGAAATAATAATATGAATTTCATAAAATAGCTCCATTGATATTTCATTTGGAAGGAGGTCAGTGTGTGTGTGTGTGTGTGTGTGTGTGTGTTAGAGAAAGAATTTGGGGCAGTGGTGAAGTGAGAGATCTAGTACTCACCTTGCAGGTTCGTTGGTCGTTTGAAGGGCTAAAGCACATTTATTTTCCTGTTACAAAGATCGGTAACTTGTTGTAAGCTCCATTAATGGCCAAGTGCAGTCGGATTGGAGAGTCTTTTTGATTGGTAACCAATGACAGTCATTTCTGTCTGATAACTAGGTTCACTAAGTATCATGCAACCATGACGGCATGGAGCTTGGTCCTGTTTTGTCAGATAAAAATGAAGTAACTTAATGTGAAGAGGTACATTGTGAGGCTGTGGGGTAGGATTCAGCTTTATAAGTCTGTGTGGAGGTCATGTTAGGGTGTAAAGGTTATTTTTAGCATGTTAAACGTGTTTTTGTATTTCCTGCCTTAGAGTCTCTTGGCCGTCCTGTGTCTGTGTGTTTATGCACATGGGATCTTTTTCATTGAGAGCATGAACTGTTATTGTGTTCGGCATGGTCTGGAATGGGCAGTCATGGAGGGGATGATATGAAGTGATTATGTAAAGAAAAATAGGTGTAGTCTGTTAGACCCATGAAAAGTCAGTAATCTGGGGACGTAAATGGTCATTGAACGTCTTGCAGTTTTCACTGGACATGACCTGGATATATCAGTGCCACTGGTTGAAGGTATTTATCCAGCATCACCTTTTTAACATTCACAATACGAGCCTTTTTTTTATATTACCATCCTGCACTATGAAGTTGAAGGTTATCGCATAGGAGTGGGATATAAAAAGAATCATTTAAGGTCTACTGGCACATTTCCACACCATTACAAATTGAATATATAATATTGTGCTTTTCATATGTGTATACAATAATGCCAACAAAAGTAGTTCCTCATTTAATGTTGTATAATTATTTCTGTAAATTGATGTAAGGTGAAAATTGCTTTATGTGAGGGTTATGTTCCATCAAAAAGTATATATTTTTTTTCAGTTATTAAAGGATCAGATTTAGGAATGCAACAAAGTATTACAATACATAGGTACTGATGCCAAATGGATGTACTTTAAATCGGTGATAGTTTTAAACAGAATGACGTTTAGATTGAAAATAGGCTTATGTAAGTTTCTTCAATGAGGAATTACAATGAGGAACTATTGATACCTCCTGTATACATTATACCATAATTGAAAGAGTGTTGTGTCTGTGTATTTGATATATATATATATATATATATATATATATATATATGTGTGTGTGTGTGTAGTTATATATTGTATTAGGCTATCCCATCCACATTTTTGTGTTTGTGTAATTGATATTTATATTATGTAGTTATATATTGTATTAGGCTCCCCCATCCACATTCTTACACCTATCCACCCACATACAGCCACCACCCACACGCATCCACCTACCCACACCCATACCCATACCCACACCCATACCCATACCCACACCCATACCCATACCCAGCCACATACCATCCACCCACACCGAGACACCTTCACCCACCTATACCCATACATCTACCCACACCCACCTATACCCATACATCTACCCACACCCATCCACCTACCCACACCCATCCACCGACAACCATAAATAAACCCACACTCATTGACCTACTCATGCAACACCCATACACTCACCCACACAACACCTAAATGTCCATCCACCCAGTACCCATACACCCACAGCCCCACTCAGAGACCAGTTCACTCACGTACCCATCCACAGCCTTACACTCACCCATACCCACCCTCAGCTATTAACCCACGTTCCCACTCACACTCCTATGTCCACCCATCCACCCACCTAAACACCCACACTCATACACTTACCTACTCACCCACACCCATACACTCACCTACCCACCCACACTCATACCCACCTACTTACACACCCACACACAGCAACCTGCCCACCCACCGAGACCCATACAATCATATACATACCCACCCACACCTACAACTCCCCATATACCCATACACCATCCACCCAAACCCATAGACCAAAGTACCCACCCAGTCACCGATACACCCACCTATGAACGCAGCCACACCCTTACTCCCACCCATTCACACACGACCTACTGGCCCACACCCACCAACCCACCACACCCACTGACTGACACACTTATACTCACACACCGATCCACAACCATATACCCACCCACCTACCCCCGGCCATATACCCACCAACCTTTTCACAGGCATACTCCCACCCACCCACCCACACCCACCTAAAAACCCACACTGATACACCCACCCACCCACACCCATGCATTTATCCACCCAAACACTCATTAACCCACACCCATACACCCACCCACCCACACCCACCTAAAAACCCACACTGATACACCCACCCACCCACACCCATGCATTTATCCACCCAAACACTCATTAACCCACACCCATACACCCACCCACCCACACCCACCTAAAAACCCACACTGATACACCCACCCACCCACACCCATGCATTTATCCACTCACAAACATTCATACTCCCACCCATCCAAACCCATACACACCTAAAACCCACTCATACCCATACATCCACCTACACACCACCCATAGACCCTCCTTGGCACCCATCCATACACCCTCGTCCCTACCCATCCATGCACTCACTCCCACATGGAGACACGCATATTTTGACTCACACCAATCCATTCTCCCCCACACACACACAAGACCATACCCATACTCCCATTCACCCACACACCAACCTACACACGACCCATACACCCTCCTCCTCATTCACCCATACACTCACACCCACATCCATAAACCTACCAACATTCACCTTCTGACTCACATCAATCCACTTACCCACCCACATCCATACACCCAGTCGGATCCACAAACACACACACACACAATCATACAGCCACCTATGCACTCAATAACACACCAACTCACAACCACCAATACTCCCACACCTATGCACTCATTCATTCACTCCCACATACATACACTCACCCACAATCACCTCCTGACTCACACCTATCTATTCACCCACCCACCCTCCACACCAAACACCTACACCCTGACCCACATCCTCACACCCACCTACCCACCCACAATTATACACTCATTCACCCACAAAGACCCATACACCAACAAACCCACAATCATACTCCCACCCAGTCACTCCCATACACAACACCCATATACTCTCCTGCTTACTCACCCATACACTCACTCATAGCCAGACATCCACCCACACCTACCTCAATGCACCCATTGACTTACCCACCCACATTCATATTCAGACACACACAAACCGGTACATCCACTCACCTGCCCACACCCAGACAGCCGCCCACCCACACCCTTACACCCACCTACCTACCTACCCACATCCATATACCCACCTACTCAATGACCCACCCCTCCAGAAACATCAATCCACACCGACCAACCCGCACCCATACACCCAGGTACACACCACCTATTCACACTCCTCCAGCCATTATACATTCACTCCTACATCCACACCCACCTCCCAAGTGACACCCATCCACTCACCCATCACACCCACTTGCTGACTGACACCCATCCTCTCACCCATCCACATCCATACATGCACACTGAAACCCATACGCCCTACATCCACACCCTCCTCCCAAGTGACACCCAACCACTCACCCATCACACCCACTTGCTGACTGACACCCATCCTCTCACCCATCCACATCCATACATGCACACTGAAACCCATACGCCCACATACCGACCCACTCACACCCTTTCACCCACCTATCCACAAACATTGATACACCCACCAACGCACACCCATACACCCACCAACGCACACCCATACACCCACCAACGCACACCCATATGTCCACCAACCCAGAACCATACACCCACCAACCCCGAACCATACACTCATCAACCCCCAACCATACACCCACCAACCCACATTAATACACCCTCTGACCCATAACTATACACCCACCAACCCACATTTATACACCCTCTGACCCATAACTATACACCCACCAACCTACAAAGTACACTAAAACACCTGCAAGCCCACATCCATACTCCCAGACCCGAAGACCCACTTGCACATGACTCATACACCCTCCTCCCCACCCACCCATACACTCACTCCCACATCCATATACCCACCCACACCCATCTCAATACACCCATCCACATCCACACACACATCCACCTACTGCCCACACCCCGACACTTACCTACCCAACCACAGTCTTACACTCACCTACATACCCATATCCATCACCCACACACTAACCCACCCATCCATACACACCCATATACCCATTAACCCACACCCATACACTGCCTACACACCACCCATCGATACACACACTCCCACATGCATACCCTTACACCCGCCTCCCACACATTATTTATATACCCATCCACATCCATACACACACACATGCAATCCCATATACCCACCCATCCCCTACACCCAAACATTTACCCACCTCCCCAAACAATTTTATATCCATTAACCCATATCCATACACCTACCTACACACCATCCATACACCCTCGGCCCTACATATACCTTGACTCTCACACGCAGACACTTACCCACCCACCCACACCCTTACATCCACCAATCCACTTACTAACCCACCCACCCAAAACATACTTATACACACCAACCTGCATCCATACACCTACCTACAAACCATCCATTCACCTTCCTCCCCACATATACTCTGACTCCAACATTTATCAGCGTACACCCGTCTCCTGAGTCACACACATACACCCATCCAAACCCACCCACCAACTCACACCCATATTCCCACAAAATCACACTTATGCAATCTTCCACCCCTATTACACCCATATAACCTCCTCCTGACCCATACACTGGCTCCCACATCCATACACTCACCCACAGCCCCCTTGACTCAGACCTATCCACTCACCCACCTACAAACACACACCCACACCAACCCACACCATTATACCCACCTGGCTACTCACTAACCCACACCCATACTCCGACCCACCTGGACCACTACAACTATGTACACATGACCCACTCAACTTTCTTCCCATCCACCAATATACCCACCTACACACTACCCATACACCCTCCTCCCTGCCCACCCATACACACTAACACATCCAGACATCCACCTCTCGACTCACAGCCATCCACACCAGTACACACAGACACACACACATCGCTACATGCACAAACACACCCACAATCATACACGCATTTACACACAAACAATAAATCACCCATACACCCACCAACCCACACCAATTTTTGCACCTACCCACAAACACTCATAGACCCATCAACCCACATCGATTCTTCCACCCACCTGCACTCCTACATCCTCCTCCCCACCCACCCATACACTCGCTGCCACATGAAGACATCCACCCACACCTACCTCCATGCACCCATCCACCCACACCTACCTCAATGCACCCATCCACCCACATTCATATACAGACACACACAAACCGATACATCCACCTACCTGCCCACACCCAGACAGGCACCTACCCACACCCTTACACCGACCTACCTACCCACATCCATACACCCACCTACTCACTGGAACATCAATCCACACCGACCAACCCGCACCCATACACCCAGCTACACACCACCTATTCCCACTCCTCCAGCCATTATACATTCACTCCTACATCCACACCCACCCCACAAGTGACACCCATCCACTCATCCATGACACCCACTTGCTGACTGAGGCCCATCCTTTCACCCATTGACATCCATACAGGCACACAGAAACCCATACACCGAGCTACCCACAAACAACGATACACCCACCAACCCACACCCCTACACGCACCAACTCAAAACCATACGTCCACCAACCCACAACCATACACAAACATTGATACACCCACCAATGCACACCCATACACAAACATTGATACACCCACCAACCCACACCCATACACAAACATTGATACACCCACCAACCCACACCCATACACAAACATTGATACACCCACCAACCCACACCCCTACACCCACCAACCGACATTTAAACACTCACCAACCCACATTCATACACCCCTCTCACCCACAACTATACATCCACCAAGCCACAAACACTCAAACACCAACACCCGTACACCCACTTGCACATGACTCATACACCCTCCTCCCCACTCACCCATACACTCACTCCCACATCCATACACCCACCCACACCTACCTCTCAATGCACCCATCCAATTCCCCCCCCCGCACACACACACCCAGACACCTACCACCCTACACACACACCCAGACACCTACCCAACCGCACTCTTACACTCACCTGCATACACATATCTATACACCCACACACTAAGTCACCCATCCAGAAACACCCATATACCATCACCCACACCCATACACTGCCTACACACCACCCATCCATACACAAACTCCCACATGCATACCCTTACACCCGCCTCGCACACATTACTTACACACACACATGCAATCCCATATACCCACCCATCCCCTACAGCCAAACATTTACCCACCCAGCCAAACACTTTTATACCCATTAACGTATATTCATACACCTTCCTACACACCATCCATATATCCTCGTCCCCACATATACCTTGACTCCCACACGCAGACAGTTACCGACCCACCCACGCCCTTACACTCACTAACTCACCCACACCCACGAACCCACTTACTAACTCATTCACCCAAACATGCTTATAACCACCAACCCACATCCATATACCTACCTATAAACCATCCATACACCCTCCTTCGCACATATACTTTGACTCGGACATCTATCAAGTGTACACTCATCTGAGTCACACACATACACCCCTCCAAACCCACCCACGCACACCCATACAGTTACCAACTCGGACCCATATTGTGACAAAAGCATACCTATGCACTCTTGCACCCCCTCACACCCATATAACCTTCTCCTGACCCATACACTGGCTCCCATATCCATCCACTCACCCACAGCCCCCTTGAATCACACCCATCCACTCACCCACAGCCCCCCTTGACTCACACCCATCCACTCAGCCACCTACAAAGACACACACACCATTATACCCACCTGGCTACTCAATAACCCACACCCATACTCCCACCCACCTGGACTACTACTACTATGTACACAGCACCCACTTAACCTTTTCCCCACCCACCAATATACCCATCTATACACTACTCATAGACCCTCCTCCCTGGCCACTCACATACACATCCAGACACCCACCTCTCGACTTACACCCATCCACACCAATACACAGAGAGACACACATCCTTACATGCACAAACACACCCACAATCATACACCCATTTACACACCAACAATCAATCACCTATACACCCACCAACCTACACCAATTTTTGCACCCACCCACAGTCATACACCAATCAACCCACATCCATACACCCACGCACACAGCACCCACGCACACAGCACCCATACACCCCACGCACACAGCACCCATACACCCCATGCACACAGCACCCATACACCCCACGCACACAGCACCCATACACCCCACACACACAGCACCCATACACCCCACGCACACAGCACCCATACACCCCACGCACACAGCACCCATACACCCCACGCACACAGCACCCATACACCCCACGCACACAGCACCCATACACCCCACGCACACAGCACCCATACACCCCATGTACACAGCACCCATACTGTACACCCCATGTACACAGCACCCATACTGTACACCCCACGCACACAGCACCCATACTGTACACCCCACGCACACAGCACCCATACTGTACACCCAACGCACACAGCACCCATACTGTACACCCAACGCACACAGCACCCATACTGTAAACCCCACGCACACAGTACCCATACTGTACACCCCACGCACACAGCACCCATACACTCACTGCCACATGCAGACACCCACTCACATGGACTTCTCGATTCACATCCATCCAGTCACCCACCCACATCCTTACAGACACCCAAACCCATACAGTCACTTACCCAGACACCTACCTACTCCTTCTGACCCAGACACTGACCTACCCACTCACAATCATAGACCCACTTACCTACTTACTAACCCACCTACCCACAAACACCCATAATCCTACACACTCACACCTATGCACACACCCATTCGCATCCACATACACCCAAACCCATACACCCACCAAGTCACTATTCTAACCACCTAATCATACACCCACGATCATACACGATGCTACCCACCTAATCATACACCATGCTACCCAGTCACAATCATACACTCACCTACACAGTGACAGTCATACAGCCACCCATCCTTGCACAAACACCCATACTCTACCCATGCACTTCCATACACCACCACATAACATACACAGCCAGACCCACGTCCCGATTCACATCTATCCATTCACCTACCCACCAATCCACAAACACCAATACACCCGCCAGCCCACAGGCATACTGCTACCAACCCACATCTATACACCCACCAAGCCACACCCATACACTCACCAACCCAAATGATTCACCCACTAATCGACAAATACTCACACACCCACAAGCCAACACCCATACTCCCATTCATCCACCTCTACATGAATCATGCACCCTTCTCCCCACCCACCCATACAATCATTCCCACATCCATACACCCACCCATACGTACCTCTCAACGCATCCATCCATTCACCCACCCACATCGACACACACGCACACAATCCCCCTAGTGGCCACATACATACACTTACCCACCCAACCACACTCTTATACCCACATTCATACTCCCACTCCCTAACCCACCCATCCAGAAACACCCAGCAACCTGCACCCATACACCGCGTACACACCACCCATACATGCTCCCGTTCATCCATCGATACACTCAATCCCACATGCATACACTCACACCCACCTCCCACACATTACTTACCCACCCACATCCATACACACACACAATCCCATACATCCCCCGATCCCCCACAGCCAAACACTTTTATACCCATCAACTCATATCCATACACGTACCTATACACCATCCATATATCCTCGTCCCCACATGTACCTTGACTCTCACCTACACCCACCCACGCATACCCATATGGCCACCAAGTCGCACCCATACTCCCACAAACTCACATCTACTATGCACTCACGCATCCCTCTCACA
>NC_137068.1:1715000-1865000 GCF_032717465.1 Coenobita brevimanus | reverse complement strand
TAGGTCCAAAACAGTCCACACCTCCCCCAGCACCATGTTCCTTATTAAAATAGGTCCAAAACACTCCACACCTCCCCAAGCACCAGGTTCCTTATTAAAATAGGTCCTAAACACTACAAACCTCCCCCAGCACCATGTTCCTAATTAAAATAGGTCCTAAACACTCAACACCTACCCCAGCACCATGTTCCTAATTAAAATAGGTCCTAAACACTCCACACCTCCCCAAGCACCATGTTCCTTTAAAAAAAAGGTCCAAAACACTCCACACCTCCCCAAACACCAGGTACCTTCATAAAATAGGTCAAAAACACTCCACACCTCCTCAAGCACCATGTTCCTTTAAAAAATAGGTCCAAAGCACCATGTTCCTTTAAAAAAAATAGGTCCAAAGCATTCCACACCTCCCCAAGCACCATGTTCCTTAAGAAAATAGGTCCAAAACACTCCACACCTCCCCAAGTACCATGTTCCTTTAAGAAAATAGGTCCAACACCTCCCCAAGCAACCTGTTCCGTTAAAAAATATATCCAACACACTCCATACCCCCCAAGCACCATGTTCCAAAATACAATAGGTCCAAAACACTCCACACCTCCCCAAGCACTATGTTCCTCTAAAAAATAGGTCCCAAACATTCCACAACTCCACCAGCACCATGTTCCTTTAAAAAATAGGTCCAAAACACTCCACACCACCCCACGCACCAGGTACCTTCATAAAATAGGTCCTAAACACTCAACACCTCCCCAAGCACCATGTTCCTTTAAAAAATAGGTCCAAAACACTCCACACCTCCCCCCACACCATATTCCTAATCAAAATAGGTCCTAAACACTCCACACCTCCCCAAGCACCAGATACCTTCACAAAATAGGTCCAAAACACTCCACACCTCCCCAAGCACCATGTTCCTTTTAAAAATACGTCCAAAACACTCCACACCTCCCCAAGCACCATGTTCCTCTAAAAAAAAAAATACGTCCAAAACACTCCACACCTCCCCCAGCACCAGGTACCTTCATAAAATAGGTCCAAAACACTCCACACCTCCCAAAGCACCATGTTCCTAAACACTCCACACCTCCCCCAACACCATGTTCCTCTAAAAAAATAGGTCCAACACAATCCACACCTCCCCCAACACCATGTTCCTTTTAAAAATACGTGCAAAACACTCCACACCTCCCCAGACACCATGTTCCTTTTAAAAATACGTCCAAAACACTCCACACCTCCCCCAACACCATGTTCCTTTAAAAAATAGGTCCAAAACACTCCACACCTCCCCAAGCACCATGTTCCTTTTAAAAATAGGTCCAAAACACTCCACACCTCCCCAAGCACCATGTTCCTTTTAAAAATACGTCCAAAACACTCCACACCTCCCCAAGCACCATGTTCCTAAATACAATAGGTCAAAAACACTCAACACCTCCCCCAGCACCATGTTCCGAAATACAATAGGTCCAAAACATTCCACACCTGCCCAAGCACCATGTTCCTAAACAAAATTCGTCCAAAACACTCCACACCTCCCCAAGCACCAGGTACCTTCACTAAATAGGTACAAAACACTCCCCAAGCACCATGTTCCTTAACAAAATTGGTCCAAAACACTACACACCTCCCCAACCTCCAGGTACCAAAGTAGGATAAATACTAAACACTCCACGCCTCCCCGAGCACCACGTCACAATTTGAAATAGGTCCATAACACTCCACGCCGCCCCCAAACACCAGGTACCATAATATATTAGACCTAAAATAATCAACGCCTAACCAACCACCACGTACCTTCATAAAATAGGTCCAAACCACGCAACACCAACCATTATAAAATAGGTCTAAAACACACCACACCTCATATCAACCACCTACCTTCATCAAATAGGTCATAAACTCCACACCTCACCAACCATCACGTACCTATTTAAAATAGGTCACACTACACACCTCCCTACGCACCATGTTCCCAAATAAAATTGATCCAAAACACTCCACACCTCACAGTACCTACATAAAATAGGTCCCACGCACTACACACCTCCCAAGCACCAGGTACCTTAATAAATTAGGTCCACAACACTCCACACCTCACAGAATACCTACATTAAACAGGTCAGTAACACTCCACACCTACCCAAGCACCATGTACCTTAACAAAAAAAGCTCCAAATCACTCCACACCTCCCCGATCACCAGGTAACAAATAAAATAGGTCCAAAACAGTCCACGCCTCCCCAAGCACCATCTACCCAAACAAAATAGGTCCTACACACTCCACACCTACCCAAACACCAGGTACCTAATTTAAATAGGTCCAAAACACTCCACGCCTCCCCAAACACCACCTACCAAAATAAAATAGATCCACAACACTCTACACCTCCCTAAGCACCAGATACCAAACAAAAACAAAAAAAAAACAACGCCTCCCCAAGCAACACATACCTTAATAAAATAGATCACAAACACTCCACGCCTCCCCAAGCAACACATACAACAACAAAAATTGCTCCAAAACACTCCATGCATCCCCAAGCATCAGGTACCACATTAAAATAGGTCCAAAACACTCCACACCTTCCCAACTTCCAAAAAAAAAAAAAAAGGGCCAAAACACTCCACACCTTCCCAAGTACCTAATTAACATAGGTCCAAAACACTCAACACCTTCCCAATCACCGGGTACAAAAATAAAATAGGTCAAAAACACTACAAGCATCACGTTCAATATAAAAATAGGTCCAAAACACTCAACGCCTTCCAAAGTACCTTTGAAACATAGGTCATAAACACTCCACGCCTCCCCAAGCACCGGGTACCTAAATAACATGTCCAAAACACTCCATGCCTCCCCAGGTACCAAAGTAAGATAGGTCCTAAACACTCCACACCTCCCCAAATATCAAATTAAAATAGGTGCGAAACACTACACGCCTCCCCAACCACCAAGAAACAAATTAAAATAGGTCCATAACACTCCACGCCACCACCAACACCCAGTACCATAATAAAATAGGTCAACATTACTCAAAGCCTCCCCAACCACAGTACCTTCCTAAAATAGGTCAAAAACACTCAACACCTCCCTAGCCACCAAGTACGTTTTTAAAATAGGTCCAGAACACTCCACACCTCACCAAGTACCAGGTACCTTATTCAAATAGGTCAAACACTCTCCACCTCCCGAACCACCACGTACATTACAATAGGTCCAACACACTACACACCTCTCGAAACACCATGTTCCTAAATAAAATTGGTCCAAGACACTCCACAAACACCAGGAACCAACAATATAATAGATATAATCACTCCCCACCTCCCGAATGAACAGGTACCAAATTAAAATAGGTACAAAACACTACACCTCCCCAACCACCATGTCCAAACAAAAAAATTGGTCAAAAACAATCCAAACCTCCCAAACCACCACATACCTAAATCAAATAGGTCAAAAAAACTCCACACCTCCTCAAGCACCACGTACCACAAACAAAAAGCGTCCACAACACTCCACATCTCCCCAAGCACCGGGTACCTACAACATAATAGGACAAAAACAATCAACACCTCCCCAAGCACCGGGTACCTACAAAACAATAGGTCCAAACCAATCCACACCTCCACAAGCACCATGATCAAAAAAAAAATAGATCAAAAACACTCCACACCTCCCCAAGCACCAGGTACCCATACAAAATAGGTCAAACACTCCACACCTCCCCAATCACCATGTTCCTAAATAAAATACGTCCAAATCACTCCACACCTCACCCAGCACCAGGTACCTTCATAAAATACGTCCAAAACACTCCCCACCTCCCCAAGCACCATGTTCCTTAAGAAAATTGATCCATAACACTACACACCTCCCCAAGCTCCAGGTACCAAAGTAAGATAGGTACTAAACACTCCACGCCTCCCCGAGCACAACGTAACAATTTGAAATAGGTCCATAACACTCCACGCCACCCCAAAAACCAGGTACCATAATACAATAGGTCCACAATAATCCACGCCTAACCAACCACCAAATACCTTCAAAAAATAGGTCCAAAGCACGCAACACCTGCCCTTATGAAATAGGTCTAAAACACTCCACACCTCACCAAGTACCAGCTACCTTCATCAAATACGTCATAAACACTCAACACCTCACCAACCACCACGTACCTATTTAAAATAGGTCACACTACACACCTCCCCACGCACCATGTTCCCAAATAAAATTGGTCCAACACACTCCACACCTCACAGTACCGACATAAAATAGGTCCCACGGACTACACACCTCCAAAGCACCAGGTACCTTAATAAATTAGGTCCACAACACTCCACACCTCACAGAATACCTACATAAAATAGGTCAATAACACTCCCCACCTCCTCAAGCACCACGTACCACAAACAAAATGCGTCCAAAACACTCCACACCTCCTCAAGCACCACGTACCACAAACAAAATGCATCCAAAACACTCCACATCTCCCCAAGCAACGGGTACCTACAACATAATAGGTCAAAAACAATCAACAACTCCCCAAGCACCAGGTAACTAATTAAATAGGTCAAAAACACTCAACACCTTCCCAAGCACCGGGTACCTTCATATATATTTAAAAAAAAAAAAAAAAAAAAAAAAAAATCTAAACCTCCCAAACTACCCGGTGCCTAAATATAATAAGTCTAAACCAGTCTACACCTAACAAACAAACGGATAACTAAACAAATATAAGCCACAACACTCCACACCTCCCCATGCATCGGGGACCTAAACAAACAGGCACCACGTACCTCAACTAGAATACGTCTAAAACACTCCACACAACCCCACGCACCAGCAACCTAAAAAAAGGGGGGGGCCAACACAATCCACACAACCCCAAGCACCAGGATCTTTTTACATAAGAGGTCCTAAACACTCCACACCACTCGTCCTCAACTTTCACAACACCAACAATAAACCTACACTAACATCAATAAAGACCTCAAAATCAATCAAAACCCACGGTAAGCTTAAACTTCAATCACATAACACGTGCACATCACCCCCCACCAAAAGTTTACCTCCACTTTCATATCATAGGTCCAAGGACTAACACAAACACTCTGCATGGTACCATCAAATACCAAGTCATCATCATTCTACAACAACCACCAACTTTCATAGCTCCACATCACTCTACACCAACAGTAAGCCTAAACTACCATCACAAAATACGTCCAATTCAATCAACATCACCCTCGGGTTCCATCACAACACAGGTTATAGTCACTCCACACCACCAATACCACTAGTTCATTCATTCATCGCCAGACGCCATGTATCCCAAACGGGGTGGTCAAGGGCTTAGAGTTAATTGTTTTACAGGGAGGGACACTAATCCTCCACCAACCCCACTTGACACATACTAGTACCATCACAAAATACACTCTCATCACTAAACACCACCAATACACATCAGGTAACAATAACAATACATACCTCCTAATCAATACATGCAAAAAGTTACCCTCACATACATCTATCTATTGCAAAACGCCATAATACCATAAACGGTTGCCCACTTTACTATCTATTTTACGAGGAGGCCCATTAACCATCCACCAACCCACTTCTTCACACGTTCCAAACACGTATGATTTCACTATATGCTTACCACCCAGCGTTGTCAATCGTTTCTTTACTTACAGGAATCAACCTTCTAAAATAGGTCAACCCAAAACTTGCCTTCAACAACAATTACGTTTACTTCAATCCTAACTTCTCATACCTTTACAACATTGCTCATAATCAATCATTACCAATACCCCTCCAGTTCCTTCTTCAAATGGTTCAGCATAATTCAACGCCACCAGTATGCCACCGATTACATCATATCACATCACCACTACATTTCCTACCTTCACAACATCGCTCCACATCAATATACACACCCAATATACCTCTGATTCCATCACATTAGAGGTCAAAATCAATCCACACCAACAGTAACCCTTGGATACCTTCAAATATTCAAGTATATTCAACACCCACATTACACTTGTCAAAACACAAAATTGGCTCAAAGTCAATCCACACCTCCAATAACCATCAAAAAAAAAAAAAAAAAAAAAAAAAAAAATAAAATAACCACAGAGTACCATAATATCACTTGGTACTATTCTATCAATGTCACATGTTAACCTATGTTACCAGCACTATATCTCTTAACAGCTCGCCACACCACCATTTACCTTCGGGTTCCAACGCAACATATGACCTCTTCACTCCACGCCTTCTGTTCTATCATAAGATACGTCCAGTTCAATCCACGGCACCCCTAAACTTAGTTTTCCATAATTAACTTGCTCAAAAGCACTTCAAGCAACAACTAACCCTATGTTACCTAATCAACATTTCGAAAAACATTCCAGGCCTACAAAACAAATTTCTTACCAACATGCCTCTAAATAAATACACACCACCAGTAAGCCTCCATTTTAAACACACGCTTCTCAATTTAATTCCAGAGCAAAAACATTTCCCTATATTCTTACCTCTCCAACCAATTCACACCTCAAAAACACACAACAGTGCCAACAAAAGGGCACACTAACAAAACATCAAAAACCTATACTCCAACTATGTCTACTCATGAATAATAAATATTATACACTCCAACACAACAACAATATTATCAATCACCTGCTATTAAATACTAACCTAAAAGTGACTAGTCAATTTCTATATACTTACACATCTGCCCTAACATACCCTTCTTTTCAGTCTATTCTAATTACTGGCACACTTGTACATCATCTACACATACATCACCTTCTTTCCAAATATCCATACAGCATCTCCAGCCTTCTTATGATCCAGGACAAAACTCCTCCATTCGAAACATTGGTCCACACCTGGCCGTCTCGCCCAATACTGAAAACAACAATACCATCACATTCTATTATTTATAGAATTATTATATATTATCAACATTCTTTTATGCATAACATATTTTACATCTACATAATAGACTATTACAGTCAAACATTATTTACATAGTCTAAATAATTAATACATAATTCTTACTATCATCAAAACAGCGCCAATTACATTTTACATCTAATGCACTACACACTCACCCAATCATACTGCCGTCAACCAATATCGCAGTACTTCAACACATACACATAGCACACCATCTTCAACAACACATACCTACTACACAAACAATGAATTCAACTTGGTAATAACAACTCCACAAACATGACACTTTCTAACACAAACGCACTAATCACATTGTTACCCATTCATCTTCCAAGAAATAAAAATCTATACCTCATTACAAACATTTTATACACTATTCATACAGATACATTTCTCTTTCAATTATACCTATTATACTTACACGTCTCCTTCATAAACACATATACATCTTTACAGTCATTTGGCCCCTACCCATATTCAACCACAGATACTTTTTTATACAACCTATCAACACTTTCATATTAAGTCACAACAACTAATTTTACATTTCTGACATTCCTTAAACATCACACCTACTACAAACAATAACTACCTAGTACTTTCATCACAAATTTAACCTTCACCCAACATCAAACAAACAATTCATGTCTCTATATTTTTCAACAAACCACATTCAACACATACAATACCTATCCTACACTATTTTCATTACATTTCCTTCTAACAATTATTTCAGATTTATTAACCTGTCAGCCTTTAACCTACACACCCCACTAGACCAAACAGTAGCATATTAGTCTGCCAAAAAAACACACAAACACAAAATTATCGTCACTGTGTCGGAATTTGTCTATTACCTCTTCATAATCTGTTATCGTTCAGTATTAACATTAGGAATTCCATATACCACATCCTAAACACCACAAAATACTTCGTGGCAATCTCTTCCTATGATTTTCTTAAACAAATTATCATCTTCCTTTTTTCTCCTTTACACATACGCTATTATGTATATATTCTCAATCAACCTATCCCAATTGCATTCACACCTCAATGGATTTGGCTATTACGCTTGGGTCAACAAACAAACAATTCATTTCTCCATCAGTATTTAATTAACCATCTATCAAACACAAATATCACAATCCCTACACAAACAAATACTTATTATAGCCCTTTACATCCTCAAAACAATTTATACTTACACTCTCATATAACACAACACCTTCACTGTCCCTATCATCATCATACTGTCCCCATTAATTCACGAAATGTTATACACGACAGTATTACAGTTTAAATATAATCGATTAGCTTTTTATCCAACTTTCTGATCCCAAACATTCTACTAACAATGAACACACTGTTTACCTACGTCTTCACCCAGTCACTATCATATCCTCAAAGTTAATTACACACACACACCCTTTACTATTACACCTAAAAATCACCCAAACACTAAAGGTATTATTAAGAAGGTTATTTTAATCCTAACTTACCGACAAGAAGTTAAAATTCTATTAAACACTACACCGATTCCCTTCACCCCCCACCACACACGCCATCTTGTTTACACGGTTTCCTGTACTGGCCACCAGGACACACTGAAAGAAGGGGGGGGGAGGGAAAGGTTAGTGGCGCGAATTTCAAACAGCTGCTACTGCTTTCCATCATATTCCTATTCTTTCTTCATCCTCTAAAAATAGTTTCTCCCATCTATAACACTTACGTCTTCAATGCTATATTAGTATTCAGTGACAGTCGCAACAAGCTCAAAAACTTACACTATATCCACCATTACTTTGTCTACTTGCCAAAACACTCATTCTAATATGAACAAAAACAAACATCTGCCCAAACTTTTGCTGAACATTTACGTTTTTACACACTTTTATCAATCAAGTTCATATAGTAATAATAACACTAATTACATCAAGTAATTCTTATCTCCATCGTCATCCAACAATTCTTGAGCAATACTAACTAAATTATCCATACATAAAACAAACGCTAATTATGGCATATAACTCACTCTCCTTCCCAATTCTATTTAACTATTGCCAGATAGGATCTCCCCATAAGCAATGGCTAAGAAAAAAGTCATCCATAATTTTGCAGGCCCCCACCACCACCACTAAACCACCTCCCTCATCACTCTCATCTCCATCTAACACAAATCAGCAACTTTATCACACATACATCAAATACACAAACAGCCTCCATTCATTTCCATTATATACATCCGACACAAACAATTCCTTATTTTAAAAACATGGCATTTTCTGACGGACTATGCTTCCTCTACCTTCTAAACCACATGCCTCTTACATCTACGGACTAACACCCTACACTCAAAATACACCTTCTCCATCCTCCCACCCTAGGACTGATTGCCTCATCAGCGTCCTCCACCCCAAAACTACACAACTGCCGCCTCCTCCTCCATTCAACATCAACCTTCTGCCTCCTCCACCCAAGGACTCCCTACCTCATCCTCCATTCAAGATACAATACTGTCTCCACACAAGGACTCCCTACCTCATCCTCCATTCAAGATACAATACTGTCTCCACACAAGGACTCGCCCCAGCTGCCTCCTCGATCACAAGGACTCTATCCACCTGCTTCCCTCCTCCACCCAAGGACACTCGGCCTGCTGCCTTCATCCCTCCACGCAAAGACTCAACTCTGCCTACCTCCTCCCACCCAAACATTCACTCCCCCTGCTACCACCACCTCCCACTCTGCCCACATCTTCCAACAAACAAATCAACCATGCAGCCCTTCCTTCCCACCCAAGAACTCGCTCTCTCCATTACCTATGCACTCGCTCTATCTTCCTTGTATATGTACTCTTCCACCTCATTTTCAGGATCTTCTCCAATTCATTTTCAGGACCTCTCACACCAACAACAAAAATCAATTTTCACCAGTAATATCTGTAATGTCAAAAAATCGACCTTAATCAATGACAAACAACTCTTTAAAACCCCTCACACAACCATCCTTACCAATATACAAATAATTATAAAAATAATGGTCAAACTAATTATAAATACATAATACAGTTCTTCAGTGCAACAATACAATTTTGCTCAAGTACAAGTGCCAAGTATCACAACTGCCAACAAAACTAGGTAAAGCCCAGATCATCCCTTCCCACCCTCCCACTGAACTGTAAGGTAGTAAATAAACTGCACATTAATGAAAACCTACATGCTCAATTTAAAACAACTATATCATTAATTCATAAGCAATAACCTACTCTGTCAAACATATCCTTTCCTGCAATTTACATCACCTTAAAACATTAACATCCATTACATACCTGCTGCGGTCCATCACACCAGCAATGAGGGTTGGGTACGAGTCCAAAGCTTCATCCTTACGCGTCAATAATTTTGTTGTTTCAGGTATTTATCCCATTCTGCGGAAATATTTACATTATATTGCCCACATTCTTATACAATAAATTAAACTTATTTCAATCAACGTCGGACTAACTATTATCATTCCTATTAAAAGTCATCATTTTTACTATCATTATTTATATATCTTATAATTTATATTACTTTAACAATTAACTAACTGCTCACAACACTACTAATATATACTTTCAATCATGCTTAAGCAACTTTATACACCAACTTATCATATACAGTGCCTCGACATATCTATAATCAACATATTGCTTTTTTCCGATTTACCAAATAAAGGAAAAGGACATTCACAGCCCAAGATATACTGAAACGACGATGAGTACATGCAAGTACACACAGATCTTGAAAATCTGGCCTGAGCAGAGTCTTTTATGAATGAAGAAATATGATCAAGGATGCATGGAGTACATATATACAGCCAGCCCATGTGGAGAGGAAGGAGGATGACAACTGCATGCATAAAGCAATAACTGCGAATGTCACGAGTTGGGTTTAATTATTATAGAAAACTAACAAATATTATATATGTGACAAGAGTGTAACTTCAGGGATAAGGAACCGACTAGCAACGCTGCCAAATATCAAGCACAAAGAAAGCAGACATTACGTGTCCAAAACCAACACATTCTGACTTTTTTTAACCTTCATAGATGATGCTATGTGATTTAACAGTGCATTTATTTTGGATATTTGCCAATTTTAGGATTTTTCAATGGGGGGGGGGAATATTAAGGGGGTGGCCCTTCATCCACAACGGCCATATTAAGCTTTCACTATAAACAAATATTATATTTCAATGGCCCCATACATGATAGTCAATATGGTCCACAGCCACTTCTGGTATTCTAATAGTAATAATAGTTTTTCACTTATACTTGTCCTGCATTTTTATTTCCTTTTCCCCCGGCCATTCTTCAATACCACACAACACAATGCTAATTCTCTTTTCAAAAGCAATATCATTACTAAAATGTTAATGTATTATGAAACAAAACTCTTACCACTAACAATTAAGATTTATATTTTCATCAAAGTTACAGTGATAAATACAAAACCTGCATCCACAAGGGCCAGTCTTCTGAAGGGTATATTCCATCCATTCAAAATTCATCACCTCCAATACGCTACTGAATGTGGCCAACAACCATTTTCTAGTTCAACTATATATCTATGCAGTTATATTAGAGGAATTTTTATACATCAATCTCTCACAATAATATATATCAGCAACTAATTACTTATCTTGTGATGGGCCATTTTATCCTCTAACCATTGATAAGCCTCTTGGACCATCTTCAAGCACCTGAAACCCCAGCCTTATTTCAACGCCAACCCACTGGACTGCAAGCCAAAGTCATCCATCCGCAGTCCATTATTCTGTATTTGGGAAGGTAGGGAGGGAACTGATGGACAAGTGTATATCCAGACACCTCCTACACTCAGTCATGTCAATACCACAACATGAAGGTGGCCCTCTCCAACACCATTCAAGCCTGTGAAAAAAAAAAAAAAAAAAAAAAAACAATGGGTGCAACACATTTTTAATTAACAATAATAATAACTATTCAAAAACACACCAAACACCATTTCTACTAATAATATACTTATTTCAGCCTAACCTAGCCCATATTTTAAGCTTCTTTTAATACTAAACACATCATAGTATCATAACACTGCCATGGGAATTCTAACTAGCACCATATCCCATGGCAATGCTGACTAGCACCATATTCTAGTATTAATCTGTTATAACTTAGCATTCAACATAAGACATGCCAATTTTAGCCAAGGTCGATGGGAAAAAACTACAATGGACCTCCATCCGGAAGGGCCTATGTTGTTATCGGTACATGACAGCCCTTCACAATACAGTTCATTGGCCCCAACACGCCAATGAATGTGGTCAGCAACCAGTTTGATAAATCTAAAACTAATAATAATTTCTTTTAACTAACTTGCCACAAATTCCTTTCGTCTGTACTTATGCCATTTATCGACAGCAAAACATGACACTGCTAAAGCTTAACAGTTCAAAAACAATTTCACATTTAAAGTGCTATTCTATTATCAAACAAAGCAATAACCATGATTATTGCAAATTTTACCCAAGTTAAGGTTACAAAACTAAAATACCTCAATCCTTAAAGCCCTGCCTTGTGAATGGAATATTAACCCGCCGCGTGCTATCCATTTTTTACCCTATGGATCGCCTCAGTGACCGCCATTTTTAAACCTTTCTTTTTCAACTTTCCTACAATGATATATTTGGATGTGAAAACAATGATTTTCACCATTTAATTGCTCACGGAAGCTCGGAAATGCGTTCTGTTAAATCCTGCATACTCCTACACAGGTAGTCCCATTCTCTCACGCTCGCCACAGGTGCGAGAAAGCCATTCTCTATATGACATGTACTCTCGTATTTATGCTGGGAAGGTATAGCAATGTTCAGTACACTTTCTTGATTACTTATTACTTCTACAAAGGTCACAATTTGCATCTCTCACTCTCAATGGGAATGCATCGTCTTACACTTACTTGAAAATACGTACAATCCGACTTCATTACGTACAGTCCTAGCACTCACAAAAAAGTAGTTACAACTTTAATTTAATATGTACTCATTACACTTACAAAAAATTAACACTTACACTTATATGATGTTATTTACACCATGCCTTCACTATGAACAGCACTGGGTGAGGCAAAGAGGCATAGTGAGGCAGAATAAGCATGCAAAGGGAACAGAGTGGGTGTATCATCTCGACAGCCTAGGGGATGCTACAGGAACAGTCACCATACACGCCTCCCATTTTTTACCCACTATTCTTGAAAAAGGAGGTCACACTGAATTTTTCCCTTTCAAGCCATTTTAAAACGGCACTGGCAGTCACCGCGGAATTATGACAGACCATTTTGAAATGCCACTGCCAAGCGGTGGTTTTAATCCATTCACAACACAGTTCACTGGCCTCAACACGCCAATTAATGTGGTCAGCCACCAATTTTATATTTCCAATACTATTAATACTTTTCATTACACTTGGCCAATATATTGCTCGTAGTATATTTGATAATTCTCAACACCAGACCATGACACTCCTAAGCTCAACAATTCAACAGCACTTTCAGGAATATTATACTGATCTATTATCAAACTTTGCACCTAACATGAAAAATTGCTAATTTGGCCCAACTTAAGGTGAAAAAGCTAAACGACCTCCATCCACAACGGCCTGTTTTGTCAAGGGAATATTACATCCATTCACAATACAGTTCATTAGCCCCAACACACCAATGAATGTGATCTGCAACCATATATTTCAAACCCCTATCAGTATCAATCACAAACTGAAATTACATCAAAATTTCACGTTTCAGTGTATCACAATTATCTTACCAATTAAGATTATATCCTGGGATTAATTATGATTACCATCATGAGGAAAATGCACCGATTCCTCTAACTGATAAACCTGTTGACTTCTCTTGAAGTAGCTGCAACCCCAGCCTCATCTGAAAGTAAACCCAGTGGACTGCAGTCCATAGTCTTCCTTTTGGGAGATAGGGAGGGAACACAGGAATGCATGTATGATCACGGAGCTCATCCACCCAGTCATAAGTACCAAAAGATGAATGCGTCCATCTCCAACACAACTCCAGCCTGAAGGGAGTAGAGATACAGTATTTAGTATAACAAACATTGTGGAAGCCATGACTTGCCAACAACATCTAATATACTATAGCAGTAGCCATATGTTTGTGTGTGTGTGTGTGTGTGTGTGTGTGTGTGTATTTGGCCCAGCCAAAACTACACATTCAAAGCTCACGAAAATTGGCACAAAAATCACAATTATGTGAACAAACTTGGTCCCATCATGAACAAATAAATTTCAATACATTTAATGAGCAAGCAAATTTTGACCAAAATACCCACTTCCAGGAGCCCGGCATAGGATCTCCGTACATTTCTGGCCTCAAAGGTACAAGCAAAATAAACTGTAGCAGTAGCTGGGTGTCTATGTGTGTACTTTGGACTTGCATTTGGACAACTTCGGTTCCATTCCCGAAGATGCAAACAACACAATCAATTGGTTACCTGCCAAAAAATCAAAGAGACAACGTTACACTACAACAACACAAAAGCGAAAGCCAACACCAGGAGCAAGTGCGTGGGGCCAAAAGAGCCCACAATTGTAGGTCAATTATCATACAAGTGAATGACCACTTCACTATTATACTAATAGTAGTTCTGTCACCTTAACCTGCACAAAATTTTGGTCTTCACAATATTTTGTACATCTTATATATTTTGGTTACATTTCCATACAACTTCTGATCAACATATTCGGATGTTCATTTTTTATAAATGAACATTCAACACTGATATGGCAATTTTAGGACAAGTTACAGTGAAAAACTATAATGGACCTGAATCCTGAAGGGCCTGTGTTGTGAAGGGTATATTGCATACATTCAAAATACAGTTCAATGGCCCTAACACGCCAATGAATAAGCTCTGCAAACAATTTTATATTTCTAATAAAAATGATATTTATTTCATTTAACTCAACAGATTTTTCTTTTGTATATATGATATTTCTCAACAGCACACACAAAAAAAAATATTGCTAAAGCTCTACATTTCAAAAGCACTTTCACATTTACAATGATAAAGTATTAAACTGACCACTAAACACGAAGACTGCAATTTTGGGTCAAGTCAAGGTGAAGAAACTAAAGGACCTCATATCATGAAGGGCCTGTGTTGTGAAGGGAATATTGCATCCATTCACATTACAGTTCATTCGCCCCAGGACGCCAATGAATGTGGTCTGCAACCGTATCATTTCACAAACCTGTAAGATTTTGCAATTACATCAAAATTTCACATTTCAATGTTTCACAACATTACCTTATCAGTTAACAATATCTCGTGGAAACACGTAATGAATAATCAAGCATCATGGGGAAAGGCTGCTCAATCCTCTAACCGATAGGCCTGTTGACTTCTCTTAAACTATCTGCAACCCCAGGCTCTTCTGAAAGTAAACCCAGTGGACTGCAGGCCAAACTCATCCTTCTGCAGTCCATAGTCTTCATTTGGGGAGATAGGAAGGAAACTGAGGAATGTATGCATGTATGATCAGGGAGCTCATCCACCCAGTCATAAGTACCAAAAGATGAATGTGTCCCTCTCCAGCACAAGTTGGATCGGTAGGGAGTACACAGCATTTTTATATAAAAACATTTTAGAAGGCATGACCCACTGACAATGTAGGCCACTATTTGCCTGAAAGTAATGACCACTTAATTATACTAATAATAGTTCTCTCACCTTAACCTGCCCAAGTTTTTATTATTTATATTCTTTACTATACCTCATAGTATGGTAACATTTCTATGGCACTTCGGATTACAAACACATTCTGGTATTTATCTCTTGTAACTGAACCTGGAATTATGGCAATTTTAGCCTAAGTAACAGTGATAACACTATAGCAGACCTCCATCCTGAAGGGCCTGTCTTGTGAAGGGTATATCGAATACATTCACTATACAGTTCATTAGCCCCAAAACGCCAATGAATGTGATCAGCAACCAATTTTATAATTCTAATAAAAAAATTTTTAATTAAACTCGACACAGATTTCTTTCTTTTGTATTATTTACATTACTCAACAGCATAACAAAACATTCCTAAAGCTCTACATTTCAAAAGCACTTTCTCATTTACAATGCTAAAGTATCAAACTGACCACTAAACATGAAGACTGCAAACTTTGCCCAAGGTGGGGTGGGGGTGGGGGGTCAACAAGGGCCTGTGTTATGGGAACACTGCATCCTTTCACAATACATTTCATTGGCCCCAACACGCCAATTAATGTGGTCCGCAACCAGTGTCATCACTCGAATACTAATAACAGTTCTTTCACTTTAACTCGGCACAGATTTTTGTCTTTGGTAGAGGACATTTCTCAACAGCATACAAGACACTGCTAAAGCTCGATCTTTCCAAAGCACTTGCACATTGCTAAAAGTATTATCAAACTGAGCACTAAACATTAAGATTGAAAATTTGGGCCAATTTAAGGTGAAGAAACTAAAGGACTTCCATCCACATGGGCCTGTGTTGTGAAAGGAACATTGCATCCATTCACAATACAGTTCATTGGCCCTAACACGCCAATGAATGTGATCTGCAACCATATCATATTGCAAACGCCTATCAGTATCCATCACCAAGTGCAATTACGTCAAAATTTATCAATGTATCTAAATTATCTTACCAATTAACAATATATCCTCAGAAAAGGTGATGAATACTCCAGCACTATGGGGGAAAGTGCAGATTCCTGTAACTGATATGCCAATTGACTCCACGAAGTACCTGCAACCCCAGGCTCATCTGAAAATTAACCCAGTGGACTGCAGGCCAAAGTCATCCTGCTGCAGTCCATCATCTTCCTTTTCGGAAACAGGAAGGATACCGAGGAATGTATGTATTATCAGGGAGCTCATCCACCGAGTCATAAGTACCAAAACATTAATGTGTCCCTCTCCAGCACAACTAGAGCCTGTAGGGAGTACAGAGAAATTTAGTATAAAATTTTGTTTAGAAGCATTGACCCACTGACAAAGTAGGCCACTATTTTGATGAAAATAAGGACCAGTTTTAACAATTATACTAATAATAGTTCTCTCACCTTAACCTGTCCAAGTTTGTATTATTTAAACTATTTTGTATACCTCACAGTATGGTAACATTTCCATGGCACTTCTGACTAGCAACATATACTGGTATTAATCTGTTTTAACTGAACATTCAAGATGGAATTATGGCATTTTTTGCCAATGTAACACTGATAACACTATACCAGACCTCCACCCAGAAGGGCCTGTGTTGTGAAGGGTATATCGAATACATTCACAATACACTTCATTGACCCCAACACTCCAATGAATGTGGTCAGCAACCAAGTTTATATTTCTAATACAAATAATTGTTCTTTCTTTAAACTTGACAGATTTTTGTCTTTTGTATAACTGACATTTATCTAAAGCAAAACAAAACATTGCTAAAGCTCTACATTTCCAAACCACTTTCACATTTCGAATGGTAAAGTATTATCAAACGGAGGACTAAATAATTAAGATTGCAAATTTTAGCAAAGGGGATAAAACTAAAGGACCTCCATTCTGATGGGCCTGTGTTGTGAAGGATATATTACATCCATTCACAATACAGTTCATTGGCCAAAACACGTCAAAGAATGTGGTCAGCAACCAGTTTCAATATTCTAATAACAACAATACTTCTTTCACTTAAACTTCCCCAATATTTTTTCCTGTATTTGACATTTCTTAATAGCAGAACAAGACATTGCTAAAGCTCTACATTTCCAAAGCACTTTCACATTTAACGCTTAAGTATTATCAAACTGACCAGTATAATAAAAAATTGCAAATTTTTCCAAAGGTGATAAAAATAAAGGACCTCCATCCTGAAGGGCCTGTGTTGTGAAGGGTATATTACATCCATTCACAATACAGTTCATTGGCCCCAACACGCCAATGAATGTGGTCAGCAACCAGTTTTATAATTCTAATACTAATAACAGTTCTTTCAATAAACTTGGCACAGACTTTTGTCTTAGCAGATTTTGATGTTTCTTAACAGCAGAATATCTAAGCTCAACAATTCCACAGCACTGTCAGGATTAAAATATTTTTCTATTATCAAACTGAGCACCAACCATGTCAGACTTCAAAGTTGGACCAAGTTAAGGTGAGGAAACTGAAGGACCTCCATCCTGAAGGGCCCGTGTTGTGAAGGGTATATTACATCCATTCACAATACAGTTCATTGGCCCCAACACTACAATGAATGTGGTCAGCAACCATATCATTTCAAATACATATCAATATCAATCACAAACTGCAATTATATATCTAAATTCTATATCATTATCATTTTCATATTTTAGATATCTATATATCAATATACCTATATTTATAAATTATAAAAAATATTATATATATATATATATATATAGAGAGAGAGAGAGAGAGAGAATTTTTAATATATATATCTAAGTGCAATTTTATCAATACTTAACATATCAATGAATCACAAAATTGTCTTGCCAATATATCCTGGGAGAAGGTAATGAATACTCCAGTATCATGGAGGAGAAGGTGCTGATTCACAAATGATGAACCTGTTGACTCCTCTTGAAGTACCTGCAACGCCAGGCTCGTCTGAAAGTAAACCCAGTGGACTGCAGGCCAAAGTCATCCTGCTGCAGTTCATCATCTTCCTTTTGGGAGATAGGGAGGGAATACAGGAATGTATGTATGATCAGGGAGCTCATCCACCCAGTCATAAGTACCAAAACATGAATGCGTCCCTCTCCAGCACAACTAGAGCCTGTAGGGAGTAGAAACAAAAAATAATTTTGAAAAACATGAGTAACCAATAATATACGTCACTATTTGCATGCACGTTAATGGCCAAGTAATTATCTATCTATCTATCTATTGCCAGACTCCTCAATCACGTTCGGGGTGGCCACAAACAAATCATAATGGTAATAGTTCTCTCACCTTCTCCTGACCCAAATTTTAGTCTTTACATTATTTAGTAGACCTCTTACTATGATAACATTTCCATGGCACTTGACTAGCACAATATTCTGCTATCAATTTGTTATAACCCAACATTCAAGTTGGATTAATGGCAATTTCAGGACAAGTAACTTTGAAAAAACTATTATGGACATCCATCCACAAAGCCCTGTGTTGTGAAGGGAATATTACAGCCATTCACAACCCAGTTCATTGGCCCAAGCACGCTACTGATTATAGTCTGCAACCAATTTTATAATTCTAATAACAATAATAGTTCTTTCAGTAAAATTGCCACGGATTCGAGTATTTTGTAGATTACATTTCTCAACAGCAAAAGAAAGACATTGCTAAAGCTCTACATTTCCCAAGCACATTCACATTTAGATTCCTAAAGTATTATCGAACTTAGCATTACAAATGAAGATTGCAAATTATGACCAAGATGAAAAACCTACATGACCTCCATCCTGAAGGGCCTGTGTTGTGAAGGGTATATTACATCCATTCACAATACAGTTCATTGGCCCCAACACGCCAATGAATGTGGTCTGCAACCAATTTTATAATTCTTATACTAATAGTTCTTTCATTACACTTTGGCCAATTTTATGTCTCAACTGCAAAACAAGAAACTGGTAAAGCTCTACATTTCCAAACCACTTCCACATTCATAATGCTAAGTATTATCAAAATGAGCACTACAAATAAACACTACAATTTTGGGCCAAGTAATGGTGACAAAACTGAAGGGCCTGTGTTGTGAAGGGTATATTGCATCCATTCACAATACAGTTCAATGGCCCCAACACGCCAATGAATGTGGTCTGCAACCATATCTTATTACAAATGCATATCAATCACAAAATGCAATTATTTATCAAATTCTCACATATCACTCTCACTAAATTATCTGATCAATTAACAACAGATCCTGGGAGAAGGTAATGAATACTCTAGTATAATGGGGAAAGGGTGCTGAATCCTCTAACTGATAAGCCTCTTGACTCCTCTTGAAGTACCTGCAACCCCAGGCTCATCTGAAAGTAAACCCAGTGGACTGCAGGCCAAAGTCATCCTGCTACAGTTCATCATCTTCCATTTGGGAGATAGGAAGGGAATACAGGAATGTATGTATGATCAGGGAGCTCATCCACCCAGCCATAAGTACAAAAACATGAATGCGTCCCTCTCCAGCACAACTAGAGCCTGTGGGGAGTAGAAACAAATAAAATAATTTTGAAAGACATGACTAACCAACAATATAGGTCACTATTTGCATGCACGTTAATGGCCAAGTAATTCTATCTATCTATTAGCAGACTCCTCAATCCCGTTCGGGGTGGCCACAAACAAATCATAATCGTAATAGTTCTCTCACCTTCTCCTGACCAAAATTTTAGTCTTTACATTATTTTGTAGACCTCTTACTATGATAAAATTTCCATGGCACTTGACTAGCACAATATTCTGGTATCAATTTGTTATGACCCAACATTCAAGTTGGATTCATGGCAATTTCAGGACAAGTAACTTTGAAACAACTATTATGGACATCCATCCACAAAGCCCTGTGTTGTGAAGGGAATATTACAGCCATTCACAACCCAGTTCATTGGCCCAAGCACGCTACTGATTATAGTCGGCAACCAATTTTATAATTCTAATACCAATAATAGTTCTTTCATTAAAATTGCCACGGATTCGAGTCTTTTGTAGATTACATTTCTCAACAGCAAAAGAAAGACATTGCTAAAGCTCTACATTTCCAAAGCACATTCACATTTAGATTCCTAAAGTATTATCAAACTTAGCATTACAATCGAATATTGCAAATTATGACCAAGGTGAAAAACCTACAGGACCTCCATCCTGAAGGGCCTGTGTTGTGAAGGGTATATTACATCCATTCACAATACAGTTCATTGGCCCCAACACGCCAATGAATGTGGTCTGCAACCAATTTTATAATTCTTATACTAATAATAGTTCTTTCATTACACTTTGGCCAATTTTATGTCTCAACTGCACAACAAGAAACTGCTAAAGCTCTACATTTCCAAACCACTTCCACATTCATAATGCTGAAGTATTATCAAAATGAACACTACAAATAAAGACTACAAATTTGGCCCAAGTAATGGTGAAAAAACTAAAGGACCTCCATCCTGAAGGGCCTGTGTTGTGAAGGATATATTGCATCCATTCACAATACAGTTCATTGGCCCCAACACGCCAATGAATGTGGTCTGCAACCATATCTTATTACAAATGCATATCAATCACAAAATGCAATTATTAATCAAATTCTCACCTATCAGTCTCACTAAATTATCTGATCAATTAACAACAGATCCTGGGAGAAGGTAATGAATACTCTAGTATAATGGGGAAAGGGTGCTGAATCTTCTAACTGATAAGCCTCTTGACGTACCTGCAACCCCAGGCTCATCTGAAGCAAACCCAGTGGACTGCAGGCCAGTCATCCTCCCCCCCCCCCCTCAATTTTTTTAAAGGCAACGAAAAAGGAATCAAACGCCAGGAGCCTGCAAAACAGTCCCCCCCCCCCCCCCCAAAAAAAAAAAAAAAAAAAATCAACCCGCTCATTTAAAGGTGCCTGGACACACTGGAGATTATACGAAGTAGGAAATACAGACAGAGGGAGACAGTTCCAGAGTTGACCTGTTGCATAAATGAAGGACTGGGAGTAACAAGTCTTGCATTAGCAAGTTTGACAAAAACAAAAAAAAGGGACATAGGGAGGGAAATTAGTATTGTATGTATGATCAGGGAGCTCATCTACCCGGTCATTAGTACCAAAACATGTGTCCCTCTGTAGCACAACTTCAGCCTGTAGGGAGTACAGAGAAATTTAACATAAAACATTGTGGAAGGCATGACTCTCCAACAACATAGATCACTATTTGGATACACGTTAATGACCACTTTTAATTATTATACTAGTAATAGTTCTCTCACCTTAACCTGCACAAAATTTCATTATTTAGTATTACTCATAGTATGGTAATATTTCCATAGCACTTCTGACTACTAACATATTCTGGTGTTATCTGGTTATAAATGAACATTCAAAACGTAAATATGGCAATTTTAGGCCAAGCAACAGTGAACAAAATGTAACAGACCTCCATCCTGAAGGACCTGTGTTGTGAAGTGAATATTTACAGCCATTCACAATACAGTTCATTGGCCCCAACACGCCAATGAATGTGGTCAGCAACCAGTTTGAATTCTAATACTGATAGTTCTTTCAATTAAACTTGGCCAAGATTTTCTTCCTTTCTTATTATTACCCCATGGGGATGAAGTAAGAACCGGATAAGAATATTTTGAAAGCTTCATGAATGGAACTATAGATACCATACCGGCTGTAAACATGATTGTTTACGGGAGTGTGCAGAGAAGGAATGCAGTACCAGGAGACATGACACTTGCACAGGTGAAGAGTGCTATGAAGCGGCTGAAAATTTGGAAAACAGCTGGGGTTCATGAGATGTATGCAGAGATGATTAAATGTAGTGGAGAGAGTGAAATGATGTGCTTGCTGGACATATGTAAGAAGGCATGGATGAGTTAAACTATGCCTGCAGAGAGGAAAAAGGCTGTGATTGTACCCCTGTACAAAAATAAAATTAAGCGACGCAGGTGCTGGAATTTTTGTACCATAATTTTGTCGAGCATGATAGGATGGTATATGGAAGAATTATTATACAGAAAGTAGGAGGGATCTCATAAGTCCTAGCGAGTGATAAAAAGGGTGCCTTAAGAGTGGCAGAGGATGTGTGGATCAAATATTTGCAGCGAGACATAGTAGAGAAGGCTTGTAAGAAGGACCATAAGGTGTTTATGGCATTCATGATCTGGAAAATGCATATGACAAAATGGATAGAGAAGGATTGTGGGAAGTTTTGTGCATGTACAGTACAGTGTAGATGGTAAGCTGCTAGTTGCTGTCAAGAGTTTTTATGATGGTAGTGAAGCATGTGTAATGGTTAATGGGCATCAGAGTTAATGGTTCACGATCGGTGGGGGCGTACGACATGGCTGTTCAATATATACATGGATGGGGTGATGAGAGGAGTAAAAGAACGAGTAATGTAGAGAGGGTTGGCATTGGAAATTAATCGTGATGGATGGAATATCTCAAATTTGTTGTATGCTCGTGATGCAGTCCTCCTTGCAAGTACTGGACAAGAACTTGGTAGGCTAGTGCAGAGTTCTGCCGACGTCTGTGAGAGTCATGCCTTGTAAGTATATGCAGACGAGTAAAATGATAGTTATTGACAGAGAAGGCGACTCCCAGTGTGATGTGACAGTGAATGGAGCAAGTGGAATTGGTGAGAGTTCGAATACCTGGGTACAGTGATAGAAAAGAGGACAATGTGCAAAAGAAGTTGAAAGTAGAGTGACATGGAAGAAAAGTAGTTGGTGCAATGAAGGCCTTCATAAGAAACAGATGCTAGAGTGTTGCAGTTGCACAAGGCTTAAATGAAAGTATTATGCCAACTTTAACATATGGATGCGAGACTATGCTGTGGCATGAACATTTAAAGTCAAGAGCAAGAGCAGTGGAGATGGAACAGCCGAGGAATGCATGTCGAGTACACAGAGTGGACAGGATACGAAATAATGTAATTCGTGAAAGATGTGGAGTAAGGAAGACTGGCACCAGAATCGAAGAGAGTGTACCGAGATAGTATGGTCATGTGGAGAGAATGGATAACAATAGAGTAGTGAAAAAGGTATATCTGAGCGAATATGAAGGAAGGTGGTGGCGAGGCAGGCCAAGGAGAAGGTGGAGAGACATGGTGGACGAGTGTGTGAGGAAGAGAGGTTTGGAAGTCGGTGAAGCTAGGGAACTGACAAGAGATTGAGCTGGTTGGATGAATGTTGTGAGGAGAAGTGCATGATCAGGGATTTGGCACCCCTTTTTAATGTGGCAGTGTCCAGATTGACTCCATCGGATATGTTTATGTGAAGCTACAGAACGTGGTGAATGTTTTTGCCAATATCTGGTACAGCCAGGATTCCATGGGCTTGAACGGTGAATGAATGGAAGCGTGGCCCACTGCATTGGGCATATTTGGGCTGTCTGGACATTGCTACTCCTCGCCCTGCCCTAGGGTGGGGAAGGAGGTCCGGATGATGATTATGATAAAGTTTGTCAATAGCAGAACAAGACACTCCAAAGCTCAACATTTCCACAGCACTTCCACGACTACAATGCCGAACTATTATGAAACTGAGCACTAAACATGATTACTGCAAATTTTGGCCAAGTTAAGGTTAAAAAACTAAAGGACCTCCATCCTGAAGGGCCTGTGTTGTGAAGGGATTATTACATCCATTCACAATACAGTTCATTGGCCCCAACACGCCAAGGAATGTGGTCAGCAACCAGTTTTATAATTCTAATACTAATAATAGTTCTTTTACTTCGCCAAGATTTTTGTCTTTTGTATTTGACAATTCTTAATAGAACAAGACACTACTAAAGCTCTACATTTCCAAAGCACTTTCACATTTACAATGATAAAGTATTATCAAACTTAGCACTGAAAATGAAGATTGAAACTTTTGGCCAAATTAAGGTGAAAAAACTAAAGGACCTCCATCCACAAAGGCCTGTGTTGTGAAGGGTATAGTACATCCATTCACAATACAGTTCATTGGCCCCAACACGCCAATGACTGTGGTCAGCAACCATATATTTGAACCGTACAATACCATCCAACATGAACAATATAGGTCATAATATAGGTCACTACTGAAACATGCTAAAAACCATATTTAACCATTCTGCTTTAGTTCTTTCATCTGAACCTGCTCCTGCCCTGTATTTTTTGCAATTACTTGATGTACCTCAGTAGAAATCAGACATTTCCATTGTGCTTCCAATGACTGCCACTATATTCCACTTTTAATGTTACAATTGTGCATTAAAAATGGACAGATAGCAATTTCTCTCCATGTTAATGTAAAATAACTATAATGGACCTCCATCCTGAAGGGCCTGTGTTGTGAAGGGTATATTGCATCCATTCACAATACAGTTCACTGGCCCCAACACGCCAATGAATGTGGTCAGCAACCAATATATACCAATATATCACATGACATGCCATTATGTGAAAGAATGAATGTCACAGTATCAAATTATTCATCAATATATAACAAACATCAAATTAATTATTACATAAGAGCATTTCATATATTGTCACTTTGGCAATAGCAACAAATAAACTTATGACAATATATCGGTTTACAATCAAAATATACCACATTCAGTGCAGAATTATCCACGAGGCAAATGCAGCAGCCAACTCAGGCCCACCACAAAATGGAGGTCTCCACACATTCCTTTTCACCCTCACAGCAAAGCACTTCAATATAATAATGTGAAGAATTATTAAAATATTGTAGCTTTAGGCAGAGTGACATTCATGATAAGCTTATATTTTATTAAATTCACTTAGGTCTCGATTGGTAAAAGTCAAATTTCATGCAGCACTAATTGGGCAAAGGAGACCATCTAGTCTTTCCTGGCACATTTAAGAGAAGTACTTCTTCACACTTATTGCCTCATGGCCCTAATCTAGCACCAACCATAACATACACCAAAATTGGGTTGCCACATTTTCGGGGACGACCATTTTTTAGACGGGCCATTTTTGTCCCCCCCCCCCCCGGGGGGCACCACGATTTTTTGTGGCGCCGGCATTTTCTAAGGAGGCGCCTTTTTTGGGTATGGGGGCTGCCCTATTTCATGGCCATTCTGTGAAGCTGCCAATCGGGGGGCACCATTTTTTGGGGGGAGGCAACCAGTTTTTCTGGGGGTTCCCCATTTTTATGGGGGGTGCCCATTTTTATGGCCATTTTTGGAGGAAGGCCGCCACTTTTTTCCGAGGGTCACACATTTTGGTGGGAGCTGCAATTTTTTTCTGGGAGGGGGCCCGCATTGGGTATGGGTTGGGTTGGGTTGGGGGGGGGAGGGGGAATCGGGCATAGGTTCGGTACGAAAATCGGGCATAGGTTCGGTATGTTAGGGTAGGGTAGGGTAGGGTTGGGTTGGGCAGGGTATGGTATACCTGGAACTGAAATATCAATTATAAAAAAAAAAAAAAAAGCATAAATGTTAAATCACAATTCTCAATCTCGCCAACTTTCAACCAAGACTGGACAGAACCAGCAAACCAACAGACTACTAAAGCTCTAAGCTAAATCTATACTCTCTCACTCCCCTTATACCCGCCCTTCCTCCTAACTCACCCACCCATCCTAACTTCCAGTACCTATTACGACAAGTCAAAATACCAGTTTCAGCCACTTTATTCTTGCTACTATCAGCATTCTAGTCAGCTTCTAGGCTTTATAAACTAGAGGAATTAGATATGGCCACCAATCTTGGCTGTATCTAACCCTTCAAGTTCAAGAGTCTCTTTGAAGCCAATTAAAATACTTTGATACCAGCAAGAATATTCAAAATCCGACGTGGTCACACATATTGCCACCAGAATCTCCATGTCGTAGTGGTCAACCTGCTGAAGAAAAAGCATCTATGCATTATTAGTAAAGTGTTCATAAAACAAAAAATAAGTTTCAGCCACATTTTTTTATATTTTTACTCAACTTAATTTTGTGGCTTCAAAAATTACAGGAAGTCATTGCTTTAAGTCAGCTATTTTCTTTCTTGGTGCTAGAGACTGATGCAGTCATGCGTTTACACAGATTTTATTAACTGGCCAGCTTAGCAGCCCCCGTTATACAAACATTATTTTTCTTCCCTATTTCTTGAAAGGAAGATGGTGGACTGCAACTAAAGGGCAACTTCAACTAGTACACATTTACTTACTATTTTAGACAGCAACATTAACAGGTCCACATTACAAAATAATCAACTTTCACCATTACCTATGGAAGCTACTGTGTCACTTTACTCAAATAGACAGCACCAGTTGTGGAAATATTTGTATCTCTCAAAACATTCCTGACTTGTAACAAACACTTCCTGTAGTATGGCTTACTTGATGGTTCGATTTACTTTTGAATATTAATTCTTCAACTTAAATACGCTACTTAAAGCAATAAAACTAGAAATGTACTGTACTCCCCCAAACGGTATCCTTGTTTTTCACTCTATAAATGGTGAAACAGTGGGCCAATTTTACATTCTCAATCAAATACATGTATACAACTGGGTAAGGAACATGTGTGAACATTTATAATTGTAAGAGGGAGAATGAAGTTGCTCGAGATTGTGTAGCAATTACAGCCAAAATTAGGTGACCAAGGCTGATGAATGCATGCATGTTGGAGCCTTTATAAACCAAGTGAAAGAAGAAGATACCAAACAATACAATAGTGTTGCTTCATTTTGAAAAAAGGGGTTACAAAATTATCACATTCTTATTAGTCGCCCAGGTAGTACTTTTTCGCTTTGGGGGTGGGGTCAAGGAGTATTCTCTCAAAACAAAATTCTTTACATGTATTTTCTGGTTGTATTCTCTCAAAGCAAAAAAAATGTTGGTGTATTTTTTTAAGATGTATTCTCTCAAAGCTAAAATATCTGTTTCCTTGATGTGTATTCTCTCAAAGCAGAATTTCTCAGTGTATTGTGTGTGTATTTTCTGAGCAAACTTATCTACGTGTATTTTCAAAGCAAAATTATCTTGGTGTATTTTTAATAAATTTTCTAGGAGTATTTTCAAAAAATTATCTAGCTGAAGTCTTTAGGTGTAATCTCAAAGCACAATTTTTACGTGTATTGTTTAGTTGTGTTCTCTCAAAACTAAATTATCTAAAAGAAGAGGAAGATTCCTCAAAGCCAGACCACATTCATATAACCCTGCTAGGTTACAGGAGGGCGCCACCCCTCCCGGCAACCAGCTACTGGGCGTGGCGTTAACTCAACGCTTTACCACTGAGCCAGCCTGCCCCCACGGTATTCTTCAGGTGTATTCTCTCTAAGCAAACTGATCTAGGTGTATTGTTTAGGTGTGTTCTAAGCAAACTGATCTAGGTGTATTGTTTAGGTGTATTCTCTCTAAGCAACATTATCTAGGTTCATTATTTGGTGCATTCTCTCAAAGCAAAGTTATCTAGGTGTATTATTTGGTGTATTCTCTAAAAGCAAAATTATCTGTGTATTCTCAAATCAATTTTCTGTGTATTCTTAAGGTGTATTATCTTGTGTATTCTTGACGTGTATCCTGTCAGAAATTCTGTGTCTTATTAAGTGTATTAGCTTAAGGCATAATTTTCTGTCTATTCGATTTCTCTCAAAGCAAATTTTTCTGTCTATTTTGGTGTATTCTCTCTAAGCACATTTCTCTAGGTGTATTCTTTAGGGGTATTTTGACAAACCTTTTTTATGGGTATTCTTCAAAATAAAAATCTTAAGAGGGGTTTGGGGTTAAGTTCAAGGGTACTCTCTCAGCATAAATTTTTATAAGGAATCTCTCAAAGCAGATTTTTTAAAAGTAATCTCTCAAAGCAGATTTTTTAAAAGTAATCTCTCAAAGCAGATTTTTTAAAAGTAATCTCTCAAAGCAGATTTTTTAAAAGTAATCTCTCAAAGCAGATTTTTTAAAAGTAATCTCTCAAAGCAGATTTTTTAAAAGTAATCTCTCAAAGCAGATTTTTTAAAAGTAATCTCTCAAAGCAGAATTTTTGTAAGTAATCTCTCAAAGCAGAATTTTTGTAAGTAATCTCTCAACACAATGTTTACAAGTAATCTTTCAAAGTAAAATTTTTATAAGTAATCTCTCAGCGTAAGTCTTAGGAGTAATCTCTCAAAGCAAATTTCTTTAATGGGGGGAAGGGGGAAGAGGTGCATTTCCTCAAAATTTGGATGGCCAAGAATATTTCTTAACTAGCCAGTACAAAAAAATTATGCCTTAGGAAAATACAGTAAATCTAAATGTCAAGCCATATATAAACTAAGGATACCTTTGGGGGGCACTGCAATTATTTTCAAAAAAAAAAAAAAAAAAAAAAAAAAAAATTATATATATATATATATATATATATATATATATATATATTCCAACCTTCATACCTACACAGAGAGGCTGTAGAAATCAATGAGGTTCTACACTCAGCAGTCCATTCCCACACAGTTGGAACAGCCAAGCTGAATAAATTAAAAGAAAAACGTAGAATATTGTACCTTAAAATTATAAAGGGGTAAGGATATTTTGTCATTTATTGTCAAAACTATGTTTCTGCACAGCCATATCAAAATATAAGCACATATTTCACCAATTTATATTGTCAAACCCATAAAGCCAGCTGACTGCTTTCAATTGTTATTCTTATGAAAGTCTTAATAGGAAAGCCTTCTTATCTTAGAGACTTATTACAACTCCAACCACTCCAGTGTGGAAAAATCTATCCTGTGCTGGATAAGATAATCAGGAAGTAGCAATACGTAATCTAACATCCATAGGCTCAGTGCTAAATCATTCTTCTATTGCCAGACATTTAGTCCCATTAAGGATGGCCACCAACTAATCACCATGTCGCCCTGTCCTCAGTCATTTGGCCGTCCTTCTTCAAACTCACACCCTCCTCTCTAATCTCTCTCCATTATATCATTCCACCTCAACCTTGGCCTCCCTCTTCTCCTCTACCTCATACACATACATTCTAGTCAGTCTAATTCTCCATCCTCTCCACAAGCCCAAACCATCAATGAATTTCTCTTATTACTTTCAATGACATCCAGTAGTTAATTACTAAACATTAATAAAAACAAAAACTACCTGCTTTAAAATGTGCGACACGACCTGGGTTGTCTAACTTCTAGCCTGCAGTTTCCCCCCCCCCCCAAACTTCGGGGATCTTTTATAATTTTATAGTACAGGTACATTTCACAACTTCAGTTATAACTTTTCCGATACTACATATATCTTATTTCGACATACTGTATATGCAATCATTTCACATTTAACAACAACCAGAAACCTACCTCAGTGAAGGGATCCACGTGTAGGACTCCTTATACATCTGTGGCAGTTTCAGCATGCAGACAACCCATTCATGTAGTCCATTCCCTAAGGCCAAAACAGACCTCCTTGGGCAACGGATTACAGATTATTCTGGTGACAAGATTCCTGTGGTATTTTGAATCTCTCAGTCTGTTCACCGAGGCTGAAGGGACCCCTAAGGCAACAGATATTCACGTTCTTCTCAGATCTTCATACCGATTATTACATTCCTGAATTTTCTTCATTCTTCTTTAAAGTGGATCAAATTTTTTCTTCCTTCAGGATCTTCTGTCTTCTTCTCTTACTCCCTAGCGGATCTTGTGTATCTTTTCTTCTTGCTCCCTTGCAGATCTTCTCGTCTTGCTCTTTTGTGGATCTTCCATACCTTGCGTAACTTCGACTAAATTTTATGTCTTCTTACATCCATTAAACAAACATCACTTGCGAGTAGATCATTTTTACTTGACATTTTCTCAAGTCTTATTCAGTGGGAGTCATCAGATGGTTGCACACAAGCCTTGCCGACCCCATCATTTGGACCGCACTCCAACCGTATCGGATGACCCGAAGGCGACCCACGATTGTCAAACGATTGAACCATCAGAGGCCAAACGCAGCAACGCGACACAATCATTTGAGTGACTTCAATATACTGCAAATATAATATAGACCGGTATACTATGGAAACAGATATTCACATTCATCTTAGCTCTTCATATTATTACAGAGTCCAGGATTTTCTTGGATATTCTTTAAACCGATTCTACTTTCTTCTTTCTTGTGGATCTTCTATCTTATTCTCTTGCCCTCTTCTGGATCTTCTGTATCATTCTCTTGCTCCATTGCCGATCTTGTGTATCTTGTCTTCTTTATCCTTTGCGTACCTTGAGAGTCTTCTCGTCTTCCGCACCTTGCCTACCTACTTAATTCCGTTTTACTTCTTTTTAGATCCATTATACATATGATCACTTGCGAGTTGATCCTATTTACTTGAAGTTTTCTCTGGTCTTGTTCAGTGGGAGTATCAGACGGTTGCACACGAGCCATGCCGACCCGAGCTGAGCCAAGCCGACCCTTAAAGTGGACGGCACTCGCCCTGCCCAGGTGACCCGAAGCAAACCTGACGGTCTTCAGCGAATGGACAATCCGAAGCCGAACACACCTATGTAAGACACCGATCTGAGCGACTCCCATCTAACACGCCACAAGTTGTCAGAAACTTCTAGGCTGCAGTCCTTTTTGCCTATGCAAACTTCACATTTTCTCATGGCTGTCCCCTTCTGGACCAACATGTTTGGCTGTACGAAGCTTCCACACCACCTGAGGATGAAAATGGACTTGGTTGAAAACACAAAGTTTAAAACAAAATACAACAAAAAAACTAATTTAATGTCTACTTTGAGAAAAAGTTGATACTCGCAAGGTTTAACAGTCATGTACAACTCCTTGAAATTCATTTTCCATTCCAATACATACAATTAAACACTACACTAACAAAATTTAAGCAAATATGCTTTTATGATACTTTCACACTACATCTTACATTATATATGATTTTACTTCAGTCTAATGAACATTACATTATATGCAAAAATGAACAAAACCAAAATCATTAATTTCAATATTTGTCAAATAGCATTTACATATCCGTTTTTCTCACTTCAAATGGTAACTTTACAGAAACACACTATGAAATTCTCTCTCATCTAAACTGGAATAAAAAATAAACATACCTCACTGTAATGGGATCCAGATATAGAACTGCTTGTACATCTGTGGCAGTTCCAGCATGCAGACAACCAATTCATGTAGTCCATTCCATGAGGCCAAAAAAGACCTCCTTGGGCAATGGATTACAGATTATTCTGGTGACCAGATTCCTGTGGTATCTTCAAAATCTCAGTCTGTTCCCCTAGGCTGAAAGGACCCCTAAGGCAACAGATATTCACGTTATTCTTGGCTCATCATGTTTATTACAGACCTGGATTTTCTTGGATCTTCTCTAAAGTGGATATAATTTCATCTTTCTTGAGGATCCTCTGCCTTCTTATTTTTGCTCTTCTGTGGATCTTCCGTCTTCTTATCTTGCTCTCTTAAGGATCTTCTGCATCTTTCTGTGTTGCTCTCTCACGGACCATGGGCATCTTTCAGTCTTGCTACATGGCAGTTCTTGTGTATCTAGTCTTCTTGCTCCCTAGTGGATCTTGTGTAGTCTTCTTGCTCCCTTATGGATCTTGCAGATCTTCTCGTCTTCCTCTTGTGTGGATCTTCCATACATTGCGGATCTTCTCGAAACCATTTTACTTCCTTTTTAGAGCCATTATACAGATCAACATCACTTGTGAGTAGATTCTCTTTACTTGATATGTTCTCAAGTCTTATTCAGTGGGAGTCATCAGATGGTTGCACACAAGCCTTGCCGACCCTTCATTTGGACCGCACTCCAACCGTATCGGGTGACCCAAAGGCGACCCACGATCGTCAAACGATTGGACCATCAGAGGTCGAATGCAGCTACGTGACACAATCATTTGAATGACTTCAATATACTGCAAATATACTATAGACCTGTATACTCTGGATATATAATGCTTTCAAAGTAACAGTATCTCATCATAGCAATATACTGCTCTAGTTCAGTAAGACTGACGATATTCTGAAGATTCTCTCTAATTACTGTATACTGCTATTTAACGTTTACCTGAATTCTTTAAAGCAGTAAGTTATTCGGGGGGGAATATATACAGATTATTCTGCAACAACAAGAACCAGAGTTTGATTCCTAGACTAACAATATTTCATCCAAAGTCTTGCACATACTCTTCACTTTTCTCCATTTCGAAACAATCTTCCCATTCTTCGGTCTCCTTGAATATTTCTTCAGCAATTTTCTTCACTCATCTTGAAGTCTTCTTCAGCAGCCTTTTTCTTCATTTTTGCACATCTTCGAGGCAATTTTCATCTATGCTTCAACATCTTGCCCAACTTCTTCATCTGTCCTTTCTTACTGCTATATTATTTTAGGTCAGCTATTGATACTCATTTGCAGTATATCTCAATAAGACTTACAGCATTTCTGGCATTTTCCCCTTGTTGCCTCATTTTAATTTCATCTTTGGCACTCATCTCCTCCTGATCTTCCTATTTACTCTCTGGAAATAAAAAAAAATAAAAATAAAAATCTAAGTATTTGTCATGCCTCCCCTTCAAGCTAAATAGTTTGTTCTTGCTACCTCCAACTTATTTTCAGCACTTGGGACATTATGATTCTAAGTGTCTCAAGTGTCAACTAAAATTCTCTCTCTCTCTATGTATATACAGTACACACAGAATTTGCTCATTTCAAATATTAACTTTACCAGAACTTTCTATATGAAATTATTTCTCATCCAAACTAAAATTATAAATAAACATACCTCACTGTCATGGGATCCAGGAATAAGCCTGCTTACACATCTGTGACAGTTTCAGCATGCAGACAACCCTTTCATGTAGTCCATTCACCGAGGCCAAAACAGACCTCCTTGGGCAATGGATTACAGATTATTCTGGTGACCAGATTCCTGTGATATCTTTAATCTCTCAGTCTGTTCCCCGAGGCTGAAGGGACCCCTAAGGCAACAGATTTTCACGTTCTTCTTGGCCCTTCATGTTTATTACAATCTTGGATTTTCTTGGATCTTCATTAAAGTGGATATAATTTCTTCTTTCTTGAGGATCTTCTGTCCTCTTATCTTGCTCTTCTGTCTTCTTATCTTGCTCTTCTGTGGATCTTCAGTCTTCTTATCTTGCTCTTCTGTGGATCTTCAGTCTTCTTATCTTGCTCTTCTGTGGATCTTCAGTCTTCTTATCTTGCTCTTCTGTGGATCTTCAGTCTTCTTATCTTGCTCTTCTGTGGATCTTCAGTCTTCTTATCTTGCTCTTCTGTGGATCTTCAGTCTTCTTATCTTGCTCTTCTGTGGATCTTCAGTCTTCTTATCTTGCTCTTCTGTGGATCTTCAGTCTTCTTATCTTGCTCTTCTGTGGATCTTCAGTCTTCTTATCTTGCTCTTCTGTGGATCTTCAGTCTTCTTATCTTGCTCTTCTGTGGATCTTCAGTCTTCTTATCTTGCTCTTCTGTGGATCTTCAGTCTTCTTATCTTGCTCTTCTGTGGATCTTCAGTCTTCTTATCTTGCTCTTCTGTGGATCTTCAGTCTTCTTATCTTGCTCTTCTGTGGATCTTCAGTCTTCTTATCTTGCTCTTCTGTGGATCTTCAGTCTTCTTATCTTGCTCTTCTGTGGATCTTCAGTCTTCTTATCTTGCTCTTCTGTGGATCTTCAGTCTTCTTATCTTGCTCTTCTGTGGATCTTCAGTCTTCTTATCTTGCTCTTCTGTGGATCTTCAGTCTTCTTATCTTGCTCTTCTGTGGATCTTCAGTCTTCTTATCTTGCTCTTCTGTGGATCTTCAGTCTTCTTATCTTGCTCTTCTGTGGATCTTCAGTCTTCTTATCTTGCTCTTCTGTGGATCTTCAGTCTTCTTATCTTGCTCTTCTGTGGATCTTCAGTCTTCTTATCTTGCTCTTCTGTGGATCTTCAGTCTTCTTATCTTGCTCTTCTGTGGATCTTCAGTCTTCTTATCTTGCTCTTCTGTGGATCTTCAGTCTTCTTATCTTGCTCTTCTGTGGATCTTCAGTCTTCTTATCTTGCTCTTCTGTGGATCTTCAGTCTTCTTATCTTGCTCTTCTGTGGATCTTCAGTCTTCTTATCTTGCTCTTCTGTGGATCTTCAGTCTTCTTATCTTGCTCTTCTGTGGATCTTCAGTCTTCTTATCTTGCTCTTCTGTGGATCTTCAGTCTTCTTATCTTGCTCTTCTGTGGATCTTCAGTCTTCTTATCTTGCTCTTCTGTGGATCTTCAGTCTTCTTATCTTGCTCTTCTGTGGATCTTCAGTCTTCTTATCTTGCTCTTCTGTGGATCTTCAGTCTTCTTATCTTGCTCTTCTGTGGATCTTCAGTCTTCTTATCTTGCTCTTCTGTGGATCTTCAGTCTTCTTATCTTGCTCTTCTGTGGATCTTCAGTCTTCTTATCTTGCTCTTCTGTGGATCTTCAGTCTTCTTATCTTGCTCTTCTGTGGATCTTCAGTCTTCTTATCTTGCTCTTCTGTGGATCTTCAGTCTTCTTATCTTGCTCTTCTGTGGATCTTCAGTCTTCTTATCTTGCTCTTCTGTGGATCTTCAGTCTTCTTATCTTGCTCTTCTGTGGATCTTCAGTCTTCTTATCTTGCTCTTCTGTGGATCTTCAGTCTTCTTATCTTGCTCTTCTGTGGATCTTCAGTCTTCTTATCTTGCTCTTCTGTGGATCTTCAGTCTTCTTATCTTGCTCTTCTGTGGATCTTCAGTCTTCTTATCTTGCTCTTCTGTGGATCTTCAGTCTTCTTATCTTGCTCTTCTGTGGATCTTCAGTCTTCTTATCTTGCTCTTCTGTGGATCTTCAGTCTTCTTATCTTGCTCTTCTGTGGATCTTCAGTCTTCTTATCTTGCTCTTCTGTGGATCTTCAGTCTTCTTATCTTGCTCTTCTGTGGATCTTCAGTCTTCTTATCTTGCTCTTCTGTGGATCTTCAGTCTTCTTATCTTGCTCTTCTGTGGATCTTCAGTCTTCTTATCTTGCTCTTCTGTGGATCTTCAGTCTTCTTATCTTGCTCTTCTGTGGATCTTCAGTCTTCTTATCTTGCTCTTCTGTGGATCTTCAGTCTTCTTATCTTGCTCTTCTGTGGATCTTCAGTCTTCTTATCTTGCTCTTCTGTGGATCTTCAGTCTTCTTATCTTGCTCTTCTGTGGATCTTCAGTCTTCTTATCTTGCTCTTCTGTGGATCTTCAGTCTTCTTATCTTGCTCTTCTGTGGATCTTCAGTCTTCTTATCTTGCTCTTCTGTGGATCTTCAGTCTTCTTATCTTGCTCTTCTGTGGATCTTCAGTCTTCTTATCTTGCTCTTCTGTGGATCTTCAGTCTTCTTATCTTGCTCTTCTGTGGATCTTCAGTCTTCTTATCTTGCTCTTCTGTGGATCTTCAGTCTTCTTATCTTGCTCTTCTGTGGATCTTCAGTCTTCTTATCTTGCTCTTCTGTGGATCTTCAGTCTTCTTATCTTGCTCTTCTGTGGATCTTCAGTCTTCTTATCTTGCTCTTCTGTGGATCTTCAGTCTTCTTATCTTGCTCTTCTGTGGATCTTCAGTCTTCTTATCTTGCTCTTCTGTGGATCTTCAGTCTTCTTATCTTGCTCTTCTGTGGATCTTCAGTCTTCTTATCTTGCTCTTCTGTGGATCTTCAGTCTTCTTATCTTGCTCTTCTGTGGATCTTCAGTCTTCTTATCTTGCTCTTCTGTGGATCTTCAGTCTTCTTATCTTGCTCTTCTGTGGATCTTCAGTCTTCTTATCTTGCTCTTCTGTGGATCTTCAGTCTTCTTATCTTGCTCTTCCGTGGATCTTCTGTCTTCTTATCTTGCTCTTCCGTGGATCTTCTGTCTTCTTATCTTGCTCTCTTAAGGATCTTCTGCATCTTTCTGTGTTGCTCTCTCACGGGCCTTGGGCATCTTTCCGTCTTGCTACATGGCGGATCTTGTGTATCTCTTCTTCTTGCTCCCTAGCGGATCTTGTGTAGTCTTCTTGCTCCCTTGTGGATATTGCGGATCTTCTCGTCTTCGTCTTGTGTGGATCTTCCATACACTGCGTAACTTCTGAACTCCATTTTACTTCTTTTTGGATCCATTATACACATCAGCATCACTTGTGAGTAAATCCCTTTTCCTTGATGCGTTCTCAAGTCTTATTCAGTGGGAGTCATCAGATGGTTGCACACAAGCCTTGCCGACCCTTCATTTGGACCGCACTCCAACCGTATCGGGTGACCCAAAGGCGACCCACGATCGTCAAACGATTGGACCATCAGAGGTCGAATGCAGCTATGTGACACAATCATTTGAGTGACTTCAATATACTGCAAATATACTATAGACTGGTATACTCTGGATATATAATGCTTTCAAAGTAAGTTTTTCATCATAGCAATATACTGCTCTAGTTCAGCAAGACTGACGATATTCTGAAGTTTCTCTTTAATTATACTGCTATTTACCGTTTACCTGAATTCTTTAAAGCAGTAAGTTATTCGGGAGGAAATATATACCGATTATTCTGCAACAACAAGAACCAGAGTTTGATTCCTAGGCTGACAATATTTCATCCAAAGTCTTGCACATACTCTTCACTTTTCTCTATTTCGAAGCAATCTTCTTATTCTTCGGTCTCCTTGAATATTTCTTCACCAGTGTTTTCTTCACTCATCTTTCAAGTCTTCTTTAGCAGCCTTTTTCTTCATTTTTGCACATACTCTAGGCAATTTTTATCTATGCTTCAACATCTTCACCAACTTCTTCATCTGTCCTTTCTTACTGCTATATTATTTTATGTCAGCTATTGATACTCATTTGCAGTATATCTCAATAAGACTTACAGCATTTCTGGCACCTTTTCTCCTCGTTGCCTCAATTTAATCTTCGGCACTCACCTCCCCGTGATCTTAATATTTACTCTCTGGAGAGTAAAAAAAAAATATATATATATATATATATATATTTGTAATGCCTCCCCTTCAAGCTAAATAGTTTATTCTTGCTAACTAACTTATTATCAGCACTTGGGACATTATGATTCAAAGTGTCTCAACTATTAACTAAAATTCTCTCTCTCTGTCTCTATGTATATACAGTACACACACACACACACACACACACCATTTGCTCATTTCAAATATTAACTTTACCAGAACTTTATATATGAAATTATTCCTCATCCAAACTAAAATTACAAAAAAACATACCTCACTGTGATGGGATCCAGGTATAAGCCTGCTTACACATGTGACAGTTTCAGCATGCAGACAACCCATTCATGTAGTCCATTCACCGAGGCCAAAACAGACCTCCTTGGGCAATGGATTACAGATTATTCTGGCGACCAGATTCGTGTGGTATCTTCAATCTCTCAGTCTGTGCCCCGACTCTGAAGGGACCCCCAAGTCGACAGATATTAACGTTCTTCTTAGCTCTTCAAGATGATTATTACAGAGTCCTGGATTTTCTTGGATCTTCTTTCTTATGGATCATCTATTTTCTTCTCTTGCCTTCTTGTAGATCTTCTGTATCTTTGTCTTGCTCCCTGAAAGATCTTTTGTATCTAGTCGTCTCGATCCTTTACTTATATTGTGCATCTTCTCGACTTCCGCTTTTGTGGGTCTTGCGTACCTTGCCCACCTTGTTTACTTCGTTTTATTTCTTTTTAGATCCATTATACATATCTTGATCACTTTTGAGTAGAACCTTTCTACTTGAAGTTTTCTCTGGCCTTGTTCAGTGGGAGTATTGGACGGTTGTACACGAGCCATGGCGACCCGAGCCGAGCCAAGCCGACCCTGCAAGTGGACAGCACTCGCCCCGCCCAGGTGACCCGAAGGAAACCCGACGGTCTTCAGCGAGTGGACCATCCGAAGCCGAACACACCTATGTCAGACACCGATCCGAGTGACTCCCATCCAACAGGCCATGGGTTGTCTGAAACTTCTAGGCTGCAGTCATTTTTGCCTATGCAAACTTCACATTTTCTCATGGCTGCCCCCTTCTGGATTTGACATGCTTGGCTGTACAAAGCTTCCACACCACCTAAGGATGAAGATGGACTTTTTGTTGTAGATAAACAACACAGTTTAAGACAAAAAAAATTATTAAAAAAAAATAAAATAAAATGTCTACTTTGAGAAAAAGTTGACATTTGCAAGATTTAACAGTCATGTAGAACTCACTGAAATTCTTTATCCATTCCAGTAAATAAAAATAAACATTACACTAACATAAAATTTAAGCAAATATGCTTTTATGATACCCTCACTACATATTACATTATATATGATTTTACTTCAGCTTAATGAATAACATTTTTATATCCAATTATGTACAAAAACCATTATTTTTCAATATTTGTCAAATACTATATATATATATATATATGTTTTCCTTGTTTCAAATAATAATTTTACCAAAACTCACTATATGAAATTATATCTCATTTAAACTAGAACCACAAATAAACATACCTCACTGTCATGGGATCCAGATATAGAACTACTTGTACATCTGTGACAGTTTCAGCATGCAGACAACCCATTCATGTAGTCCATTCCACGAGGCCAAAACAGACTTCCTTGGGCAATGGATTACAGATCATTCTGGTGACCAGATTCCTGTGGTATCTTGAATCTCTCGGTCTATTCCGCGAGGCTGAAGGGACCCCTAAGGCAACAGATTTTCACGTTCTTCTTGGCTCTTCATGTTTATTACAATCCTGGATTTTCTTGAATCTTCTTTAAAGTGGATATAATTTCTTCTTTCTTGAGGATCTTCTGTCTTCTTATCTTGCTCTTCTGTGGATCTTATGATCTTGCTCTTCTGTGGATCTTCTGTCTTCTTATGTTTCTCTCTTAATGATCTTCTGGATCTTATGTATTGCTGTCTCGCAGACCTTGGGAATCTTTCTGTCTTGCTACATAGCGGATCTTTTGTATCTCTTCTTCTTACTCCCTAGCGGATCTTTTGTAGTCTTGTTCTTTGTGGATCTTTTCTTCCTCCTGTGTGGATCTTCCATACACTGCGTAACTTCTCGACTCCATTTTACTTCTTTTTGGATCCATTATACACATCAACATCACTTGTGAGTAGATCCTTTTTCCTTGATGCGTTCTCAAGTCTTATTCAGTGGGAGTCATCAGATGGTTGCACACAAGCCTTGCCGACCCTTCATTTGGACCGCACTCCAACCGTATCGGGTGACCCGAAGGTGACCCACGATCGTCAAACGATTGGACCATCAGAGGTCGAATGTAGCTACGTGACACAATCATTTGAGTGACTTCAAAATACTGCAAATATACTATAGACTGGTATACTCTGGAAAAATAATGCTTTCAAAGTTACAGTTTCTCATCATAGCAATATACTGCTCTAGTTCAGTAAGACTGATGATATTCTGAAGTTTCTCTTTAATTATACTGCTATTTACAGTTTACCTGAATTCTTTAAAGCAGTAACTTACTCGGGGGGGGAATATATACAGATTATGCTGCAACAACAAGAACCAGAGTTTGATTCCTAGGCTGACAATATTTCATCCAAAGTCTTGCACATACTCTTCACTTTTCTCCATTTCGAAACAATCTTCCCATTCTTCGGTCTCCTCGAATATTTCTTCACTCATCTTGAAGTGTTCTTCAGCAGCCTTTTTCTTCATTTTTGCACATCTTCGAGGCAATTTTTATCTATGTTTCAACATCTTGACCAATTTCTTCATCTGTCCTTTCTTACTGCTATATTATTTTAGGTCAGCTATTGATACTCATTTGCAGTATATCTCAATAAGACTTACAGCATTTCTGGCATTTTCCCCTTGTTGGCTCCTTTTAATTTCATCTTTGGCACTCATCATCTCCTGATCTTCCTATTTACTCTGGAAATAAAAAAAATAAAAAATAAAAATCTAAGTATTTGTCATGCCTCCCCTTCAAGCTAAATAGTTTGTTCTTGCTACCTCCAACTTATATTCAGCACGTGGGACATTATGATTCTAAGTGTCTCACCTGTCAACTAAAATTCTCTCTCTCTCTCTATGTATATACAGGACACACAAACACACACACACAGAATTTGCTTATTTCAAATATTAACTTTACCAGAACTTTCTATATGAAATTATTTATCATCCAAACTAAAATAAGAAATAAACATACCTCACTGGCATGGGATCCAGGTATAAGCCTGCTTACACATCTGTGACAGTTTCAGCATGCAGACAACCCATTCATGTAGTCCATTCACCGAGGCCAAAACAGACCTCCTTGGGCAATGGATTACAGATTATTCTGGTGACCAGATTCCTGTGGTATCTTGAATCTCTCAGTCTGTTCCCCGAGGCTGAACGGACCCCCAAGGCAACATGTTTTCACGTTCTTCTTGGCTCTTCATGTTTATTACAAACCTGGATTTTCTTGGATCTTCTTTAAAGTGGATATAATTTCATCTTTCTTGAGGATCTTCTGTCTTCTTATCTTGCTCTCTTAAGGATCTTCCGTCTTCTTTTATGTGTTGCTCTCTCGCGGACCTTGGGCATCTTTCAGTCTTGCTACATGGCGGATCTTTTGTATCTCGTCTTCTTGCTCGCTAGCGGATCTTGTGTAGTCTTCTTGCTCCCTTGTGGATCTTCTCGTCTTCGTCTTGTGTGGATCTTCCATACGCTGCGTAACTTCTGAACTCCATTTTACTTCTTTTTGAATCCATTATACACATCAGCATCACTTGTGATTAGATCCTTTTTCCTTGATGCGTTCTCAAGTCTTATTCAGTGGGAGTCATCAGATGGTTGCACACAAGCCTTGCCGACCCTTCATTTGGACCGCACTCCAACCGTATCGGGTGACCCAAAGGCGACCCACGATCGTCAAACGATTGGACCATCAGAGGTCGAATGCAGCTACGTGACACAATCATTTGAGTGACTTCAATATACTGCAAATATACTATAGACTGGTATACTCTGGATATATAATGCTTTCAAAGTAAGTTTTTCATCATAGCAATATACTGCTCTAGTTCAGCAAGACTGACGATATTCTGAAGTTTCTCTTTAATTATACTGCTATTTACCGTTTACCTGAATTCTTTAAAGCAGTAAGTTATTCGGGAGGAAATATATACCGATTATTCTGCAACAACAAGAACCAGAGTTTGATTCCTAGGCTGACAATATTTCATCCAAAGTCTTGCACATACTCTTCACTTTTCTCTATTTCGAGGCAATCTTATTCTTCGGTCTCCTTGAATATTTCTTCAGCAGTGTTTTCTTCACTCATCTTTCAAGTCTTCTTTAGCAGCCTTTTTCTTCATTTTTGCACATACTCTAGGCAATTTTTATCAATGCTTCAACATCTTGACCAACTTCTTCATCTGTCCTTTCTTACTGCTATATTATTTTATGTCAGCTATTGATACTCATTTGCAGTATATCTCAATAAGACTTATAGCATTTCTGGCACCTTTTCTCCTCGTTGCCTCAATTTAATCTTCGGCACTCACCTCCCCGTGATCTTACTATTTACTCTCTGGAGAGTAAAAAAAAAAATATATGTATATATATATATATATAAGTATTTGTAATGCATCCCCTTCAAGCTAAATAGTTTATTCTTGCTAACTAACTAATTATCAGCACTTGGGACATTATGATTCAAAGTGTCTCAACTATTAACTAAAATTCTCTCTCTCATTCTCTCTCTCTCTATGTATATACAGTACACACACACACACACCATTTGCTCATTTCAAATATTAACTTTACCAGAACTTTCTATATGAAATTATTTCTCATCCAAACTAAAATTACAAAAAAACATACCTCACTATCATGGGATCCAGTTATAAGCCTGCTTACACATCTGTGACAGTTTCAGCATGCAGACAACCCTTTCATGTAGTCCATTCACCGAGGCCAAAACAGACCTCCTTGGGCAATGGATTACAGATTATTCTGGCGACCAGATTCGTGTGGTATCTTCAATCTCTCAGTCTGTGCCCCGACTCTGAAGGGACCCCCCAAGTCGACAGATATTAACGTTCTTCTTAGCTCTTCAAGATGATTATTACAGAGTCCTGGATTTTCTTGGATCTTCTTTCTTATGGATCATCTATTTTCTTCTCTTGCCTTCTTGTAGATCTTCTGTATCTTTGTCTTGCTCCCTTAAAGATCTTGTGTATCTCGTCGTCTCGATCCCTTTCTAACATTGTGCATCTTCTCGTCTTCCGCTTTTGTGGGTCTTGCGTACCTTGCCCACCTTGTTTACTTCGTTTTATTTCTTTTTGGATCCATTATACATATCTTGATCACTTTTGAGTAGATCCTTTTTACTTGAAGTTTTCTCTGGCCTTGTTCAGTGGGAGTATCAGACGGTTGTACATGAGCCATGACGACCCGAGCCGAGCCAAGCCGACCCTGCAAGTGGACAGCACTCGCCCCGCCCAGGTGACCCGAAGGAAACCCGACGGTCTTCAGCGAGTGGACCATCCAAAACCGAACACACCTATGTCAGACACCGATCCGAGTGACTCCCATCCAACAGGCCATGGGTTGTCTGAAACTTCTAGGCTGCAGTCATTTTTGCCTATGCAAACTTCACATTTTCTCATGGCTGCCCCCTTCTGGATTTGACATGCTTGGCTGTACAAAGCTTCCACACCACCTAAGGATGAAGATGGACTTTTTGTTGTAGATAAACACAACACAGTTTAAGACAAAAAAAATTATAAAAAAAAAATAAAATAAAATGTCTACTTTGAGAAAAAGTTGACATTTGCAAGATTTAACAGTCATGTAGAACTCACTGAAATTCTTTATCCATTCCAGTAAATAAAAATAAACATTACACTAACAAAATTTAAGCAAATATGCTTTTATGATACCCTCGCTACATATTACATTATATATGATTTTACTTCAGCTTAATGAATAACATTTTTATATCCAATTATGTACAAAAACCATTATTTTTCAATATTTGTCAAATACTATATATATATATATGTTTTCCTCGTTTCAAATAATAATTTTACCAAAACTCACTATATGAAATTATATCTCATTTAAACTAGAACCACAAATAAACATACCTCACTGTCATGGGATCCAGATATAGAACTACTTGTACATCTGTGACAGTTTCAGCATGCAGACAACCCATTCATGTAGTCCATTCCACGAGGCCAAAACAGACTTCCTTGGGCAATGGATTACAGATCATTCTGGTGACCAGATTCCTGTGGTATCTTGAATCTCTCAGTCTATTCCGCGAGGCTGAAGGGACCCCTAAGGCAACAGATTTTCACGTTCTTCTTGGCTCTTCATGTTTATTACAATCCTGGATTTTCTTGAATCTTCTTTAAAGTGGATATAATTTCTTCTTTCTTGAGGATCTTCTGTCTTCTTATCTTGCTCTTCTGTGGATCTTCTGTCTTTTTATGTTTCTCTCTTAATGATCTTCTGGATCTTATGTATTGCTGTCTCGCAGACCTTGGGAATCTTTCTGTCTTGCTACATAGCGGATCTTTTGTATCTCGTCTTACTCCCTAGCGGATCTTTTGTAGTCTTCTTGTTCTTTGTGGATCTTCTCTTCTTCCTCCTGTGTGGATCTTCCATACACTGCAAAACTTCTCGACTCCATTTTACTTCTTTTTGGATCCATTATACACATCAACATCACTTGTGAGTAGATCCTTTTTCCTTGATGCGTTCTCAAGTCTTATTCAGTGGGAGTCATCAGATGGTTGCACACAAGCCTTGCCGACCCTTCATTTGGACCGCACTCCAACCGTATCGGGTGACCCGAAGGTGACCCACGATCGTCAAACGATTGGACCATCAGAGGTCGAATGCAGCTACGTGACAATCATTTGAGTGACTTCAAAATACTGCAAATATACTATAGACTGGTATACTCTGGAAAAATAATGCTTTCAAAGTAACAGTTTCTCATCATAGCAATATACTGCTCTAGTTCAGTAAGATTGATGATATTCTGAAGTTTCTCTTTAATTATACTGCTATTTACAGTTTACCTGAATTCTTTAAAGCAGTAACTTACTCGGGGGGGAATATATACAGATTATGCTGCAACAACAAGAACCAGAGTTTGATTCCTAGGCTGACAATATTTCATCCAAAGTCTTGCACATACTCTTCACTTTTCTCCATTTCGAAACAATCTTCCCATTCTTCGGTCTTGTCTTCGGTCTCCTCGAATATTTCTTCACTCATCTTGAAGTGTTCTTCAGCAGCCTTTTTCTTCATTTTTACACATCTTCGAGGCAATTTTTATCTATGTTTCAACATCTTGACCAATTTCTTCATCTGTCCTTTCTTACTGCTATATTATTTTAGGTCACCTATTGATACTCATTTGCAGTATATCTCAATAAGACTTACAGCATTTCTGGCATTTTCCCCTTGTTGGCTCCTTTTAATTTCATCTTTGGCACTCATCTCCTCCTGATCTTCCTATTTACTCTGGAAATAAAAAAAATAAAAAATAAAAATCTAAGTATTTGTCATGCCTCCCCTTCAAGCTAAATAGTTTGTTTTTGCTACCTCCAACTTATATTCAGCACGTGGGACATTATGATTCCAAGTGTCTCACCTGTCAACTAAAATTCTCTCTCTCTCTCTATGTATATACAGGACCCACACACACACACACACACACAGAATTTGCTTATTTCAAATATTAACTTTACCAGAACTTTCTATATGAAATTATTTATCATCCAAACTAAAATAAGAAATAAACATACCTCACTGGCATGGGATCCAGGTATAAGCCTGCTTACACATCTGTGACACTTTCAGCATGCAGACAACCCATTCATGTAGTCCATTCACCGAGGCCAAAACAGACCTCCTTGGGCAATGGATTACAGATTATTCTGGTGACCAGATTCCTGTGGTATCTTGAATCTCTCAGTCTGTTCCCCGAGGCTGAACGGACCCCTAAGGCAACATGTTTTCACGTTCTTCTTGGCTCTTCATGTTTATTACAAACCTGGATTTTCTTGGATGATCTTTAAACTGGATATAATTTCATCTTTCTTGAGGATCTTCCGTCTTCTTATCTTGCTCTCTTAAGGATCTTCCGTCTTCTTTTATGTGTTGCTCTCTCGCGGACCTTGGGCATCTTTCAGTCTTGCTACATGGCGGATCTTTTGTATCTCGTCTTCTTGCTCGCTAGCGGATCTTGTGTAGTCTTCTTGCTCCCTTGTGGATCTTCTCGTCTTCGTCTTGTGTGGATCTTCCATACGCTGCGTAACTTCTGAACTCCATTTTACTTCTTTTTGGATCCATTATACACATCAGCATCACTTGTGATTAGATCCTTTTTCCTTGATGCGTTCTCAAGTCTTATTCAGTGGGAGTCATCAGATGGTTGCACACAAGCCTTGCCGACCCTTCATTTGGACCGCACTCCAACCGTATCGGGTGACCCGAAGGCGACCCACGATCGTCAAACGATTGGACCATCAGAGGTCGAATGCAGCTACGTGACAATCATTTGAGCGACTTCAATATACTGCAAATATACTATAGACTGGTATACTCTGGATATATAATGCTTTCAAAGTAAGTTTTTCATCATAGCAATATACTGCTCTAGTTCAGCAAGACTGACGATATTCTGAAGTTTCTCTTTAATTATACTGCTATTTACCGTTTACCTGAATTCTTTAAACAGTAAGTTATTCGGGAGGAAATATATACCGATTATTCTGCAACAACAAGAACCAGAGTTTGATTCCTAGGCTGACAATATTTCATCCAAAGTCTTGCACATACTCTTCACTTTTCTCTATTTCGAAGCAATCTTCTTATTCTTCGGTCTCCTTGAATATTTCTTCAGCAGTGTTTTCTTCACTCATCTTTCAAGTCTTCTTTAGCAGCCTTTTACTTCATTTTTGCACATACTCTAGGCAATTTTTATCAATGCTTCAACATCTTAACCAACTTCTTCATCTGTCCTTTCTTACTGCTATATTATTTTATGTCTGCTATTGATACTCATTTGCAGTATATCTCAATAAGACTTATAGCATTTCTGGCACCTTTTCTCCTCGTTGCCTCAATTTAATCTTCGGCACTCACCTCCCCGTGATCTTACTATTTACTCTCTGGAGAGTAAAAAAAAAAATATATGTATATATATATATATAAGTATTTGTAATGCATCCCCTTCAAGCTAAATAGTTTATTCTTGCTAACTAACTAATTATCAGCACTTGGGACATTATGATTCAAAGTGTCTCAACTATTAACTAAAATTCTCTCTCTCATTCTCTGTCTCTATGTATATACAGTACACACACACACACACCATTTGCTCATTTCAAATATTAACTTTACCAGAACTTTCTATATGAAATTATTTCTCATTCAAACTAAAATTACAAATAAACATACCTCACTGTCATGGGATCCAGGTATAAGCCTGCTTACACATCTTTGACAGTTTCAGCATGCAGACAACCCTTTCATGTAGTCCATTCACCGAGGCCAAAACAGACCTCCTTGGGCAATGGATTACAGATTATTCTGGCAACCAGATTCGTGTGGTATCTTCAATCTCTCAGTCTGTGCCCCGACTCTGAAGGGACCTCCAAGTCGACAGATATTAACGTTCTTCTTAGCTCTTCAAGATGATTATTACAGAGTCCTGGATTTTCTTGGATCTTCTTTCTTATGGATCATCTATTTTCTTCTCTTGCCTTCTTGTAGATCTTCTGTATCTTTGTCTTGCTCCCTTAAAGATCTTGTGTATCTCGTCGTCTCGATCCCTTTCTTACATTGTGCATCTTCTCGTCTTCCGCTTTTGTGGGTCTTGCGTACCTTGCCCACCTTGTTTACTTCGTTTTATTTCTTTTTGGATCCATTATACATATCTTGATCACTTTTGAGTAGATCCTTTTTACTTGAAGTTTTCTCTGGCCTTGTTCAGTGGGAGTATCAGACGGTTGTACACGAGCCATGACGACCCGAGCCGAGCCAAGCCGACCCTGCAAGTGGACAGCACTCGCCCCGCCCAGGTGACCCGAAGGAAACCCGACGGTCTTCAGCGAGTGGACCATCCGAAGCCGAACACACCTATGTCAGACACCGATCCGAGTGACTCCCATCCAACAGGCCATGGGTTGTCTGAAACTTCTAGGCTGCAGTCATTTTTGCCTATGCAAACTTCACATTTTCTCATGGCTGCCCCCTTCTGGATTTGACATGCTTGGCTGTACAAAGCATCCACACCACCTAAGGATGAAGATGGACGTTTTGTTGTAGATAAACAACACAGTTCAAGACAAAAAAAAATTATTAAATAAAAAATAATTCAATGTCTACTTTGAGAAAAAGTTGACATTTGCAAGATTTAACAGTCATTTAGAACTCACTGAAATTCATTATCCATTCCAGTAAATAAAAATAAACATTACACTAACAAAATTTAAGCAAATATGCTTTTATGATACCCTCACTACATATTACATTATATATGATTTTACTTCAGCTTAATGAATAACATTTTTTATGCAATTGTGTACAAAAACCATTATTTTTCAGTATTTGTCAAATACTATATATATATATATATATATATATATATATATAATAAAATATATATATAATAATATATATAATAATATATATATATATATATATATATATATATATATATATATACACACACACACGTTTTCCTCATTTCAAATAATAACTTTACCAAAACTCACTATATGAAATTATATCTCATTTTAACTAGAACCACAAATAAACATACCTCACTGTCATGGGATCCAGATATAGAACTGCTTGTAAATCTGTGGCAGTTTCAGCCTGCAGACAACCCATTCATGTAGTCCATTCCACGAGGCCAAAACAGACTTCCTTGGGCAATGGATTACAGATCATTCTGGTGACCAGATTCCTGTGGTATCTTCAATCTCTCAGTCTATTCCCAGAGGCTGAAGGGACCTCTAAGGCAACAGATTTTCAGGTTCTTCTTGGCCCTTCATGTTTATTACAATCCTGGATTTTCTTGGATCTTCTTTAAAGTGGATATAATTTCTTCTTTCTTGAGGATCTTCTGTCGTCTTATCTTGCTCTTCTGTCTTCTGATCTTGCTCTTCTGTGGATCTTCTGTCTTCTTATGTTGCTCTATTAAGGATCTTCTGCATCTTATGTGTTGCTGTCTCGCAGACCTTGGGCATCTATCTGTCTTGCTACATGGCGGACCTTGTGTATCTCGTCTTCTTGCTCCCTAGCGGATCTTTTGTAGTCTTCCTGTTCTTTGTGGATATTCTCGTCTTCCTCGTGTGGATCTTTCATACACTGCATAACTTCTAGACTCCATTTTACTTCTTTTTGGACCCATTATAGACATCAACATTACTTGTGAGTAGATCCTTTTTACTTGATGCTTTCTCAAGTCTTATTCAGTGGGAGTCATCAGATGGTTGCACACAAGCCTTGCCGACCCTTCATTTGGACCGCACTCCAACCGTATCGGGTGACCCAAAGGCGACCCACGATCGTCAAACGATTGGACCATCAGAGGCCGAAGGCAGCTACGTGACACAATCATTTGAGTGACTTCAATATACTGCAAATATACTATAGACTGGTATACTCTGGATATACAATGCTTTCAAAATAACAGTTTTTCATCATAGCAATATACTGCTCTTGTTCAGTAAGACCGATGGTATACTCAAGTTTCTCTAATTATACTGCCATTTACCGTTTCCCTGAAGTCTTAAGAGCATTAGGTTATTCGGGGGGGAATATATACCGATTATTCTGCAACAACAAGAACCAGAGTTTGATTCCTAGGCTACCAATATTTCATCCAAAGTCTTGCACATATTCTTCACTTTTCTCCATTTCGAAACAATCTTTCTATTCTTCGGTCTCCTTGAATATTTCTTCAGCAGTTTTCTTCACTCATCTTGAAGTCTTCTTCAGCAGCCTTTTTCTTCATTTTTGCACATCTTCGAAGCAATTTTCATCTATGCTTCAACATCTTGCCCAACTCCTTCATCTGTCCTTTCTTACTGCTATATTATTTTAGGTCAGCTATTGATACTCATTTGCAGTATATCTCAATAAGACTTACAGCATTTCTGGCATTTTCCCCTTGTTGCCTTATTTCAATTTCATCTTCGGCACTCATCTCCTCCTGATCTTCCTATTAACTCTCTGGAAATAAAAAAATAAAAATCTAAGTATTTGTCATGCCTCCCCTTCAAGCTAAATAGTTTCTTCTTGCTACCTCCAACTTATCTTCAGCACTTGGGACATTATGATTCCAAGAGTCTCACCTGTCTACTAAAATTCTCTATGTATATACAGTACACACACAAACAATTTGCTTATTGCAAACATTAACTTTACCAAAACTTTCTATATGAAATTATTTCTCATCCAAACAAAAATAACAAATAAACATACCTCACTGTCATGGGATCCAGGTAAAAGCCTGTTTAAACATCTGTGACAGTTTCAGCATGCAGACAACCCATTCATGTAGTCCATTCACCGAGGCCAAAACAGACCTCCTTGGGCAATGGATTACAGATTATTCTGGTGACCAGATTCCTGTGGTATCTTGAATCTCTCAGTCTGTTCCCCGAGGCTGAACAGACCCCTAAGGCAACATGTTTTCACGTTCTTCTTGGCTCTTCATGTTTATTACAATCCTGGATTTTCTTGGATCTTCTTTAAAGTGGATATAATTTCATCTTTCTTGAGGATCTTCTGTCTTCTTATCTTGCTCTTCTGTGGATCTTCTGTCTTCTTATCTTGCTCTCTTAAGGATCTTCCGTCTTCTTTTATGTGTTGCTCTCTCGCGGACCTTGGGCATCTTTCAGTCTTGCTACATGGCGGATCTTTTGTATCTCGTCTTCTTGCTCGCTAGCGGATCTTGTGTAGTCTTCTTGCTCCCTTGTCGATCTTCTCGTCTTCGTCATGTGTGGATCTTCCATACGCTGCGTAACTTCACTCCATTTTACTTCTTTTTGGATCCATTATACACATCAGCATCACTTGTGAGTAGATCCTTTTTCCTTGATGCGTTCTCAAGTCTTATTCAGTGGGAGTCATCAGATGGTTGCACACAAGCCTTGCCGACCCTTCATTTGGACCGCACTCCAACCGTATCGGGTGACCCAAAGGCGACCCACGATCGTCAAACGATTGGACCATCAGAGGTCGAATGCAGCTACGTGACACAATCATTTGAGTGACTTCAATATACTGCAAATATACTATAGACTGGTATACTCTGGATATATAATGCTTTCAAAGTAAGTTTTTCATCATAGCAATATACAGTACTGCTCTAGTTCAGCAAGACTGACGATATTCTGAAGTTTCTCTTTAATTATACTGCTATTTACCGTTTACCTGAATTCTTTAAAGCAGTAAGTTATTCGGGAGGAAATATATACCGATTATTCTGCAACAACAAGAACCAGAGTTTGATTCCAAGGCTGACAATATTTCATCCAAAGTCTTGCACATACTCTTCACTTTTCTCTATTTCGAAGCAATCTTATTCTTCGGTCTCCTTGAATATTTCTTCAGCAGTGTTTTCTTCACTCATCTTTCAAGTCTTCTTTAGCAGCCTTTTACTTCATTTTTGCACATACTCTAGGCAATTTTTATCAATGCTTCAACATCTTGACCAACTTCTTCATCTGTCCTTTCTTACTGCTATATTATTTTATGTCAGCTATTGATACTCATTTGCAGTATATCTCAATAAGACTTATAGCATTTCTGGCACCTTTTCTCCTCGTTGCCTCAATTTAATCTTCGGCACTCACCTCCCCGTGATCTTACTATTTACTCTCTGGAGAGTAAAAAAAAAAAAATATATGTATATATATATACATAAATTTGTAATGCCTCCCCTTCAAGCTAAATAGTTTATTCTTGCTAACTAACTTATTATCAGCACTTGGGACATTATGATTCAATGTGTCTCAACTATTAACTAAAATTCTCTCTCTCATTCTCTCTGTCTCTATGTATATACAGTACACACACACACACACACACCATTTGCTCATTTCAAATATTAACTTTACCAGAACTTTATATATGAAATTATTCCTCATCCAAACTAAAATTACAAAAAAACATACCTCACTGTGATGGGATCCAGGTATAAGCCTGCTTACACATCTACGACAGTTTCAGCATCCAGACAACCCAATCATGTAGTCCATTCACAGAGGCCAAAACAGACCTCCTTGGGTAATGGATTACAGATTATTCTAGCGACCAGATTCATGTGGTATGTTCAATCTCTCAGTCTGTGCCCCGACTCTGAAGGGACCCCCAAGTTGACATATTAATGTTCTTCTGAGCTCTTCAAGATGATTACTACAGAGTCCTGGATTTTCTTGGATCTTCTTTCTTATGGATCATCTATTTTCTTCTCTTGCCTTCTTGTAGATCTTCTGTATCTTTGTCTTGCTCCCTTAAAGATCTTGTGTATCTAGTCGTCTCGATCCCTTACTTACATTGTGCATCTTCTCGACTTCCGCTTTTGTGGGTCTTGCGTACCTTGCCCACCTTGTTTACTTCGTTTTATTTCTTTTTAGATCCATTATACATATCTTGATCACTTTTGAGTAGAACCTTTTTACTTGAAGTTTTCTCTGGCCTTGTTCAGTGGGAGTATCAGACGGTTGTACACGAGCCATGGCGACCTGAGCCGAGCCAAGCCGACCCTGCAAGTGGACAGCACTCGCCCCGCCCAGGTGACCCGAAGGAAACCCGACCGTCTTCAGCGAGTGGACCATCCGAAGCCGAACACCTATGTCAGACACTGGTCCGAGTGACTCCCATCCAACAGGCCATGGGTTGTCTGAAACTTCTAGGCTGCAGTCATTTTTGCCTATGCAAACTTCACATTTTCTCATGGCTGCCCCCTTCTGGATTTGACATGCTTGGCTGTACAAAGCTTCCACACCACCTAAGGATGAAAATGGACTTTTTGTTGTAGATAAAGACAACACGGTTTAAGACAAAAAAAATTATTAAAAAAAAAATAATTCAATGTCTACTTTGAGAAAAAGTTGACATTTGCAAGATTTAACAGTCATGTAGAACTCACTGAAATTCTTTATCCATTCCAGTAAATAAAAATAAACATTACACTAACATAAAATTTAAGCAAATATGCTTTTATGATACCCTCACTACATATTACATTATATATGATTTTACTTCAGCTTAATGAAAAACATTTTTATATCCAATTATGTACAAAAACCATTATTTTTCAATATTTGTCAAATACTATATATATATATATATAATATATACGTTTTCCTCGTTTCAAATAATAACTTTACCAAAACTCACTATATGAAATTATATCTCATTTAAACTAGAACCACAAATAAACATACCTCACTGTCATGGGATCCAGATATAGAACTGCTTGTACATCTGTGACAGTTTCAGCATGCAGACAACCCATTCATGTAGTCCATTCCACGAGGCCAAAACAGACTTCCTTGGGCAATGGATTACAGATCATTCTGGTGACCAGATTCCTGTGGTATCTTGAATCTCTCAGTCTATTCCGCGAGGCTGAAGGGACCCCTAAGGCAACAGATTTTCACGTTCTTCTTGGCTCTTCATGTTTATTACAATCCTGGATTTTCTTGAATCTTCTTTAAAGTGGATATAATTTCTTCTTTCTCGAGGATCTTCTGTCTTCTGATCTTGCTCTTCTGTGGATCTTCTGTCTTCTTATGTTTCTCTCTTAATGATCTTCTGGATCTTATGTATTCATGTCTCGCAGACCTTGGGCATCTTTCTGTCTTGCTACATAGCGGATCTTTTGTATCTCTTCTTCTTACTCCCTAGCGGATCTTTTGTAGTCTTCTTGTTCTTTGTGGATCTTCTCTTCTTCCTCCTGTGTGGATCTTCCATACACAGCGTAACTTCTCAACTCCATTTTACTTCTTTTTGGATCCATTATACACATCAACATCACTTGTGAGAAGATCCTTTTTCCTTGATGCGTTCTCAAGTCTTATTCACTGGGAGTCATCAGATGGTTGCACACAAGCCTTGCCGACCCTTCATTTGGACCGCACTCCAACCGTATCGGGTGACCCGAAGGCGACCCACGATCGTCAAACGATTGGACCATCAGAGGTCGAATGCAGCTACGTGACACAATCATTTGAGTGACTTCAAAATACTGCAAATATACTATAGACTGGTATACTCTGGAAAAATAATGCTTTCAAAGTAACAGTTTCTCATCATAGCAATATACTGCTCTAGTTCAGTAAGACTGATGATATTCTGAAGTTTCTCTATAATTATACTGCTATTTACCGTTTACCCGAATTCTTTAAAGCAGTAACTTACTCGGGGGGGAATATATACAGATTATGCTGCAACAACAAGAACCAGAGTTTAATTCCTAGGCTAACAATATTTCATCCAAAGTCTTGCACATACTCTTCACTTTTCTCCATTTCGAAACAATCTTCCCATTCTTCGGTCTTGTCTTCGGTCTCCTCGAATATTTCTTCACTCATCTTGAAGTGTTCTTCAGCAGCCTTTTTCTTCATTTTTGCACATCTTCGAGGCAATTTTTATCTATGTTTCAACATCTTGACCAATTTCTTCATCTGTCCTTTCTTACTGCTATATTATTTTAGGTCACCTATTGATACTCATTTGCAGTATATCTCAATAAGACTTACAGCATTTCTGGCAATTTCCCCTTGTTGGCTCCTTTTAATTTCATCTTCGGCACTCATCTCCTCGTGATCTTCCTATTTACTCTGGAAATAAAAAAAATAAAAACTAAAAATCTAAGTATTTGTCATGCCTCCCCTTCAAGCTAAATAGTTTGTTCTTGCTACCTCCAACTTATATTCAGCACGTGGAACATTATGATTCTAAGTGTCTCGCCTGTCAACTAAAATTCTCTCTCTCTCTCTATGTATATACAGGACACACACACACACACACACAGAATTTGCTTATTTCAAATATTAACTTTACCAGAACTTTCTATATGAAATTATTTATCATCCAAACTAAAATTACAAATAAACATACCTCACTGTCATGGGATCCAGGTATAAGCCTGCTTACACATCTGTGACAGTTTCAGCATGCAGACAACCCATTCATGTAGTCCATTCACCGAGGCCAAAACAGACCTCCTTGGGCAATGGATTACAGATTATTCTGGTGACCAGATTCCTGTGGTATCTTCAATCTCTCAGTCTGTTCCCCGAGGCTGAAGGGACCCCCAAGTCAACAGATTTTCACGTTCTTCTTGGCTCTTCATGTTCATTAGAATCCTGGATTTTCTTTAAAGTGGATATAATTTCTTCTTTCTTGAGGATCTTCTGTCTTCTTATCTTGTTCTTCTGTGGATCTTCTGTCTTCTTATCTTGCTCTCTTAAGGATCTTATGCATCTTAGGTGTTGCTCTCTCACGGACCTTGGGCATCTTTGTCTTGCTAGATGGCGGATCTTGTGTATCTAGTCTTCTTGCTCGCTAGCGGATCTTCTGTCGTCTTGTTGCTCCCTTGTGGATCTTTTCGTCTTCCTCTTGTGTGGATCTTCCATACACTGCGTAACTTCTCGACTCCATTTTACTTCTTTCTGGATCCATTGTACACAACATCACTTGCGAGTAGATCCTTTTTCCTTGATGCGTTCTCAAGTCTTATTCAGTGGGAGTCATCAGATGGTTGCACACAAGCCTTGCCGACCCTTCATTTGGACCGCACTCCAACCGTATCGGATGACCCAAAGGCGACCCACGATCGTCAAACGATTGGACCATCAGAGGTCGAATGCAGCTATGTGATACAATCATTTGAGCAACTTCAATATACTGCAAATATACTATAGACTGGTATACTCTGGATATACAATGCTTTCAAAATAACAGTCACTCATCATAGGAATATACTGCTCTTGTTCAGTAAGACCGATGGTATACTAAAGTTTCTCTAATTATACTGCCATTTACCGTCTACCTGAATTCTTTAGAGCAGTACGTTATTCGGGGGGAAATATATACCGATTCTTCTGCAACAACAAGAACCAGAGTTCGATTCCTAGGCAAACAATATTTCATTCAAAGTCTTGCACATATTCTTCACTTTTCTCCATTTCGAAACAATCTTCTTATTCTTCGGTCTTGTCTTCGGTCTCCTTGAATATTTCTTCAGCAGTGTTTTCTTCACTCATCTTTCAAGTCTTCTTTAGCAGCCTTTTTCTTCATTTTTGCACATACTCTAGGCAATTTTTATCCATGCTTTAACATCTTGCCCAACTTCTTCATCTGTCCTTTCTTACTGCTATATTATTTTAGGTCAGCTATTGATACTCATTTGCAGTATATCTCAATAAGACTTACAGCATTTCTGGCATTTTCCCCTTGTTGCCTCATTTTAATTTCATCTTTGGCACTCATCTCCTCCTGATCTTCCTATTTACTCTCTGGAAATAAAAAAAATAAAAAATAAAAACCTAAGAATTTGTCATGTCTCCCCTTCAAGCTAAATAGTTTCTTCTTGCTACCTCCAACTTATATTCAGCACTTGGGACGTTATGATTCTAAGTGTCTCAACTGTCAACAAAATTCTCCCTCTCTATGTATATATAGTACACACCCACACGCACAATTTGCTCATTTCAAATATTAACTTTACCAGAACTTTGTATATGAAATTATTTCTCATCCAAACTAAAATAACAAATAAACATACCTCACCGTCATGGGATCCAGGTATAAGCCTGCTTACACATCAGTGACAGTTTCAGCATGCAGACAACCCATTCATGTAGTCCATTCACCGAGGCCAAAACAGACCTCCTTGGGCAATGGATTACAGATTATTCTGGTGACCAGATTCGTGTGCTATCTTTAATCTCTCAGTCTGTTCCCAGAGGCTGAAGAGACCCCTAAGGCAACAGATTTTCACGTTCTTCTTAGCTCTTCATGTTTATTACAAAACTGGATTTTCTTGAATCTTCTTTAAACTGAATATAATTTCTTCTTTCTTGAGGATCATCCGTCTTCTTATCTTGCTCTTCTGTGGATCTTCAGTCTTATCTTGCTCTTCTGTGGATCTTCAGTCTTATCTTGCTCTTCTGTGGATCTTCAGTCTTATCTTGCTCTTCTGTGGATCTTCAGTCTTATCTTGCTCTTCTGTGGATCTTCTGCATCTTTCTGTGTTGCTCCCTCATGGGCCTTGGGCATCTTTCCGTCTTGCTACATGGCGGATCTTGTATATCTCGTCTTCTTGCTCCGTAGCGGATCTTGTGTAGTCTTCTTGCTCCCTTGTGGATATTGCCGATCTTCTCGTCTTCCTCTTGTGTGGATCTTCCATACATTGCGGATATTCTAGACGCCATTTTACTTCCTTTTTAGAGCCATTATATAGATCAACATCACTTGTGAGTAGATCCTCTTTACTTGATATGTTCTCAAGTCTTATTCAGTGGGAGTCATCAGATGGTTGCACACAAGCCTTGCCGACCCTTCATTTGGACCGCACTCCAACTGTATCGGGTGACCCAAAGGCGACCCACGATCGTCAAACGATTGGACCATCAGAGGTCGAATGCAGCCAAGTGACACAATCATTTGAGTGACTTCAATATACTGCAAATATACTATAGACTGGTATACTCTGGATATATAATGCTTTCAAAGTAACAGTTTCTCATCATAGCAATATACTGCTCTAGTTCAGTAAGACTGATGATATTCTGAAGTTTCTCTTCAATTATACTGCTATTTACCGTTTACCTGAATTCTTTAAAGCAGTAAGTTATTCAGGCGGGAATATATACCAATAATTCTGCAACAACAAGAACCAGAGTTTGATTCCCAGGCTGACAATATTTCATCCAAAGTCTTGCACATACTCTTCACTTTTCTCTATTTCGAAACAATCTTCCTATTCTTCGGTCTCCTCGAATATTTCCTCAGCAGTTTTCTTCACTCATCTTGCAAGTCTTCTTCAGCAGCCTATTTCTTCATTGTTGCACGTCGTAGAGGCAATTTTTATCTATGCTTCAACATCTTGCCCAACTTCTTCATCTGTCCTTTCTTACTGCTATATTATTTTATGTCAGCTATTGATACTATTTGCAGTACATCTCAATAAGACTTACAGCATTTCTGGCACTGTTTCTGATTGCTCATTTTAATTTAATCTTCGGCACTCATCTCCTCGTGATCTTACTATTTACTCTCTGGAAATTAAAAAAAAAAAAAAAAAAAATCTAAGTATTTGTCATGCCTCCCCTTCAAGCTAAATAGTTTGTTCTTGCTACCGCCAACTTATTTTCAGCACTTGGGACATTATGATTAAATGTCTCAACTGTCAACTAAAATTCTCTCTCTATGTATATACAGTACAGACACACACAATTTGATCATTTCAAATATTAACTTTACCAGAACTTTATATATGAAATTATTTCTCATCCAAACTAAAATAACAAATAAACATACCTCACTGTCATGGGATCCAGGTATAAGCCTGCTTACACATCAGTGACGGTTTCAGCATGCAGACAACCCATTCATGTAGTCCATTCACCGAGGCCAAAACAGACCTCCTTGGGCAATGGATTACAGATTATTCTGGTGACCAGATTCCTGTGGTATCTTCAATCTCTCAGTCTGTTCCCCGAGGCTGAAGGAACCCCCAAGTCAACAGATTATCACGTTCTTCTTGGCTCTTCATGTTTATTACAATCCTGGATTTTCTTGGATCTTTAAAGTGTATATAATTTCTTCTTTCTTGAGGATCTTGTGTCTTCTTATCTTGCTCTTCTGTGGATCTTGTGTCTTCTTATCTTGCTCTTCTGTGGATCTTGTGTCTTCTTATCTTGCTCTTCTGTGGATCTTGTGTCTTCTTATCTTGCTCTTCTGTGGATCTTGTGTCTTCTTATCTTGCTCTTCTGTGGATCTTGTGTCTTCTTATCTTGCTCTTCTGTGGATCTTGTGTCTTCTTATCTTGCTCTTCTGTGGATCTTGTGTCTTCTTATCTTGCTCTTCTGTGGATCTTGTGTCTTCTTATCTTGCTCTTCTGTGGATCTTGTGTCTTCTTATCTTGCTCTTCTGTGGATCTTGTGTCTTCTTATCTTGCTCTTCTGTGGATCTTGTGTCTTCTTATCTTGCTCTTCTGTGGATCTTGTGTCTTCTTATCTTGCTCTTCTGTGGATCTTGTGTCTTCTTATCTTGCTCTTCTGTGGATCTTGTGTCTTCTCATGTTGCTCTCTTAAGGATCTTCTGCATCTTTTATGTGTTGCTCTTTCGCGGACCTTGGGTATCTTTTCGTCTTGCTACATGGCGGATCTTGTGCATCTCGTCTTCTTGCTCACTAGCGGATCTTGTGTAGTCTTCTTGCTCCCTTGTGGATCTTCTCGTCTTTCTCTTTTGTGGATCTTCCATACACTGTGTAACTTCTCGACTCCAATTTACATCTTTTTGGATCCATTATACACATCATCACTTGTGAGTAGATCCTTTTTACTTGAAGCGTTCTCAAGTCTTATTCAGTGGGAGTCATCAGATGGTTGCACACAAGCTTTGCCGACCCTTCATTTGGACCGCACTCCAACCGTATCGGGTGACCCGAAGGTGACCCACGATCGTCAAACGATTGGACCATCCGAGGCCAAACGCAGCTATGCGAGACAATCATTTGAGCGACTCAGATATACCACAAATGTACTACAGACTGGTATGCTCTGGCTATATAATGCTTTGAGATTAATATTTTCTCTGTTTAGTAATAAACTACTCATTCATTATAATCATAAGGCAATTTATGCTGTATTTTCTCTATTTTCATTGCCACATACCATTTACCACCATTCCTTAGAGTAGTCTACTGGAGGCCAAAAAGTACCTATTATTCCACAAATACAAGAGCCAGAGTTTAATTCCTAGGGTGAAAATAGTTCATCAAGTCTTGCATATCTTCTTCGCTCTTCATGATATTTCTTGCAGCCACCTTGCTCCTCTTCAGTCTTCTTGTTTATTTTCATCAGCGATGTCTTCTTCGGCAGCCTCTTTCTTCAGTCATCTTGCAGGTCTTCTTCAGCAGCCTATTTTTCTTAAGTTATCTTGCAGGTTTTCTTCAGCAGCCTATTTTTCTTCAGCCTTCTTGCACTTTTTCATGGCCATGTTCTTCTATGCTGTAATTTATTGAGTTTTTTAAAACCCTTTCCTTTCTTAATCATTTCTTTATTATCTTATTAACGTATGTCAACCTTTTCTTACTCATTTGTAGTATATCTGAACAAACATTTTTAGCTCTTACTTTCATTTCTGGCTCATTTTAACATTTTTGGCACTAATCTCCCCTTAATATTGGATCTGGAAAGTAAAGAAATATATATATATATATTTAAGGTCTTGGTACACACCATCCCTTCAACCCAATTATTTTAATCTTTCCAAACTATTTTACTGAAAACTGTACAGTCTCAGACAAAATATTGTTACTATTAATGTCAATTATGGAAGTACAGGGTGTCCGAAAAGTTACCGTGCAGAGGAAAGGGTTTCAGTAAAGTTTAAAAGTGAAGTTTTATGTACGATACTGCAGTTTCTCCTACAGGAAATGCTGGAAATGTCCCCCAGAGGCCTGAAGACATGCCTGCACAAGATGCTGCCCAAATAGGTGGTCTTGTATGCAATACTGTACGAATAACTTTAATGTCATTACAAATTTCTCACTGCACAGTAACTTTTCTGACATCCTGTAAATACAGTGAAATTGCCAAACCCTGTAACTCGCCATATACATGAGTTAACCAGTTTTGCTTCCAAAGCAAGCCACTGCTCTGCCTCCATGAACATCCCACCTAAGAATGTGAATACATATTAGCATCTATTTGTGGTACAGGTACAGTACTGAAACACTGTACCTATAGTTTAAATCTGATGGCACATACAGCCGTTCCCACACTTGGGCTATATGGTACCAAGAGAGTTAAGAGTATCGGGTTAACACAATATACACAAGGCAGAGGTGGAGCGATACTCGTCGTCTTGTGTGAAGTGAACACCCATCCATCTGCCGGAAGTCTATCAGTTTTGATAACCCTATTGCACACCAGCGTAATCAACCAACCACTGGGTAACAATAGGATTAATTACCGATACAGTTTCTGTTAAGAAAAAAACACATTAAATAAAAATCAGTAGCAGAGTTGGAGCGATACTAGTCACCCATCCATCTGCCACAAAAAATAACTCACATATAGATGCTCCAGCGCTGCGATGATAAAACCAAGACTTCACAAACAAGACTCGACAACCAGAGAACCAGAGATAACCAGCACCATAGAATAGCTACAATCCTATCTGATAAGTCTACCTACAATCTACTTAACCTGACAAAGCCGGTTCCAGTATTTTGCCTCCTTTCCTAACCCCTTCTCTAGCCCACCCATCCACCAAGAAATACCTAGCACGTTGTCAATCTTGAAGTTCCTGTTCTATTTACCTGACTAACACAAGAAGAAAGAAAATGGATTAGTGCACATGTAAATACAATACTAAAAAAATCTTTATGAAAACTGTAAATTAAAAACTCTTATAAAACTACTGTACAATAAAATTTAAGTTTCATTGGAGGTACAGCAAGTTAAAGACTAAAGAAAATAAACTGGTAACTTTACTTTTATGAAGCATTAAGTAATCTATTAACTTTGCAAAGAAAAATAAATTAACTTCATTATCTTAGTAGGCCTCCAGAGAGTCTGAAAAACACACGGTAACTTATCTTTTTTCAGTGATGGACGGTGTGCGAGCGGGGCCGGTGGAGTACCGTTTGGCTTTGCACGGTATCAAGCACGTGGAGTCCCTAGCGCTATTCCGTCAGCCAACACGGTACTTGTAACAACACAAACTTTGGGAATATCAGGGAGGGAGGAACTGCGGATACTTATGTTGTACGAGTGGCTAGAAAAAATGAAGATGACGAGGAGGAGGAGAATAGGAAAAATGGAAAACTGACAAGTACAGATGGTAGACAGGACAGATGCAAGCCATATTCTAAGTGACTTAGGCCATTTAGAATAAGAGCCTAGGGCATGAAGAAGAGCATACATTGTGTCCTCGACTGTATGGTGAAAAGGAGGGGACAGGTTAGAGGCAAGAGAGGTGCACCCGACCCCCACCCACTTGTCCATACCACAACTAACACCTTCATTCCTCAGACATATCCAACATTTATTCCTGCACCCTCCAAATGTGTATATTTTAGACTTGGAAAAGACCAATATTCAGGGAGTTGCAGGAAATGTCTAAATCCTATTTGTCTAACTCCAATTCAACGAGTCTTCCCAAACCGAATAAAATCATTTGTGGGCTTCAGGAATACTGAATAAAATACGTCATTGGGGTCTTGAAGGAGTTAACCCATCCAGACCCTCGGGTAAGGTTGAAATGTTCGCGTGTGGAGGGTGCTAAGTCCCAGGGGGCCTGTCCCGTATAAGCGCTGCCGTCCGGTATCCAGTACGGCCGAACCCACACACCGCCATCCGTTCACACACCACCCGCAGGTATGCCACCCACCAATTCTGAAAGTCGTGGAGAAAGAGTGGAGTTACATATTAACCTGAACATTACTCTGGTGCACCTGGGTCTGACTGACCAGGTCAGTTTGTTCAATGCTAGTCGAGTAACTTAGATGCCTGGGATCACTATGCTTCCAACAGCGTTCAAACTTTATGCCCATGCAGGGTGTAGGAGGAGTTACATTCATTTATGTTTTTTGTAATGTGTCACTTACAATTGCATGTATTACTCAATTACTCAGAATTACACACACAAGCACTGCAGTTTTGGCCAAATAAGTGCGAAAGTAATTAGAAGTTACAGCACCAAAATTTTGTGGGAAACAAACTTACTCTAAACTACTAAGAAATTTAAAAATATGCCAAACCTCTCAGGAACTTTAAGGAAATGAAACAATCCAGATATACCATTAACTAATAGAAAAGCTTGATATAGACCAATATTCCGCAAACATTCAGAAAAATTGAAAATAAGCCAAATTTTAAGATAACCATATAGAAAATTAAACTGTCCACATATTCCACCAAGTATCAGGAAAAATGGAAATGGCCAAATCTACCGTGAAGTAACTAGAGAAAATTGCAAGGACAAATTCAAACTCTCTCTTCTGATAAGGTCCATAGCACCTTTTCTGAAGAGATTTATTCACTTTATTGCACCATGTTGTCCACTTGTGATTTTCACATAAATCCTTCCAGTATTGCTCTACTCTGCATAAATAAAGAATTTTAACCAACTCTATCAAAAAAAAAATAAACAGCTAGGAAAGAGGTGCTTTGGTGAATCATCAACTGATAATACAAGACAAGCAATGACAATCTCAGGCGAACACACTTAAATACGATAGTTTTACGGATTTCTTTTTCTTCAATTAAAGCCCCACAAATTCAAAATATCACTCTCAGCACTGTTCCACTCAAAGACTTGGCAGTTATTATTGCTGACAAATGCATATACTGTAATTTCAGTGTGGAAAAAAATACTTACATACTATGCCACTCGTGTAGGGTGCCGTGATAACTTTCTTCAATTACACTCGCTCAAATGGAAGGTGCCGAAGTGTATTTCGTTCTTGAACCCTCCAGAATGCAATACAACCGTCTTCTTAAATCATCCTCAATACGCTATTGAAGCATCTTGAATAAGCTCTTCAACCATCCTGACGATCTTGAACAATCTTGAACTGTCCTGAATATACTCTTGAACCATCCCAAATAATGCTCTTGAATCATCATGAACTATCCAGATAATGCTCTTGAACCATCTTGAACCACCCACATAATGCTCTCGAGCAGTCTTTCTAGCACCAGCTCTCATCAAGTTTCTGTGATGGACGGTGTACGAGCGGGGCCGGTGGAGTACCGTTTGGCTTTGCACGGTATCAAGCACGTGGAGTCCCTGGCGCTATTCCGTCAGCCAACACGGTACTTGTAACAACACAAACTTTGGGAATATCAGGGAGGGAGGAACTGCGGATACTTATGTTGTACGAGTGGCTAGAAAAAATGAAGATGACGAGGAGGAGGAGAATAGGAAAAATGGAAAACTGACAAGTACAGATGGTAGACAGGACAGATGCAAGCCATATTCTAAGTGACTCAGGCCATTTAGAATAAGAGCCTAGGGCATGAAGAAGAGCATACATTGTGTCCTCGACTGTATGGTGAAAAGGAGGGGACAGGTTAGAGGCAAGAGAGGTGCACCCGACCCCCACCCACTTGTCCATACCACAACTAACACCTTCATTCCTCAGACATATCCAACATTTATTCCTGCACCCTCCAAATGTGTATATTTTAGACTTGGAAAAGACCATTATTCAGGGAGTTGCAGGAAATGTCCAAATCCTATTTGTCAAACTCCAATTCAACGAGTCTTCCCAAGCCGAATAAAGTCATTTGTGGGCTTCAGGAATACTGAATAAAATACGTCATTGGGGTCTTGAAGGAGTTAACCCATCCAGACCCTCTGGTAAGGTCGAAATGTTCGCGTGTGGAGGGTGCTAAGTCCCAGGGGGCCTGTCCCGTATAAGCGCTGCCGTCCGGTATCCAGTACGGCCGAACCCACACACCGCCATCCGTTCACACACCACCCGCAGGTATGCCACCCACCAATTCTGAAATTGTCAAGTCGTGGAGAAAGAGTTGAGTTACATATTAACCTGAACATTACTCTGGTGCACCTGGGTCTGACTGACCAGGTCAGTTTGTTCAATGCTATAGTCGAGTAACTTAGATGCCTGGGATCACTATGCTTCCAACAGCATTCAAACTTTATGCCCATGCAGGGTGTAGGAGGAGTTAAATTCATTTGTTTTTTGTAATGTGTCACTTACAATTGCATGTATTACTCAATTACTCAGAATTACACACACAAGCACTGCAGTTTTGGCCAAATAAGTGCGAAAGTAATTAGAAGTTACAGCACCAAAATTTTGTGGGAAACAAACTTACTCTAAACTACTAAGAAATTTAAAAATATGCCAAACCTCTCAGGAACTTTAAGGAAATGAAACAATCCAGATATACCATTAACTAATAGAAAAGCTTGATATAGACCAATATTCCGCAAACATTCAGAAAAATTGAAAATAAACCAAATTTTAAGTTAACCATATGGTAAATTAAACTGTCCACATATTCCATCACGTATCAGGAAAAATGGAAATGGCCAAATCTACCGTGAAGTAACTAGAGAAACTTGCAAGGACAAATTCAAACTCTCTCTTCAGATAAGGTCCATAGCACCTTTTCTGAAGAGATTTATTCACTTTATTACACCTTTCTGTCCACTTGTGATTTTCACATAAATCCTTCCAGTATTGCTCTACTCTGCATAAATAAAGAATTTTAACCAACTCTATCAAAAAAAAAATAAACAGCTAGGAAAGAGGTGCTTTGGTGAATCATCAACTGATAATACAAGACAAGCAATGACAATCTCAGGCGAACACACTTAAATACGATAGTTTTACGGATTTCTTTTTCTTCAATTAAAGCCCCACAAATTCAAAATATCACTCTCAGCACTGTTCCACTCAAAGACTTGGCAGTTATTATTGCTGACAAATGCATATACTGTAATTTCAGTGTGGAAAAAAATACTTACATACTATGCCACTCGTGTAGGGTGCGGTGATAACTTTCTTCAATTACACTCGCTCATATGGAAGGTCCCGAAGCGTATTTCGTTCTTGAACCCTCCAGAATGCAATACAACCGTCTTCTTAAATCATCCTCAATACACTATTGAAGCATCTTGAATAAGCTCTTCAACCATCTTGACGATCTTGAACAATCTTGAACTGTCCTGAATATACTCTTGACCCATCCCAAATAATGCTCTTGAATCATCATGAACTATCCAGATAATGCTCTTGAACCATCTTGAACCACCCACATAATGCTCTCGAGCAGTCATTCTAGCACCAGCTCTCATCAAGTTTCTGTGATGGACGGTGTACGAGCGGGGCCGGTGGAGTACCGTTTGGCTTTGCACGGTATCAAGCACGTGGAGTCCCTAGCGCTATTCCGTCAGCCAACACGGTACTTGTAACAACACAAACTTTGGGAATATCAGGGAGGGAGGAACTGCGGATACTTATGTTGTACAAGTGGCTAGAAAAAATGAAGATGACGAGGAGGAGGAGAATAGGAAAAATGGAAAACTGACAAGTACAGATGGTAGACAGGACAGATGCAAGCCATATTCTAAGTGACTTAGGCCATTTAGAATAAGAGCCTAGGGCATGAAGAAGAGCATACATTGTGTCCTCGACTGTATGGTGAAAAGGAGGGGACAGGTTAGAGGCAAGAGAGGTGCACCCGACCCCCACCCACTTGTCCATACCACAACTAACACCTTCATTCCTCAGACATATCCAACATTTATTCCTACACCCTCCAAATGTGTATATTTTAGACTTGGAAAAGACCATTATTCAGAGAGTTGCAGGAAATGTCTAAATCCTATTTGTCAAACTCCAATTCAACGAGTCTTCCCAAGCCAAATAAAATCATTTGTGGGCTTCAGGAATACTGAATAAAATACGTCATTGGGGTCTTGAAGGAGTTAACCCATCCAGACCCTCTGGTAAGGTCGAAATGTTCGCGTGTGGAGGGTGCTAAGTCCCAGGGGGCCTGTCCCGTATAAGCGCTGCCGTCCGGTATCCAGTACGGCCGAACCCACACACCGCCATCCGCAGGTATGCCACCCACCATTTCTGAAATTGTCAAGTCGTGGAGAAAGAGTGGCGTTACATATTAACCTGAACATTACTCTGGTGCACCTGGGTCTGACTGACCAGGTCAGTTTGTTCAATGCTATAGTCGAGTAATTTAGATGCCTGGGATCACTATGCTTCCAACAGCGTTCAAACTTTATGCCCATGCAGGGTGTAGGAGGAGTTACATTCATTTATGTTTTTTAGTAATGTGTCACTTACAATTGCATGTATTACTCAATTACTCAGAATTACACACACAAGCACTGCAGTTTTGGCCAAATAAGTGCGAAAGTAATTAGAAGTTACAGCACCAAAATTTTGTGGGAAACAAACTTACTCTAAACTACTAAGAAATTTAAAAATATGCCAAACCTCTCAGGAACTTTAAGGAAATGAAACAATCCAGATATACCATTAACTAATAGAAAAGCTTGATATAGACCAATATTCCGCAAACATTCAGAAAAATTGAAAATAAGCCAAATTTTAAGTTAACCATATGGAAAATTAAACTGTCCACATATTCCATCAAGTATCAGGAAAAATGGAAATGGCCAAATCTACCGTGAAGTAACTAGAGAAAATTGCAAGGACAAATTCAAACTCTCTCTTCTGATAAGGTCCATAGCACCTATTCTGAAGAGATTTATTCACTTTATTGCACCTTGCTGTCCACTTGTGATTTTCACATAAATCCTTCCAGTATTGCTCTACTCTGCATAAATAAAGAATTTTAACCAACTCTATAAAAAAAAATAAACAGCTAGGAAAGAGGTGCTTTGGTGAATCATCAACTGATAATACAAGACAAGCAATGACAATCTCAGGCGAACACACTTAAATACGATAGTTTTACGGATTTCTTTTTCTTCAATTAAAGCCCCACAAATTCAAAATATCACTCTCAGCACTGTTCCACTCAAAGACTTGGCAGTTATTATTGCTGACAAATGCATATACTGTAATTTCAGTGTGGAAAAAAATACTTACATACTATGCCACTCGTGTAGGGTGCCGTGATAACTTTCTTCAATTACACTCGCTCATATGGAAGGTCCCGAAGCGTATTTCGTTCTTGAACCCTCCAGAATGCAATACAACCGTCTTCTTAAATCATCCTCAATACACTATTGAAGCATCTTGAATAAGCTCTTCAACCATCTTGACGATCTTGAACAATCTTGAACTGTCCTGAATATACTCTTGACCCATCCCAAATAATGCTCTTGAATCATCATGAACTATCCAGATAATGCTCTTGAACCATCTTGAACCACCCACATAATGCTCTCGAGCAGTCATTCTAGCACCAGCTCTCATCAAGTTTCTGTGATGGACGGTGTACGAGCGGGGCCGGTGGAGTACCGTTTGGCTTTGCACGGTATCAAGCACGTGGAGTCCCTAGCGCTATTCCGTCAGCCAACACGGTACTTGTAACAACACAAACTTTGGGAATATCAGGGAGGGAGGAACTGCGGATACTTATGTTGTACGAGTGGCTAGAAAAATTGAAGATGACGAGGAGGAGGAGAATAGGAAAAATGGAAAACTGACAAGTACAGATGGTAGACAGGACAGATGCAAGCCATATTCTAAGTGACTTAGGCCATTTAGAATAAGAGCCTAGGGCATGAAGAAGAGCATACATTGTGTCCTCGACTGTATGGTGAAAAGGAGGGGACAGGTTAGAGGCAAGAGAGGTGCACCCGACCCCCACCCACTTGTCCATACCACAACTAACACCTTCATTCCTCAGACATATCCAACATTTATTCCTACACCCTCCAAATGTGTATATTTTAGACTTGGAAAAGACCATTATTCAGGGAGTTGCAGGAAATGTCTAAATCCTATTTGTCAAACTCCAATTCAACGAGTCTTCCCAAGCCAAATAAAATCATTTGTGGGCTTCAGGAATACTGAATAAAATACGTCATTGGGGTCTTGAAGGAGTTAACCCATCCAGACCCTCTGGTAAGGTTGAAATGTTCGCGTGTGGAGGGTGCTAAGTCCCAGGGGGCCTGTCCCGTATAAGCGCTGCCGTCCGGTATCCAGTACGGCCGAACCCACACACCGCCATCCGTTCACACACCATCCGCAGGTATGCCACCCACCAATTCTGAAATTGTCAAGTCGTGGAGAAAGAGTGGCGTTACATATTAACCTGAACATTACTCTGGTGCACCTGGGTCTGACTGACCAGGTCAGTTTGTTCAATGCTATAGTCGAGTAATTTAGATGCCTGGGATCACTATGCTTCCAACAGCGTTCAAACTTTATGCCCATGCAGGGTGTAGGAGGAGTTACATTCATTTATGTTTTTTAGTAATGTGTCACTTACAATTGCATGTATTACTCAATTACTCAGAATTACACACACAAGCACTGCAGTTTTGGCCAAATAAGTGCGAAAGTAATTAGAAGTTACAGCACCAAAATTTTGTGGGAAACAAACTTACTCTAAACTACTAAGAAATTTAAAAATATGCCAAACCTCTCAGGAACTTTAAGGAAATGAAACAATCCAGATATACCATTAACTAATAGAAAAGCTTGATATAGACCAATATTCCGCAAACATTCAGAAAAATTGAAAATAAGCCAAATTTTAAGATAACCATATAGAAAATTAAACTGTCCACATATTCCACCAAGTATCAGGAAAAATGGAAATGGCCAAATCTACCGTGAAGTAACTAGAGAAAATTGCAAGGACAAATTCAAACTCTCTCTTCTGATAAGGTCCATAGCACCTTTTCTGAAGAGATTTATTCACTTTATTGCACCATGTTGTCCACTTGTGATTTTCACATAAATCCTTCCAGTATTGCTCTACTCTGCATAAATAAAGAATTTTAACCAACTCTATAAAAAAAAATAAACAGCTAGGAAAGAGGTGCTTTGGTGAATCATCAACTGATAATACAAGACAAGCAATGACAATCTCAGGTGAACACACTTAAAAACGATAGTTTTACGGATTTCTTCTTCTTCAATTAAAGCCCCACAAAATCAAAATATCACTCTCAGCACTGTTCCACTCAGAGACTTGGCAGTTATTATTGCTGACAAATGCATATACTGTAATTTCAGTGTGGAAAAAAATACTTACATACTATGCCACTCGTGTAGGGTGCCGTGATAACTTTCTTCAATTACACTCGCTCATATGGAAGGTCCCGAAGCTTATTTCGTTCTTGAACCCTCCAGAATGCAATACAACCGTCTTCTTAAATCATCCTCAATACACTATTGAAGCATCTTGAATAAGCTCTTCAACCATCTTGACGATCTTGAACAATCTTGAACTGTCCTGAATATACTCTTGACCCATCCCAAATAATGCTCTTGAATCATCATGAACTATCCAGATAATGCTCTTGAACCATCTTGAACCACCCACATAATGCTCTCGAGCAGTCATTCTAGCACCAGCTCTCATCAAGTTTCTGTGATGGACGGTGTACGAGCAGGGCCGGTGGAGTACCGTTTGGCTTTGCACGGTATCAAGCACGTGGAGTCCCTGGCGCTATTCCGTCAGCCAACACGGTACTTGTAACAACACAAACTTTGGGAATATCAGGGAGGGAGGAACTGCGGATACTTATGTTGTACGAGTGGCTAGAAAAAATGAAGATGACGAGGAGGAGGAGAATAGGAAAAATGGAAAACTGACAAGTACAGATGGTAGACAGGACAGATGCAAGCCATATTCTAAGTGACTTAGGCCATTTAGAATAAGAGCCTAGGGCATGAAGAAGAGCATACATTGTGTCCTCGACTGTATGGTGAAAAGGAGGGGACAGGTTAGAGGCAAGAGAGGTGCACCCGACCCCCACCCACTTGTCCATACCACAACTAACACCTTCATTCCTCAGACATATCCAACATTTATTCCTACACCCTCCAAATGTGTATATTTTAGACTTGGAAAAGACCATTATTCAGGGAGTTGCAGGAAATGTCTAAATCCTATTTGTCAAACTCCAATTCAACGAGTCTTCCCAAGCCAAATAAAATCATTTGTGGGCTTCAGGAATACTGAATAAAATACGTCATTGGGGTCTTGAAGGAGTTAACCCATCCAGACCCTCTGGTAAGGTCGAAATGTTCGCGTGTGGAGGGTGCTAAGTCCCAGGGGGCCTGTCCCGTATAAGCGCTGCCGTCCGGTATCCAGTACGGCCGAACCCACACACCGCCATCCGTTCACACACCATCCGCAGGTATGCCACCCACCAATTCTGAAATTGTCAAGTCGTGGAGAAAGAGTGGAGTTACATATTAACCTGAACATTACTCTGGTGCACCTGGGTCTGACTGACCAGGTCAGTTTGTTCAATGCTAGTCGAGTAACTTAGATGCCTGGGATCACTATGCTTCCAACAGCGTTCAAACTTTATGCCCATGCAGGGTGTAGGAGGAGTTACATTCATTTATGTTTTTTGTAATGTGTCACTTACAATTGCATGTATTACTCAATTACTCAGAATTACACACACAAGCACTGCAGTTTTGGCCAAATAAGTGCGAAAGTAATTAGAAGTTACAGCACCAAAATTTTGTGGGAAACAAACTTACTCTAAACTACTAAGAAATTTAAAAATATGCCAAACCTCTCAGGAACTTTAAGGAAATGAAACAATCCAGATATACCATTAACTAATAGAAAAGCTTGATATAGACCAATATTCCGCAAACATTCAGAAAAATTGAAAATAAGCCAAATTTTAAGATAACCATATAGAAAATTAAACTGTCCACATATTCCACCAAGTATCAGGAAAAATGGAAATGGCCAAATCTACCGTGAAGTAACTAGAGAAAATTGCAAGGACAAATTCAAACTCTCTCTTCTGATAAGGTCCATAGCACCTTTTCTGAAGAGATTTATTCACTTTATTGCACCATGTTGTCCACTTGTGATTTTCACATAAATCCTTCCAGTATTGCTCTACTCTGCATAAATAAAGAATTTTAACCAACTCTATAAAAAAAAATAAACAGCTAGGAAAGAGGTGCTTTGGTGAATCATCAACTGATAATACAAGACAAGCAATGACAATCTCAGGCGAACACACTTAAATACGATAGTTTTACGGATTTCTTTTTCTTCAATTAAAGCCCCACAAATTCAAAATATCACTCTCAGCACTGTTCCACTCAAAGACTTGGCAGTTATTATTGCTGACAAATGCATATACTGTAATTTCAGTGTGGAAAAAAATACTTACATACTATGCCACTCGTGTAGGGTGCCGTGATAACTTTCTTCAATTACACGCGCTCATATGGAAGGTCCCGAAGAGTTTTTCGTTCTTGAACCCTCCAGAATGCAATACAACCGTCTTCTTAAATCATCCTCAATACACTATTGAAGCATCTTGAATAAGCTCTTCAACCATCTTGACAATCTTGAACAATCTTGAACTGTCCTGAATATACTCTTGACCCATCCCAAATAATGCTCTTGAATCATCATGAACTATCCAGATAATGCTCTTGAACCATCTTGAACCACCCACATAATGCTCTCGAGCAGTCATTCTAGCACCAGCTCTCATCAAGTTTCTGTGATGGACGGTGTACGAGCGGGGCCGGTGGAGTACCGTTTGGCTTTGCACGGTATCAAGCACGTGGAGTCCCTGGCGCTATTCCGTCAGCCAACACGGTACTTGTAACAACACAAACTTTGGGAATATCAGGGAGGGAGGAACTGCGGATACTTATGTTGTACGAGTGGCTAGAAAAAATGAAGATGACGAGGAGGAGGAGAATAGGAAAAATGGAAAACTGACAAGTACAGATGGTAGACAGGACAGATGCAAGCCATATTCTAAGTGACTTAGGCCATTTAGAATAAGAGCCTAGGGCATGAAGAAGAGCATACATTGTGTCCTCGACTGTATGGTGAAAAGGAGGGGACAGGTTAGAGGCAAGAGAGGTGCACCCGACCCCCACCCACTTGTCCATACCACAACTAACACCTTCATTCCTCAGACATATCCAACATTTATTCCTACACCCTCCAAATGTGTATATTTTAGACTTGGAAAAGACCATTATTCAGGGAGTTGCAGGAAATGTCTAAATCCTATTTGTCAAACTCCAATTCAACGAGTCTTCCCAAGCCAAATAAAATCATTTGTGGGCTTCAGGAATACTGAATAAAATACGTCATTGGGGTCTTGAAGGAGTTAACCCATCCAGACCCTCTGGTAAGGTTGAAATGTTCGCGTGTGGAGGGTGCTAAGTCCCAGGGGCCTGTCCCGTATAAGCGCTGCCGTCCGGTATCCAGTACGGCCGAACCCACACACCGCCATCCGTTCACACACCATCCGCAGGTATGCCACCCACCAATTCTGAAATTGTCAAGTCGTGGAGAAAGAGTGGAGTTACATATTAACCTGAACATTACTCTGGTGCACCTGGGTCTGACTGACCAGGTCAGTTTGTTCAATGCTAGTCGAGTAACTTAGATGCCTGGGATCACTATGCTTCCAACAGCGTTCAAACTTTATGCCCATGCAGGGTGTAGGAGGAGTTACATTCATTTATTTTTTTTGTAATGTGTCACTTACAATTGCATGTATTACTCAATTACTCAGAATTACACACACAAGCACTGCAGTTTTGGCCAAATAAGTGCGAAAGTAACTAGAAGTTACAGCACCAAAATTTTGTGGGAAACAAACTTACTCTAAACTACTAAGAAATTTAAAAATATGCCAAACCTCTCAGGAACTTTAAGGAAATGAAACAATCCAGATATACCATTAACTAATAGAAAAGCTTGATATAGACCAATATTCCGCAAACATTCAGAAAAATTGAAAATCAGCCAAATTTTAAGATAACCATATAGAAAATTAAACTGTCCACATATTCCACCAAGTATCAGGAAAAATGGAAATGGCCAAATCTACCGTGAAGTAACTAGAGAAAATTGCAAGGACAAATTCAAACTCTCTCTTCTGATAAGGTCCATAGCACCTTTTCTGAAGAGATTTATTCACTTTATTGCACCATGTTGTCCACTTGCGATTTTCACATAAATCCTTCCAGTATTGCTCTACTCTGCATAAATAAAGAATTTTAACCAACTCTATCAAAAAAAAAAATAAACAGCTAGGAAAGAGGTGCTTTGGTGAATCATCAACTGATAATACAAGACAAGCAATGACAATCTCAGGCGAACACACTTAAATACGATAGTTTTACGGATTTCTTTTTCTTCAATTAAAGCCCCACAAATTCAAAATATCACTCTCAGCATTGTTCCACTCAAAGACTTGGCAGTTATTATTGCTGACAAATGCATATACTGTAATTTCAGTGTGGAAAAAAATACTTACATACTATGCCACTCGTGTAGGGTGCCGTGATAACTTTCTTCAATTACACTCGCTCATATGGAAGGTCCCGAAGCGTTTTTCGTTCTTGAACCCTCCAGAATGCAATACAACCGTCTTCTTAAATCATCCTCAATACACTATTGAAGCATCTTGAATAAGCTCTTCAACCATCTTGACAATCTTGAACAATCTTGAACTGTCCTGAATATACTCTTGACCCATCCCAAATAATGCTCTTGAATCATCATGAACTATCCAGATAATGCTCTTGAACCATCTTGAACCACCCACATAATGCTCTCGAGCAGTCATTCTAGCACCAGCTCTCATCAAGTTTCTGTGATGGACGGTGTACGAGCGGGGCCGGTGGAGTACCGTTTGGCTTTGCACGGTATCAAGCACGTGGAGTCCCTGGCGCTATTCCGTCAGCCAACACGGTACTTGTAACAACACAAACTTTGGGAATATCAGGGAGGGAGGAACTGCGGATACTTATGTTGTACGAGTGGCTAGAAAAAATGAAGATGACGAGGAGGAGGAGAATAGGAAAAATGGAAAACTGACAAGTACAGATGGTAGACAGGACAGATGCAAGCCATATTCTAAGTGACTTAGGCCATTTAGAATAAGAGCCTAGGGCATGAAGAAGAGCATACATTGTGTCCTCGACTGTATGGTGAAAAGGAGGGGACAGGTTAGAGGCAAGAGAGGTGCACCCGACCCCCACCCACTTGTCCATACCACAACTAACACCTTCATTCCTCAGACATATCCAACATTTATTCCTACACCCTCCAAATGTGTATATTTTAGACTTGGAAAAGACCATTATTCAGGGAGTTGCAGGAAATGTCTAAATCCTATTTGTCAAACTCCAATTCAACGAGTCCTCCCAAGCCAAATAAAATCATTTGTGGGCTTCAGGAATACTGAATAAAATACGTCATTGGGGTCTTGAAGGAGTTAACCCATCCAGACCCTCTGGTAAGGTTGAAATGTTCGCGTGTGGAGGGTGCTAAGTCCCAGGGGGCCTGTCCCGTATAAGCGCTGCCGTCCGGTATCCAGTACGGCCGAACCCACACACCGCCATCCGTTCACACACCATCCGCAGGTATGCCACCCACCAATTCTGAAATTGTCAAGTCGTGGAGAAAGAGTGGAGTTACATATTAACCTGAACATTACTCTGGTGCACCTGGGTCTGACTGACCAGGTCAGTTTGTTCAATGCTAGTCGAGTAACTTAGATGCCTGGGATCACTATGCTTCCAACAGCGTTCAAACTTTATGCCCATGCAGGGTGTAGGAGGAGTTACATTCATTTATTTTTTTTGTAATGTGTCACTTACAATTGCATGTATTACTCAATTACTCAGAATTACACACACAAGCACTGCAGTTTTGGCCAAATAAGTGCGAAAGTAACTAGAAGTTACAGCACCAAAATTTTGTGGGAAACAAACTTACTCTAAACTACTAAGAAATTTAAAAATATGCCAAACCTCTCAGGAACTTTAAGGAAATGAAACAATCCAGATATACCATTAACTAATAGAAAAGCTTGATATAGACCAATATTCCGCAAACATTCAGAAAAATTGAAAATCAGCCAAATTTTAAGATAACCATATAGAAAATTAAACTGTCCACATATTCCATCAAGTATCAGGAAAAATGGAAATGGCCAAATCTACCGTGAAGTAACTAGAGAAAATTGCAAGGACAAATTCAAACTCTCTCTTCTGATAAGGTCCATAGCACCTATTCTGAAGAGATTTATTCACTTTATTGCACCTTGCTGTCCACTTGCGATTTTCACATAAATCCTTCCAGTATTGCTCTACTCTGCATAAATAAAGAATTTTAACCAACTCTATAAAAAAAAATAAACAGCTAGGAAAGAGGTGCTTTGGTGAATCATCAACTGATAATACAAGACAAGCAATGACAATCTCAGGCGAACACACTTAAATACGATAGTTTTACGGATTTCTTTTTCTTCAATTAAAGCCCCACAAATTCAAAATATCACTCTCAGCATTGTTCCACTCAAAGACTTGGCAGTTATTATTGCTGACAAATGCATATACTGTAATTTCAGTGTGGAAAAAAATACTTACATACTATGCCACTCGTGTAGGGTGCCGTGATAACTTTCTTCAATTACACTCGCTCATATGGAAGGTCCCGAAGCGTTTTTCGTTCTTGAACCCTCCAGAATGCAATACAACCGTCTTCTTAAATCATCCTCAATACACTATTGAAGCATCTTGAATAAGCTCTTCAACCATCTTGACAATCTTGAACAATCTTGAACTGTCCTGAATATACTCTTGACCCATCCCAAATAATGCTCTTGAATCATCATGAACTATCCAGATAATGCTCTTGAACCATCTTGAACCACCCACATAATGCTCTCGAGCAGTCATTCTAGCACCAGCTCTCATCAAGTTTCTGTGATGGACGGTGTACGAGCGGGGCCGGTGGAGTACCGTTTGGCTTTGCACGGTATCAAGCACGTGGAGTCCCTGGCGCTATTCCGTCAGCCAACACGGTACTTGTAACAACACAAACTTTGGGAATATCAGGGAGGGAGGAACTGCGGATACTTATGTTGTACGAGTGGCTAGAAAAAATGAAGATGACGAGGAGGAGGAGAATAGGAAAAATGGAAAACTGACAAGTACAGATGGTAGACAGGACAGATGCAAGCCATATTCTAAGTGACTTAGGCCATTTAGAATAAGAGCCTAGGGCATGAAGAAGAGCATACATTGTGTCCTCGACTGTATGGTGAAAAGGAGGGGACAGGTTAGAGGCAAGAGAGGTGCACCCGACCCCCACCCACTTGTCCATACCACAACTAACACCTTCATTCCTCAGACATATCCAACATTTATTCCTACACCCTCCAAATGTGTATATTTTAGACTTGGAAAAGACCATTATTCAGGGAGTTGCAGGAAATGTCTAAATCCTATTTGTCAAACTCCAATTCAACGAGTCTTCCCAAGCCAAATAAAATCATTTGTGGGCTTCAGGAATACTGAATAAAATACGTCATTGGGGTCTTGAAGGAGTTAACCCATCCAGACCCTCTGGTAAGGTTGAAATGTTCGCGTGTGGAGGGTGCTAAGTCCCAGGGGGCCTGTCCCGTATAAGCGCTGCCGTCCGGTATCCAGTACGGCCGAACCCACACACCGCCATCCGTTCACACACCATCCGCAGGTATGCCACCCACCAATTCTGAAATTGTCAAGTCGTGGAGAAAGAGTGGAGTTACATATTAACCTGAACATTACTCTGGTGCACCTGGGTCTGACTGACCAGGTCAGTTTGTTCAATGCTAGTCGAGTAACTTAGATGCCTGGGATCACTATGCTTCCAACAGCGTTCAAACTTTATGCCCATGCAGGGTGTAGGAGGAGTTACATTCATTTATGTTTTTTGTAATGTGTCACTTACAATTGCATGTATTACTCAATTACTCAGAATTACACACACAAGCACTGCAGTTTTGGCCAAATAAGTGCGAAAGTAACTAGAAGTTACAGCACCAAAATTTTGTGGGAAACAAACTTACTCTAAACTACTAAGAAATTTAAAAATATGCCAAACCTCTCAGGAACTTTAAGGAAATGAAACAATCCAGATATACCATTAACTAATAGAAAAGCTTGATATAGACCAATATTCCGCAAACATTCAGAAAAATTGAAAATAAGCCAAATTTTAAGATAACCATATAGAAAATTAAACTGTCCACATATTCCACCAAGTATCAGGAAAAATGGAAATGGCCAAATCTACCGTGAAGTAACTAGAGAAAATTGCAAGGACAAATTCAAACTCTCTCTTCTGATAAGGTCCATAGCACCTTTTCTGAAGAGATTTATTCACTTTATTGCACCATGTTGTCCACTTGTGATTTTCACATAAATCCTTCCAGTATTGCTCTACTCTGCATAAATAAAGAATTTTAACCAACTCTATCAAAAAAAAAATAAACAGCTAGGAAAGAGGTGCTTTGGTGAATCATCAACTGATAATACAAGACAAGCAATGACAATCTCAGGCGAACACACTTAAATACGATAGTTTTACGGATTTCTTTTTCTTCAATTAAAGCCCCACAAATTCAAAATATCACTCTCAGCATTGTTCCACTCAAAGACTTGGCAGTTATTATTGCTGACAAATGCATATACTGTAATTTCAGTGTGGAAAAAAATACTTACATACTATGCCACTCGTGTAGGGTGCCGTGATAACTTTCTTCAATTACACTCGCTCATATGGAAGGTCCCGAAGCGTTTTTCGTTCTTGAACCCTCCAGAATGCAATACAACCGTCTTCTTAAATCATCCTCAATACACTATTGAAGCATCTTGAATAAGCTCTTCAACCATCTTGACAATCTTGAACAATCTTGAACTGTCCTGAATATACTCTTGACCCATCCCAAATAATGCTCTTGAATCATCATGAACTATCCAGATAATGCTCTTGAACCATCTTGAACCACCCACATAATGCTCTCGAGCAGTCATTCTAGCACCAGCTCTCATCAAGTTTCTGTGATGGACGGTGTACGAGCGGGGCCGGTGGAGTACCGTTTGGCTTTGCACGGTATCAAGCACGTGGAGTCCCTGGCGCTATTCCGTCAGCCAACACGGTACTTGTAACAACACAAACTTTGGGAATATCAGGGAGGGAGGAACTGCGGATACTTATGTTGTACGAGTGGCTAGAAAAAATGAAGATGACGAGGAGGAGGAGAATAGGAAAAATGGAAAACTGACAAGTACAGATGGTAGACAGGACAGATGCAAGCCATATTCTAAGTGACTTAGGCCATTTAGAATAAGAGCCTAGGGCATGAAGAAGAGCATACATTGTGTCCTCGACTGTATGGTGAAAAGGAGGGGACAGGTTAGAGGCAAGAGAGGTGCACCCGACCCCCACCCACTTGTCCATACCACAACTAACACCTTCATTCCTCAGACATATCCAACATTTATTCCTACACCCTCCAAATGTGTATATTTTAGACTTGGAAAAGACCATTATTCAGGGAGTTGCAGGAAATGTCTAAATCCTATTTGTCAAACTCCAATTCAACGAGTCTTCCCAAGCCAAATAAAATCATTTGTGGGCTTCAGGAATACTGAATAAAATACGTCATTGGGGTCTTGAAGGAGTTAACCCATCCAGACCCTCTGGTAAGGTTGAAATGTTCGCGTGTGGAGGGTGCCAAGTCCCAGGGGGCCTGTCCCGTATAAGCGCTGCCGTCCGGTATCCAGTACGGCCGAACCCACACACCGCCATCCGTTCACACACCATCCGCAGGTATGCCACCCACCAATTCTGAAATTGTCAAGTCGTGGAGAAAGAGTGGCGTTACATATTAACCTGAACATTACTCTGGTGCACCTGGGTCTGACTGACCAGATCAGTTTGTTCAATGCTATACTCGAGTAACTTAAGATGCCTGGGATCACTATGCTTCCAACAGCGTTCAAACTTTATGCCCATGCAGGGTGTAGGAGGAGTTACATTCATTTATGTTTTTTGTAATGCGTCACTTACAATTGCATGTATTACTCAATTACTCAGAATTACACACACAAGCACTGCAGTTTTGGCCAAATAAGTGCGAAAGTAATTAGAAGTTACAGTACCAAAATTTTGTGGGAAACAAACTTACTGTAAACTACTAAGAAATTTTAAAATATGCCAAACCTCTCAGGAACTTTAAGGAAATGAAACAATCCAGATATACCATTAACTAATGGAAAAGCTTGATATAGACCAATATTCCGCAAACATTCAGAAAAATTGAAAATAAGCCAAATTTTTAGTTAACCATATGGAAAATTTAAACTGTCCACATATTCCATCAAGTATCAGGAAAAATGGAAATGGCCAAATCTACCGTGAAGTAACTAGAAAAAATTGCAAGGACAAATTCAAACTCTCTCTTTTGATAAGGTCCATAACACATTTTCTGAAGAGATTTATTCACTTTATTGCACCTTGCTGTCCACATGTGATTTTCAGATAAATCCTTCCAGTATTGCTCTACTCTGCATAAATAAAGAATTTTAACCAACTATCAAAAAAAAAAATAAACAGCTGGGAAAGAGGTGCTTTGGTGAATCATCAACTGATAATACAAGACAAGCAATGACAATCTCAGGCGAACACACTTAAATACGATAGTTTTACGGATTTCTTTTTCTTCAATTAAAGCCCCACAAATTCAAAATATCACTCTCAGCACTGTTCCACTCAAAGACTTGGCAGTTATTATTGCTGACAAATGCATATACTGTAATTTCAGTGTGGAAAAAAATACTTACATACTATGCCTCTCGTGTAGGGTGCAGTGATAACTTTCTTCAATTACACTCGCTCATATGGAAGGTCCCGAAGCGTATTTCGTTCTTGAACCCTCCAGAATGCAATACAACCTTCTTCTTAAATCATCCTGAATACACTATTGAAGCATCTTGAATAAGCTCTTCAACCATCCTGACGATCTTGAACAATCTTGAACTGTCCTGAATATACTCTTGAACCATCCCAAATAATGCTCTTGAATCATCATGAACTATCCAGATAACGCTCTTGAACCACCCACATAATGCTCTCGAGCAGTCTTTCTAGCACCAGCTCTTATCTCGTTTCTGTGATGGACGGTGTACGAGCGGGACATGCAAATTTAATTAGACAAATGTTAAGTTAATTATTCCGACATTACTAGCGACACTTTGGCCAATATTTTTGCTTTATATCATTAATATTTTTTTAACATCATAGTGTCGCTGGTTGAAGTAAAAAGCTACAGTATTCAACAACTGCAAGGTAGATTTTTAAATTTCATACACTATTAACTAACCAAATTTTATTGCAGAAGCCACAGACATTAAGAATTACTAGCTTCAACCTTGTGTTTGCAAAGTATGAATTAAGTTTTTTTTTTCCCTTTAATGCAAGAAATGACGAACCAAAATCAAAGAGTCCGCAGGACTGATCGAGAGGGGGGGGGGGGGGGGGGCAAATTAAAGATTCAAGACCAGTTTCAGAGATACAAGGTTAGGATGAACTTCAATGCATCCATTTCATCACCACCCACCACACAACCCGTTCTCGTTGCCGAACGCCAGCACAACCACACTGACTAGTGTTTTAAGATACTAGAAAAGCCGATAAGAAAAGTTTGGGTACACGATCTAGATGAACACAGTATGATAACAAAGGCAGTTTGGTTTCAGAAACTGAAAATCATGCATTACTGATCTATTAAGCTACTATGACGGTTACAGAAACATTACAGAAAAGAGAAGGATGGGTGAACAGTATCTACCTAGACTTCAAGAAAGTATCAAACAGATGACTGAACCAAAGACTTATGGAAAAAGTACCATCAAGGAGGAAACCAAGGCAACCTGTGCTGTTGGATGCAGGATTTTCTCAGGAGGGAAATGAGAACAGTACTAAGGGGTAATTACTCATCATGGAGGGAGGTGACTAAGCAAAGTTCCACAGGGCTCAGTGCTGGCACCAATTATATTTTAAGTATATATAACTGACAGACAGTAACACTGGAAATGGAAGTTATCAAAGAATATTTGCCGATGCAAAAATGCAAAGGAAAATTTTTAAAAAAGATTCTTGGAAAAAGTTGCAAGAGGATTTCAATAAGCTTCATGAATGGGGCAATAAATGGCAAACGGAATTCAATGTGGACATGTGTGATGTAATAAGTTTGGTGAAAGTGGAAAAAGACCAGACTGGGATTTTAAGTTCGGAAGTTCAACCCTACACATCATAAAAGGAGAATGATCTAGGAGTGATAACAGACTGTCTCCAGCTGACAACATCAGCGAGAAGGTACGCAACATATATAGACCGCTTGCTAATATGAGAATAGCATTCACATACATACAGACATGCTGAGAAAGATAACATCATTCATCAGACCAACCCTGGAATATGCATCAGTAGTCTTCTTCTCCCATCTTTCCTGTCACTTCTTATAGAGTTTCTTTCCTTTACAGGTGGCTTTACATCGAGTGACAAGCCAAATGATTTCCTGTAAGCCAAGAAACCATTTACAACGCTAGGCGGTAACCATATAACCAAACCATATGTGCTCCCTACGTGTCAGCAAGTGGGTTGGTGGAGGGTTAGTGCCCCTCCCCGTAAAACAAATAAGTCAAAGTCAAATGGCCACCCCTTACGGCATTATGGCGTCTGGCAATAGATAGATAGTCTGGAATCCTCATCTCGAACACACACACACAGGATTGAAAAAGTACAAAGGGTCGCTACGTGCTGGGTAGCGAGCTTAGGGGATCTAAGTTACGAAGACTAGAAAAATTGAATCTACAGACAACATGAGAGATGGAGAAGAGGAGACATGATTATGCTATATAAATGCATCTCTGGGAAAGTGAAAGACAAACGAGTACATAACCTATGGGGGAACCATCAGTACGAGGACAGCAAAAAACTACAAAAATAGAAGTGATAAAGATGTAAGGAAATTCAGTTTCCCAAACAGCGCAGCTAATCACCAGAATGAACTACAGAATGAAAGTGTCAAAACTAGTCATAAATTTAGGATATTTAGTTATGATAAAAGTGATTTTAATACACGGGAGAGTAACAGCTTGACTTGCTCCTGTTAAAATACAATTACGTAAGAACCAATTTCCTCACCACCACCACGACCCCAACCACACAACCAGTTCCATCACCACCACCACCACCACCACCATCACACAACCAGTTCCATCACCACCACCACCACCACCACCACCATCACACAACCAGTTCCATCACCACCACCACCACCATCACAACCAGTTCCATCACCACCACCACCACCACCACCATCACACAACCAGTTCCATCACCACCACCACCACCACCACCATCACACAACCAGTTCCATCACCACCACCACCACCACCACCACCATCACACAACCAGTTCCATCACCACCACCACCACCACCACCATCACACAACCAGTTCCATCACCACCACCACCACCACCACCATCACACAACCAGTTCCATCACCATTCACGTAATTAACTGACTAATTCAAATTTTGGGTTATGCAAAAACTGAAAGGCATAGCATTTAAAATAATAATAATAATAATAATAATAATAATTTCCTTTCACAAACACAGAACGCAAATTAAGGCACTCCACTTTGACTTCAACTTGAGAATGAATTAAACTATCACATTCCAAAATCATATTTAAAATTTTGAAAAAAATCGCATACACCAAATTTTGAAAAGTAAAATTGCGTAAACCAAAACCTGAGAAGTAAAATAAACCAAATTTTGAAAAGTAAAGTAGCATCAACCAAATTTCGAAAAAGTAAAATAGCAAACGATTTGAAAAGTAAAACAACCTAAACCAAATTTCGAAAAAAAGTAAAAACAACCTATGGTATATTCTGCTTTCACAAAATTAGTGCATTATCTCTCCACTCCTCAAGTCAAAGTTGTGGACTATATTTTTTAGAAAAGCACACAGGTTTTAAAAAGAAAATAAAAAAAATCTAATGAAATGAACTTTTAACGCAAAAATTCCAACTCTCTCAATCCCAAATCCCTAGCTCTCTCTCACCAACTCGATCAATCCCAAATCCCTAACTCTCTCTCTCTCTCTCACCAACTCGATCAATCCCAAATCCCTAACTCTCTCTCTCTCTCTCACCAACTCGATCAATCCCAAATCCCTAACTCTCTCTCTCTCTCTCTCTCTCACCAACTCGATCAATCCCAAATCCCTAACTCTCTCTCTCTCTCTCTCTCTCACCAACTCGATCAATCCCAAATCCCTAACTCTCTCTCACCAACTCGATCAATCCCAAATCCCTAACTCTCTCTCACCAACTCGATCAATCCCAAATCCCTAACTCTCTCTCTCTCTCACCAACTCGATCAATCCCAAATCCCTAACTCTCTCTCTCTCTCTCTCTCTCACCAACTCGATCAATCCCAAATCCCTAACTCTCTCTCTCTCTCTCTCACCAACTCGATCAATCCCAAATCCCTAACTCTCTCTCTCTCTCTCTCACCAACTCGATCAATCCCAAATCCCTAACTCTCTCTCTCTCTCTCACCAACTCGATCAATCCCAAATCCCTAACTCTCTCTCTCTCTCTCACCAACTCGATCAAACCCAAATCCCTAACTCACTCTCACCAACTCGATCAAACCCAAATCCCTAACTCACTCACTCTCTCTCACCAACTCGATCAATCCCAAATCCCTAACTCTCTCACACCAATTCTAATCCCAAATCCCTAACTCGCCCACACTCAAATCCCAAATCCGAAAAAAGTAAAAACCTACACAGCTAAAACTAAACTGTACAAATATAATCTCCAATATCAACTAAGTCAAACTCTCGTGAACTCTATTAGTACTTATGGCATTATTTTGTACCCAGGGTATTTTGAAGAAAAAAGTCCGTACTACCAACTACCTACTCCTGGTGCCGTGAGGTTTTGGGGAAATAATAGTTACCTTTAAGTGGTAATAAAACTTAATTAACCTTACGTAAAGTGTCACCGAAAGATTTAGAGCAACATTAATGATTTCACGAGAAAGTGTAATCTTACCAAACTATTTTTGCTTTCCGCAATTAAAAAAAAAAAATAAATCAAATCCACCAATTTAAACAACCCAGTGACATCACCTCAATAAATGAACAACAATAACAGCTTATAGCCATACATTCTTTTCTCACCAAGTTATATCGCCTGACAATTTCGGTTGACAAAAAATAAAGATAAGTCTATAAAATCAACCCCACTAAATCACTAGTATGACGTCATTAAAGTTCAAAAAACAGGAAAAACTCAAAACTACTTACACAACACTGCAATTAAATCACTTGTCAAACGTCACCAACAGAAGTCAAGAGCAAAGTGAGCGGCCGGCGTGTTGAGAGCTCCGAAGAAAATTCCAGAGCCCCAACGGAAACTAAGTGGGGGGGTGAGGCTAGTTTGAGAGGCTCGCATTCCTAAGGGTTCGAAGCACTTGATTCTCGACGGTTTAGTCTGGATTTTACACTTTCCCTTTATTTTCTATGTTTTTAATGGAAATGTAGTTTTTAATAATGTGAATGGAAACTAGTGAGGTGTAATGAGCATATTTACATACGTATATTCTATATAGTTCGAGGCACTTGTTTCTCGGCGATTTAGTCTGGAGTTTACCCATCCCCTTTATATTCTATGCTCTTATTTGTAATATACTTTGTTAATTAAATGTATGAAAAACAGGAGATAAAATGTGCAAAATTAGGAATATAAATCCAAGCGAGACAAAGTGAGGGGGGGGGGCTCGCACTCAGAGTTTTAAGCACTTGTATCTTGGCGATTTAGTCTGGATTTTACATTCATACTAAATTTTTATGTTCTTAATGGCGAGGTCATTCGTGAAAATAATGATTAAGAAAAATACTGAGGTAAAATGCGCAAATTAACGGAAACTGGGTGGGGGAGGAGGATCGCATTCCTGAGAGTTCGAAGCACTTGTTTCTTGACGATTTATTCCTGATTTTACTCCCACTTTATATTCTATGCTTTAAGTGGCGATAAATTTTGTGTTAATAATGTGTATGAAAAATAATTAGGTGTTATGAGCATAATTACGACTTACATTCTGTATAAGTCGAAGCACTTGTTACTTGGCGATTTATTCTGGATTCTGCCCTCCCACTATATTCTATGCTTTTGGCTAGCTTCACACGAGCGTTTTTTTCCCGCGCGGTTTAGAAATCAACAAAGTTCAATGAGGCCCTTCACATGCTGCCCGCGCGGCTTAATTTTCGGGCGGCAATGATTTACCAGCCACGTGCACTGCCAACCCGCGCGGCGGCAGGCGGTTTGGAATACTCTAGAAGTCAATGGAGCCCTTCAGACGGGCGGTTTTTCCCCGAGCGGCGTGGCTCAATCGGTAGAGAGGTGGCCTGCCGTTCTAACGGACCCAGGTTCAAATCCCAGCTGGGGCAGAGAACAGTTTAAGGATTTGAATTTCATTAAATCAAGCTTTACTGATCTACCTGAAGACCCGCCGACATGTAAAAATACCCCCGCTAATACCAGTACACCAGTCCTGTATGAGACAGCCCTAGCATGTATTCAATATGGACGGTGGGTGTTAGCGCTGAAGTGGTGACATGAGGTGTATGGTATGTAGGAGGACTGTTGGGCCTTGATAGTAGGCTGTGAAGCCTATGCCGAGTCGAACACACACACATACAAAGAAAAATCTAGCATCTATAATTACCTGTCATAATTATATATAGATTAATTCATTTACTTATTTTTTTACTATTCATGCAGGTATATACTCGCATTACTCCCACTTTCCATGTTCAACGGAATTACTTTCTCATGCATAACCATTGCAAATCAGTTCCACTTCCCGTTTACCTATATAAATGCAAATAAAGTTACTGTGCTACATATTACTTTTTCATTTACCTTACACTTACACTTACCTCAGTCAGTGCAACAGCTTCTTCAGGAGAAATGGATGATCTCATAACTGTCTTGCCTTATAATACCATCTTTCAGTTTGCTCACAAGCTCTTCAAATGTAGGAGATGACATGCGAAAATACTTGAACTTTTCTTCATCAGCTTTCAACTCAGAATATATCGTGTAGAATGCTCCTTGAAGGCCCACCATTTATGTTGTCTCTTCTTTTTTAACAGTGTTTATTAAGTACACATAAATCACTCTCTTCTTTACGTCCTCCATCTCGAGCAACCACCGACAAACTGAGAGGTATTCTGTGCACTGCTGCATACAAACCGCGCGGGAAAAGACAGTAACGTTTGAAGACATGCCTCTTGTACACCCACCCGCGCGCGGGAAAAAACCGCTCGTGTGAAGCGAGCCTTGTGGCGATATTTTTTGTTAATAATATGTATGAAAAATAATGAGTTATGAGCATAATTACGACTTCCATACTATATAATTCGAAGCACTTGTTTCTTGGCGATTTAGTCCGAGTTTAGCTCTTCTACTTCATTTTCTATCCTCTTAACAGATACATTTTGTGTTAATAGTTATATGAAAAATAGTGCGGTGTTATGGGCAAAATTACATGAAACATTCCAGAGTTCGAAGCACTTATTTCTTGGCGAGTTATTCTGCCTTTCACACCTTTACATCCACCTGTATGCCTTTAGAACAGATAGATAAAGAAATAGATACAAAAAAATGTGAAGATAAAGATGTGTAAATCAAACCGCAAAAAATGAGGTGTTAGGATTATTACAGATACAGATAGATAGATAAATAAATAGATAGTTACAGATATGAGGATAAAAATGTATAAAATAAATCGCTAAAAATGAAGTGTTAGGATTAGTAGATAGATAAACAGATAGATATAGAAACAGATATGGGGATAAAGGTGTTGTGTGTAAATAAATCGCTAAAAATGAAGTGTTAGGATCAGTATAGATAGATAAATAGATAGATATAGAAACAGATGAGGATAAAGGTGTAATGTGTAAATAAATCGCTAAAAATGAAGTGTTAGGATTAGTATAGACTGCCAGATAGATGTAGATAGATTAATGGATAGATACTGGGATAGATATGAGGATGAAGGTGTAATGTGTAAAATAAATCGCTAAAAATGAAGTGTTAGGATTAGTATGGATAGATATAGATAGATAGAGATAGATATGGGGATGAAGTGTAATGTGTAAATTAAATCGGTAAAAATGAAGTGTTAGGATTAATATAGATAAGAGATACAGTAGACAGATAGATCGATAGATAGGTAGACAGACAGACAGATGGATAGATACAGAGATAGATGTGGGGATGATGTGTAATATGTAAATTAAATCGCTAAAAATGAAGTGTTAGGATTCGTATACATAGACAGATAGACAGATAACGGTGGATGGACAGACAGATGGATGGACAGATAGATAGACAGATAGGTGGATAGATACAAAGATAAATGTGGGGATGAAGTGTAATGTGTAAATTAAATCGCTAAAAAATAAGTGTTATGATCAGTATAGACAGATATAGACAGATGGACTGATAGATAGATGGATAAATAGATAAATGGATAGATAGATACATGGATAGATAGACAGATACACAGATATAGGGATAAAGGTGTAATGTGTAAATTAATTCGCTAAAAACGATGTCTTACAAAGAACGTGTTAGCTTTCGCTGACGTTCTCTAGTGGGTTTCGAAACACCTCACCCATGGCGAATTATTCTGTCACGAATTAATTTTAAACCTTAACATTCCTTTACATTCTACTTATAATAATATAACTCATTTTTTTTTTTTTAATCAGTAATATACAAGAGAATACTGAAGTCTACAAAGATAAATCGCTGATGAGAAAGAGTTAAGTATCTCTCAGAATATATCTCTCCCGACCAAAAATATAACTATCTATCCATCTATTGCCAGACGCCATAATCCCGTACGGGGTGGCCATTTGACTTTGTTTTACGGGGAGGGGCACTAACCCTCCACAAGCCCACTTGTTGACACGCAGGGAGCTCGTATAGTTTGGTTATATGGTTACCACCCAGCGTTGTAAACGGTTTCTTGGCTTACGAGAAACCATTTGGCTTGTCATTAAATGTAAAGCCACCTGTAAAAAAAAAAGAAAAGCCATAAGAAGTGACAGGAAAGATGGGAGAAATAGGAAGAGAGGCGGGCAGGTATAGAAAAAGAATGATAAAGGCTAAGGAAAAAGAAGGCAGCACTACATCAAGTGAGTGGATGATGGTCGCCATCACCTACCACTAATTGAAAAGCTATTAAAATATAGGATTAACAGGACAAAAAATTAAAGTACTAATTAAAGGAAATAAAAAAAATAAAATACCAATGAAAAATTATACAAAAAACCATGTGGGCCTAAAAAAAAAAAAAAAAATTATAATAAAAAAATAAAATGAAAAAAAAATCAGAGTAACGGGGAAATAAAAGTAAGGAAGTTTACTGAAAAAATTAAATGCATTCCGTAAAAAAAAAAAGTATCCAGAGAGCTTACATCTGGAGGTATTATGAAACTGAATAATAATAATAATAATAATAATAATATTTAAGATGATACTGATAATGATATTACTATTACGATGACGATAGTGATGATGATGATGATGATGATGATGATCGATATTATTATTAGCAGTAGGACGATGATATTATTATTACTATTATGATTATTATTATTATTATTTATTATTATTATTATTATTATTATTCTCATCATCAAAGGGGGTCCACGTGGCAGCCCCCCCGCTTCCAGACCCCCACCAGCTGGAATTCTCCCTCTAAACCAGCTCATACCAGACCAGCCTGGAATTTCCAAACACCAAGACAGACAGTAACAAGCAAACCGAGAAGCGAGGCAACACAGGCCAGGATTCGAAGCCTCTGATGAAGCCTTAGGGGAGTATGAGAATATGTCGTAGCATCAGTAATAGTGGTAATAATAATAATAATAATAATAATGATAATATCATCATCACCACCACCACCACCACCATCATCATCCAATCGTATGTTGCCCCATGAGAAGCGTAGGAACCCGGGGCCAGGCAAGTTGGTCCTGACATGAGTGACCAGCCTCACTCATCCATGAGTGGCACTGCGTGAGCAATAAACCCCAACCACCCCTTGGATATAGACCTTCATAGGCTCAATCCGATTGGAGCGCCGTAATTACCCACTAAACCACCAGGCGCCATAATTTGGTTATATAGTTACCACCCAGGATAGTAAATGGTTCCTGGTGTACAGGAAACTATTTGGCTTGTCACTCAGTGTAGAGTCACCCATAGGCAGAGGGAAAAGGAATGAACGGAGGAAAGAAAGACAGAAGAGCGAATATAAAGTCACCTGTAGGTAGAGGAAAATATGAAGGAATGGACGACAGAAGAGGAAAGAAGGAAGAGAGGAAAGGGCTGACACCTAAAGCTGAACTACATTGAGTGAGTGGATGGTGAGCGCCCTCACCTACCAGAACACAATAATAATAATAATAATATATTAATATAATAATAATAATAATAATAATAATAACTAATAAAAGAAGTAATAGTAATAGTAGTAGTGGTGGTGGTGGTAGTGGTAATAGTAGTAGTAGTAACAATAATTATCATTATAGCAAATAAATTAATCTTTCTACCACCAGACGATTTACTGTTCAACCCAGGAAAGACTACTACTATTACTACTACTACTACTATTACTACTACTGCCACTACTATTACTACTACTATTTTCAATGCCACTATTATTATTAATTCAACTACTACTCCTACTACTACTACCACTACTATTGTTACTATCAGCATAATCTATTTGGTCATTAATTAATACCACCCCAATGTAAAACATATCATCTGATGGAACTGGTCAATTTACGCCAACCCTACTAATGACGTCATTTATATAATATATATATATATATATATATATATATATATATATATATATATTTTTTTTTACTCTTGCTACCATGGGATAATTTTAGCCATGAAAAAAAGGTACATAAAATCGTTTGGATGGCCGTTGAAAAAGTTACTCAAAAGATTTCCGAAAATGAGGAAAATCATCTTATGCAGAATGAAAATAAAAAATGCATCATGGGTCTGAAGGGGTGAATATCTAACCCATCTAGTTTGAAAATTATTTAAGATGAATAAAATGTAGAAACCGTAATATAAAAATAATACTAATAAAATAAATAAATAAATGCTATAATATTAACCCCTCTAGTTAAAAAATCTAAGGTGAATATAATTATCTAGGATTATAAGAGAGAGAGAGAGAGAGAGAGAGAGAGCGCCAACAACTCCTCGGAACCACTGAGTAATAATCCAACTGAACGAAACGAGCCAACAAGATTCGGAATTTCCCGCGTACGAAGTGACGTGAGGAGGAAGGCTCAACGTAGGGTCACTTTCTATCCAGCTCCTGACCTGAGAAGACACTGGGTGGTAAGCTTTTTTTTTTTTTTTTTTTTTTTTTTTTAAGGTTTGTGTTTGGTAAGCTGTTTCCATTTTCTTTTAATTTTTTTTTTTAGTTTTAAAGAGTTTGGTGGGTTAAACTGATCGTGTTATGTATAATGTTTCGTTATTTAAGTCAATGGTGGAAAATGTTAACTTAATATTTAACTTTTACTAAATTGAGTGAATTGTCCTGCTTCCCTTGCATAACTGCCTCATTGTTTAATGACTAAAACTTTAACTGGGGTAACAAAAAAATACGGAAATTAAGTATTTTAAAAAAAATCTTTTAATCTTATTTATTCTAACTTGTTTCGATTAGATGTGAAACTTCAACAAAAGTATTTACATACTTTTGTTAACAAGTGTTACCAGTTGTGAAACTATAACTTCGAAACTATAACTTCAATATCATAAGCAGTCAACTGCTTAGCCTAACAGACCTGTCTTGACTACCTGCAGGTTCTGCTCGTCGCTACCAATGAACCCAGTGGACGGTGACTTTGCACACACCCAGCAGTACGAAATCCTCGGCAATTGGAGTTGCCGACTGGTTATACTTGGTGTAAGGTAGGAGTGTCCCCACGGCACGATCACACCACCTATCGCACTTGAAGTCTGGACCATCTTAATTCTTCAAAACGTAGAGCGTCTCTTCACTCTGCCACCTACTGTCTGGCATCTACCGCAGTCTGGTATGTCCATCTGAATGCGGGATCTTGTTTAACTTAAGCATGGAGCTTTAAATTTATGTAACCGTATTTTAATTTTTAAAATGAATAAAGAACATTACTCGCATGTGGTTTTCCTGTACTTTGAATTAGGCCTTCCCAATAGGCATTAATGAAATTGTGATATATCTGGACACAACTACCGCTTTAAAGTGTGAAACGGAAAAAACTTGCTCTAAACTTAGTTTTATCACGAACGGTGAAAAATGATTTAAAGAAATGTTAGTCCTAAAACACGACTAATAAGTTGGTAGTTCAATTTAAACCTAAAACCAATTGGATTCCATGCTGAATACTAAAAAATTATTGCAGCCTGCTACTCGTATTTAACATACACCCATGACTACTGTGACTTTAACTCTTACCACAAATCTTTAAACCCACAAGACCTTCTCCCCCCAAAAAATATATATATGTAAAAAATGAATAAATTGCAGGTAGAACTCGCTATAATCAGCATACTAGGTAATAATACTGGAGTGGTGACGAGTGATTATCTAAAATAGCTGGCCCTTGAATACTTAAACAATTTAAAGACTACGCTTTATTCAAGCGGTGAAATGTGTAAATAAATATGTAACCTGGAGGCTGTGTATTACTTTAAACATTCATACAAGACTGTAAGTGGTGCATAAAAATCACAAAGATAAATTAGTTTCTTACGAAGTATGGGTTGTAGTGACTGGGAAGTACGACATGGAAAACTGGGAAACAGTGTAAGTATAAAAGACTTGTAATGTGATTATGCTATTTATTATTGGCAATGCTGTACTATTACTGACTACAGGATGGATTATGGCATGCAAGCTATGTTAAGGAGCATCAGCTTCAATAACTATTAAAAGTAATGGCAACGGATTTTAGTACTAGAAAACCAGTCAAACTTAAACCTTTGGGAGATATAACAGGGCTTAATTCCCGCGCGCCAATGATTTACCAGCCGCGTGCACTGCCAACCCGCGCGGCGGCAGGCGGTTTGGAATTCATGTCTATGGAAAAACCGCGGCGTGGCTCAATCGGTTGAGAGGTGGCCTGCCGTTCTAACGGACCCAGGTTCAAATCCCAGCTGGGGCAGGGAACAGTTTAAGGACTTGAATTTCATTAAATCAAGCTTTACTGATCTACCAGAAGACCCGCCGACATGTAAAAATACACCCGCTAATACCAGTACACCAGTCCTGTATGAGACAGCCCTAGCATGTATTCAATACGGACGGTGGGTGTTAGCGCCGAAGTGGTGACATGAAGAGGTGTATGGTGTAGGACTTGGGCCTTGATAGCAGGCTGTGAAGCCTATGCCCAGAGTCTAACACATTAAAAAAAAAAAAAATCTAGCATCTATAATTACCTGTCATAATTATATGGATATAGATTAATTCATTTACTTATTTTTTTACTATTCATGCGGGTATATACTCGCATTACTCCCACTTTCCATGTTCAACGGAATTACTTTCTCATGCATAACCATTGCAAATCAGTTCCACTTCCCCTTTACCTATACAAAGGCAAATAAAGTTACTGTGCTGCATATTACTTTTTCATTTACCTTACACTTACACTTACCTCAGTCAGTGCAACAGCTTCTTCAGGAGAAATGGATGTCATAATTGTCTTGCCTTATAATACCAGCTTTCAGTTTGCTCACAAGCTCTTCAAATGTAGAGGACATCGAAAATACTTATACTTTTCATCAGCTTTCAGCTCAGAATATATCGTGTAGAATGCTCCTTGAAGGAGCATAGAGCTGTTTATTGGGTGGGTCCACCATTTACGTTCTCTTCTTTTTTAACACCTTGTTCATTAAGTAAACATAAATCACTCTCTTCTTTACGTCCTCCATCTCGAGCAACCACAGACAAACTGAGAGGTATTCTGTGCACTGGTGCATACGAACCACGCGGGAAAAGACCGCGCGGGAAAAGACAGTAACGTGTGAAGACATGCCTCTTGTACAGACGGCGGAGTCTCCAGATGTTTTCGGTCTGTGATAGTGCACATACTCTTCCTTGTATCTCTACCAGGTGAAACCTAATACGTAAAATTGTTACAAAAAACAATAAATCAATGCCAAAGTACCTGTATATTTCAAAATTGTAGGAAGTAGTTCGTTAGTTACGATAATAGGAAATCCTAAACGGAACTAATTGAAATTTCACAACTATCGCTCAGGGAGTCAGGAATATTTTGTGCAGTTCAAACACAGTATGGTAAAACACAACTTTTTAGGAGCGTAAAACTGAACAAAAGGGAGCTTCAATAAACAATTAAAACCGGTAATTATTTATAAAATTGTTACAATACTATGGACTAATTTAAAGTCATTTATTTCCGTTTCCAATATCTCCATGAACGACGACAGAAAGCGGGAAGGCGGTGTAAGCCAGTAAGCTATTTTAAATGTTTCGATAAACACACGAAAAAGAGATAACATTTACTCTAAGACATGCAGTTGTTATACTGCCTTTGGCCAGTTTTCCATTAAGAAAAATCTCTGGATTACTTGATATAAGCCAGAGGGCTATCGGTGAAAGAAGTATAAAAAAAAGAAAAAACGAAATTTGCCTAGAGTCGGAGCTTCTTGGAGTATGCTAACTTGTCATAGTCTGATATCCTCAGTGGATAATCGATTAGCAAGAGTAATAAAATGCAGAGCCTCATAAACAAATCATTGAGTTCAAAACTTCCAAATCAGCATTTTCTGTTCAGCAGGACATTACAGTTTATTTTAAAAAGACAGATATTAAGATTAAAAGATGGAGTAGAAAGTGCGTGCTTTTGCATTGCAAGAATTTATGAACTCATGTTTTGGTCCTGTTTATTGCCTGGTGTAAGTGAAAAAGGCAAAATCTGTCATACCTCCTTACAGCTAAAAAATAATTTTGCATCAATTGGTAATAAAGTTGCTAATTATAATTATTACTGGTGGGGGGAAGACGGAATAAAAGGCAGTATGGTCTTGCTGCTACCGCAGGTAGGGCATCGTTACGAAGAATAATTTCATTGTTATGGCATCCTTATTGTTGCTGTATCACCATAGCATTTGAAAATGAGGCAGTGTATTGCAGTCACAAGAATTTTCCTCAACTGGTCTTCAAAACTAGAGCATCTGCATTTGAACACCTGGGAAAAGTAAATCAGGAACACTGAGTTATAGGCCTACTGCCCACCGCGCGCGGAGTAATACATTTCACATTCATTCAAATCGGGAAAGGTAACTGTTAACTTCTAAATCTATCACTGCCTCCCGTTATTCATTTTACATAATTCTTAGCGCGATATGATATACATTTTATTTGATATGACGTGATGAAGGCATTGAATGTTTACCTTATGTTCACTGTTTTCATTGAACGTATGGCAGTGCAGAGTGACCGAAGCAATCTGAAACTCTGCAATCACTTCTTGGGGCGACTGTACACCCACCCGCGCGTGGGAAAAACCGCTCGTGTGAAGCCAGCCTTGTGGCGATATTTTTTGTTAATATGTATGAAAAATAATGATGTGTTAAGTGCTTCGAATTATATAGAATGGAAGTCGTAATTATGCTCATGTTTCTTGGCGATTTAGTCCGAGTTTTACTCTTCAACTTCATTTTCTATCCTCTTAACAGATACATTTTGTGTTAATAGTTATATGAAAAATAGTGCGGTGTTATGAGCAAAATTACACGAAACATTCCAGGGTTCGAAGCACTTATTTCTTGGCGAGTTATTCTGCCTTTCACACCTTTACATCCACCTGTATGCCTTTAGAACAGAAAGATAAAGAAATAGATACAAAAAAATGTGAAGATAAATGTGTAAATCAAACCGCTAAAAATGAGGTGTTAGGATTATTACAGATACAGATAGATAGATAAATAAATAGATAGTTACAGATATGAGGATAAAAATGTATAAAATAAATCGCTAAAAATGAAGTGTTAGGATTAGTAGATAAACAGATAGATACAGAAACATACGGGGATAAAGGTGTTGTGTGTAAATAAATCGCTAAAAATGAAGTGTTAGGATCAGTATAGATAGATAAATAGATAGATATAGAAACAGATGAGGATAAAGGTGTAATGTGTAAATAAATCGCTAAAAATGAAGTGTTAGGATTAGTATAGACTGCCAGATAGATGTAGATAGATTAATGGATAGATACTGGGATAGATATGAGGATGGTGTAATGTGTAAAATAAATCGCTAAAAATGAAGTGTTAGGATTAGTATGGATAGATATAGATAGATAGAGATAGATATGGGGATGAAGTGTAATGTGTAAATTAAATCGGTAAAAATGAAGTGTTAGGATTAATATAGATAAGAGATACAGTAGACAGATAGATCGATAGATAGGTAGATAGACAGACAGATGGATAGATACAAAGATAGCTGTGGGGATGAAGTGAAATGTGTAAATTAAATCGCTAAAAATGAAGTGTTAGGATTCGTATAGACAGACAGATAACGGTGGATGGACAGACAGATGGATGGGCAGATAGATAGACAGATAGGTGGATAGATACAAAGATAAATGTGGGGATGAAGTGTAATGTGTAAATTAAATCGCAAAAAATAAAGTGTTATGATCAGTATAGACAGATATAGACAGATGGACTGATAGATAGATGGATAAATAGATGGATAGATACATGGATAGACAGACAGATACACAGATATAGGGATAAAGGTGTAATGTGTAAATTAATTCGCTAAAAACGATGTCTTGCAAACAACGTGTTAGCTTTCGCTGACGTTCTCTAGTGGGTTTCGAAACACCTCATCCATGGCGAATTATTCTGTCATGAATTAATTTTAAACCTTAGCATTCATTTACATTCTACTTATAATAATATAACTCATTTTTTTTTTTTAATCAGTAATATACAAGAGAATACTGAAGTCTACAAAGATAAATCGCTGATGAGAAAGAGTTAAGTATCTCTCAGAATATATCTCTCCCGACCAAAAATATAACTATCTATCCATCTATTGCCAGACGCCATAATCCCGTACGGGGTGGCCATTTGACTTTGTTTTACGGGGAGGGACACTAACCCTCCACAAACCCACTTGCTGACAGGTAGGGAGCTCGTATAGTTTGGTTATATAGTTACCACCCAGCGTTGTAAACGGTTTCTTGGCTTACGAGAAACCATTTGGCTTGTCATTAAATGTAAAGCCACCTGTAAAAAAAAGAAAAGCCATAAGAAGTGACAGGAAAGACGGGAGAAATAGGAAGAGAGGCGGGCAGGCACAGAAAAAGAAGGATAAAGGATAAGGAAAAAGTAGGCAGCACTACATCAAGCGAGTGGATGATGGTCGCCACCACCTACCACTAATTGAAAAGCTATTAAAATATAGGATTAACAGGTCAAAAAATTAATGTAATAATTAAAGGGAATAAAAAAATAAAATACCAATGAAAAATTATACAAAAAACCATGTGGGCCTAAAAAAAAAAAAAAAAAAAAAAAAGCAATACAGAAATAATTATAAAAAAAATAAATTGAAAAAAAATCAGAGTAACGGGGAAATAAAAGTAAGGAAGTTTACTGAAAAAATTAAATGCATGCCGTAAAAAAAAGTATCCAGAGCTTACATGTGAAGGTATAATAATAATAATAATAATAATAATAATAATATTATTATTATTATTATTATATTCAGATGATACTGATGATGATGATATTACTATTACGATGATGATAGTGATGATGATGATGATGATGGCTATTATTATTAGCAGTAGGACGACGATATTATTATTACTATTATTATTATTATTATTTATTATTATTATTATTCTCATCATCAAAGGGGGTCCACGTGGCAGCCCACCCCGCTTCCAGACCCCCACCAGCTGAAATTTTCCCCCTAAACCAGCTCATACCAGACCAGCCTGGAATTTATCCCCCCAAACACCAAGACAGACAGTAACAAGCAAACCGAGAAGCGAGGCAACACAGGCCAGGATTCGAAGCCTCTGATGAAGCCTTAGGGGAGTATGAGAATATGTCGTAGCATCAGTAATAGTGGTAATAATAATAACATAATAATAATAATAATAATAATATCATCCACCACCACCACCATCGTCCAATCGTATGTTGCCCCATGAGAAGCGTAGGAACCCGGGCCCAGGCAAGTTGGTCCTGACGAGTGACCAGCCTCACTCATCCCTGAGTGGCACTGCGTGAGCAATAAACCCCAACCACCCCTTGGATATAGACCTTCACCGGCTCAATGCGATTGGAGGGCCGTAATTACCCACTAAACCACCAGGCGCCATAATTTGGTTATATAGTTACCACCCAGCATAGTAAATGGTTCCTGGTGTACAGGAAACTATTTGGCTTGTCACTCAGTGTAGAGTCACCCATAGGCAGAGGGAAAAGGAATGAACGGAGGAAAGAAAGACAGAAGAGCGAATATAAAGTCACCTGTAGGTAGAGGAAAATATGAAGGAATGGACGACAGAAGAGGAAAGAAGGAAGAGAGGAAAGGGCTGACACCTAAAGCTGAACTACATTGAGTGAGTGGATGGCGAGCGCCCTCGCCTACCACAACAACACAACAATAATAATAATAATATAATAATAATAATAATATTAACAACAGTAATAAAAGAAGTAATAGTAATAGTAGTAGTGGTGGTGGTGGTAGTGGTAATAATAGTAGTACCAATAATTATTATCATGGCAAATAAATTAATTTCTCTACCACCAGATGATTTACTGTTCAACCCAGGAAAGACTACTACTATTACTACTACTACTATTACTACTACTATTTTCAATGCCACTATTATTATTAATTCAACTACTCCTCCTACTTCTACTACCACTACTACTGTTACTATCAGCATAATCTATTTGGTCATTAATTAATACCACCCCAATGTAAAACATATCATCTGATGGAACTGGTCAATTTACGCCAACCCTACTAATGACGTCATTAATATATATTTTTTTTTACTCTTGCTACCATGGGACAATTTTAGCCATGAAAAAAAGGTACATAAAATCGTTTGGATGGGCGTTGAAAAAATTACTCAAAAGATTTCCGAAAATGAGGAAAATCATTTTAAGCAGAATGAAAATAAAAATTGCATCATGGGTCTGAAGGGGTGAATATCTAACCCATCTAGTTTGAAAATTATTTAAGATGAATAACATGTAGAAACCGTAATATAAAAATAATACTAATAAACAAAATAAATAAATGCTATAATATTAACCCCTCTATTTAAAAATCTAAGGTGAATATAATTATCTAGGATTATAAGAGAGAGAGAGAGAGAGAGAGAGAGCGCCAACAACTCCTCGGAACCACTGAGTAATAATCCAACTGAACGAAACGAGCCAACAAGATTCGGAATTTCCCGCGTACGAAGTGACGTGAGGAGGAAGGCTCAACGTAGGGTCACTTTCTATCCAGCTCCTGACCTGAGAAGACACTGGGTGGTAAGCTTTTTTTTTTTTTTTTTTTTAAGGTTTGTGTGTTTGGTAAGCTATGTGTAATTGGATGGGAATCTCTTTGTCACAGATAGCTTTGAAAGCTTTTAGTAGTGTTGTTAAATAGGTTGGAGCCGGTGGTTGAGGGTATTCTGAGGGATGAACAGGCTAGTTTTAGAAAGGGATGTGGTTGCAATGGTCATATCTTTATAGTTAGGCATTTGATGCAGCAAGTTAATGAAATGAGAGTACCGTTAAGTCTTTGTTTTGTTGATTTTGAAAAGGCTTTTGATAGTGTTTAGAGACTATGGGGAAGATCATGAGACATTATGGAATACCAGAGGAGTTTGTGAGGGTCATTATGAACGTGCATGAGGACACATTTTGTAAAGTGATGGTTGATGGTTGTCTGAGTGATTCGTTTGAAGTAAAGTCCGGAGTAATTCAAGGTGGTGTTCTATCGCCTTTACTATTTATATTGGTCACTGATTACATTATGAAACTCGTTGGAACAGAAACCGATGTAGGTATACTTTGGGGAGAACAGGAAACTTTTGGATTTAGATTATGCAGATATAGTTTTGATTTGTGATGGGCCAGAAGAGATGCAGAGAGTGTTGGACTGTTCGGTGAGTGAAGGTCGCAAGGTGGGTTTGGTTATTAATTGTGGAAAAACTGAAATAATCAATATGAATATGGAAAATTCGCAGGAATGTGTAATTGGAGGTATGGTTGTAAAGAAAGTTGATAGGTTTAAATATTTAGGGGGCTTATTTAGCCAAGGATGGTTCTTTAAACTTTTAATTCGAGGAAATGTTAAAGAAGGCTAATCAGGCAATGGGAATGCTTAACATTTGGAATAACAATTTTTCTGTGCATAAAAAATTCAAACTTCATAAGGTAATGGTTAGGAGTATCTTAATGTATGGACACGAGTCTTAGTACAGCAGTGACTATGGAAAATAAATTCTTGGTTTTTTAAAATAAAGCACTTAGAACAATATTAGGAGTTAAGTGGTGGGGAAAGGATATCAAATAGTAGAATTAGAGAAATAACTAGAGTGCAGCCGATCGATGAATATGTTAGATTCTCACGATGGAAGTGGCTAGGACAGTGTATAGGAGACAGGGAATAGTACGAGGTACACCAGGATGGGTGGCACTTGGTAGGAGAGTTAGAGGAAGGCCAAAAGAGACGTGGGTGAGGACAATGAGACGGAAAGCTGGAGATGAGTGTTGGGGAGATCTTGAAGAGTTAGCACAAGATAGGATGTGGTGGTGTGAGTTCATCGAGGCTCTATGCATCCCTGAGGGTGCCACAGGAAATGATTGATTTTTTTGGTTTTGAGTTTTAAAGAGTTTGGTGGGTGAAAATGATAGTGTTATGTATAATGTTACGTTATTTAAGTCCATGGTGGAAAATGTTAACTTAATTAACTTACTAAATTTGAGTGAATTGTCCTGCTTCCCTTGCATAACTGCCTCATTGTTTAATGACCAAAACTTTGAGGTAACAAAAAAATACGGAAATTTAAGTATTTTACAAAAATATTCTTTTAAGAATCTTATTTATTCTAACGTGTATCGATTAGATGTGTGAAACTTCAAAAGTACTTGCATATACTTTTGCCAACATGAGTGTTACCAGATGTGAAACTATAATTTCAATATCATAAGCATAGTCAACTGCTTAGCCTAACAGACATGTCTTGACTACCTGCAGGTTCTGCTCGTCGCTACCAATGAACCCAGTGGACTATACGGTGACTTTGCACACACCCAGCAGTACGAAATCCTCTGCAATTTGATTTGCCGACTGGTTATACTTGGTGAAAGGTAGCCGTGTCTCCACGGCACGATCAAACTTAACCTATCGCACTTAAAGTCTGGATCATCTTAACTCTTCAAATCTGAGAGCGTCTCTTCACTGCCACCTACTGTCTGGCATCTACCGCAGTCTGGTATGTCCATCTGAATGCGGGATCTTGTTTAACTTTAACATGGAGCTTTAAACTTGTGTAACCGTTTTTTAATTTTTAAAATGAATAAACAACTTCTTTACTGGCATGTGGTTTTCCTGTACTTTGAATTAGGCCTTCCCAATAGGCATTAAAGAAATTGATATCTGGACACAACTACCGCTTTAAAGTGTGAAACGGAATGAACTTTCTCCAAACTTATTTTTATCACCAACGGTGAAAAATGATTTAAAGAAATGTTTGTCCTAAAACACGGGACTAAACATAAGTTGGTAGTTCAATTTAAACCTAAAACCACTTAGATTCCATGCTGAATACTAAAAAATTACTGCAGCCTGCTACTTACTTAACATATACCCATAACTACAGTACTGTGACTTTAACTCTTACCACAAATATTTAAACCCACAAGACTTTCTCCCCCCCCAAAAAAAAAATATATATATATAAAAATAAAATGAATAAATTGCAGGTAGAACTCGCTATAATAAGCATACTAGGTAATGATACTGGAGTGGTGATGAGTGATTATCTAAAATAGATGGCCCTTGAATTCTTAAACAATTTTAAGACAACGCTTTATTCAAGCGGTGAAATGTGTATATAAGTATGTAACCTGGATACTGTGTATTACTTTAAATATTCGTAAGACCGTAAGAGGTGCATAAAAATCACTACGATAAATTGTTTTTTACGAAGTATGGGTTGTAATGACTGGGGAGTCAGAGATGGACAACTGTTCAACAGTGTAAGTATAAAATGACTTGTAATAAAGATGTGATTATGCTATTTATTACTGGCAATGCTGAACTATTACTGACTACAAGATGGATTATGGCATGCAAGCTCGCTATGTTACGAAGCATCGGCTTCAATAACTATTAAAAGTAATAGCAACGGATTTTAGTACTAGAAAACCAATCAACCTTAACCCTTTGGGAGATATAACAGGGCTTAATTCCCGCGCGCCAATGACTTACCAGCCACGTGCACTGCCAACCCGCGCGGCGGCAGGCGGTTTGGAATTCTTGTCTATGGAGCGCTTCAGACGGGCGGTTTTTTTTTTTTCCCCGAGCGGCGTGGCTCAATCGGTTGAGAGGTGGCCTGCCGTTCTAACGGACCCAGGTTCAAATCCCAGCTGGGGCAGGGAACAGATTAAGGACTTGAATTTCATTAAATCAAGCTTTACTGATCTACCAAAAGACCCGCCGACATGTAAAAATACCCCCGCTAATACCAGTACACCAGTCCTGTATGAGACAGCCCTAGCATGTATTCCATACGGACGGTGGGTGTTAGCGCCGAAGTGGTGACATGAAGAGGTGTATGGTGTAGGACTGTTGGGCCTTGACAGCAGGCTGTGAAGCCTATGCCCAGAGTCTAACACAAAAAAAAAAATCTAGCATCTATAATGTCCTGTCATAATTATATGGGTATAAATTAATTCATTTATTTTTTTTTTTACTATTCATGCGGGTATATACTCTCATTACTCCCACTTTCCAAGTTCAACGGAATTACTTTCTCATGCATAACCATTGCAAATCGGTTCCACTTCCCCTTTACCTATACAAAGGCAAATAAAGTTAGTGTGCTACATATTACTTTTTCATTTACCTTGCACTTACACTTACCTCAATCAGTGCAACAGCTTCTTCAGAAGAAATGGATGATCTCATAACTGTCTTGCCTTACAATACCAGCTTTCAGTTTCCTCACAAGCTCTTCAAATGTAGATGACATCGAAAATACTTGAACTTTTCTTCATCAGCTTTCAGCTCGGAATATATCGTGTAGAATGCTCCTTGAAGGTCCACCATTTACGTTCTCTTCTTTTTTAAGTGTTTATTAAGTACACATAAATCATTCTCTTCTTTACATCCTCCATCTCGAGCAACCACCGACAAACTGAGAGGTATTCTGTGCACTGCTGCATACGAACCGCGCGGGAAAATACAGTAACTTGTGAAGACATGCCTCCAATACAGACGGCGGAGTATCCAGAAGTTTTCGGTCTGCGATAGTGCACATACAATTCCTTCTATCTCTACAAGGTGAAACCTAATACGTAAAATTGTTACAAAAAACAATAAATCAATGCCAAAGTACCTGTAAATTTCAAAATTTTAGGAAGCAGTTCGTTAGTTATGATAATAGGAAATCCTAAACGGAACTAATTGAAATTTCACAACTATCGCTCAGGGACAGTCGGGAATATTTTGCGCAGTTCAAACACAGTATGGTAAAACAATTTTTTAGGAGCTTAAAACTGAACAAAAGGGAGCTTCAATAAACAATTAAAATCTAATTATTTATAAAATTGTTATAACAGTATGGACTAATTTAGTCATTTATTTCAGTTTCCAATATCTCCATGAACGACGACACAAAAACGGGAAGGCGGTGTAAGCCAGTAAGCTATTTTAAATGTTTCGATCAACACGCACGAAAAAAGAGAGAACATTTACTCTAAGACATGCAGTTGTTATACTGACTTTGGCCAGTTTTCCATTAAGAAAAATCTCTGGATTACTTGATATAAGCCAGAGGGCTATCGGTGAAAGAAGTATAAAAAAAAAAAAAAAATCGAAATTTGCCTAGAGTCGGAGCTTCTTGGCGAATGCTAACTTGTCATAGTCTGATATCCTCAGTGGATAATCGATTAGCAAGAGTAATAAAATGCAGAGGCTCATAAACAAATCATCGAGTTAAAAACTTCCAAATCAGCATTTTATGTTCAGCAGGACATTACAGTTTATTTTAAAAGGAAAGATATTAAGATTAAAAGATGGAGTAGAAAGTGCATGCTTTTGCATTGCAAGAATTTATGAACTCATGTTTTGGTCCTGTTTATTGCCTGGTGTAAGTGAAAAAGGCAAAATCTGTCATACCTCCTTAGAGCTAAAAAATAATTTTGCATCAATTTGTAATAAAGTTGCTAATTATAATTATTACTGGTGGGAGGAAGACTGAATAAAAGACAGTATGGTCTTGCTGCTACCGCAGGTAGGGCATCGTTACGAAGAATAATTTCATTGTTATGGCATCCTTATTGTTGCTGTATCACCATAGCATTTGAAAATAAGGCAGTGTATTGCAGTCACAAGAATTTTCCTCAACTAGTCTTCAAAACTAGAGCATCTGTATTTGAACACCTGAGAAAAATAAATCAGGAACACTGAGTTATAGGCCTACTGCCCACCGCGCGCGGAGTAATACATTTCACATTCATTCAAATCGGGAAAGGTAACTAAGTGTTAACTTCTAAATCTAATATATCACTGTCTCCCGTTATTCATTTTACATCGTTCTTAGCGCGATATGATATACATTTTATTTGATATGACGTGATGAGGGCATTGAATGTTTACCTTATGTTCACTGTTTTCATTGAACGTATGGCAGTGCAGAGTGACCGAAGCAATCTGAAACTCTGCAATCACTTCTTGGGGCGACTGTACACCCACCCGCGCGTGGGAAAAACCGCTCGTGTGAAGCGAGCCTTGTGGCGATATTTTTTGTTAATAATACGTATGAAAAATAATGTGTTAGCATAATTACGACTTCCATTCTATATAATTCGAAGCACTTGTTTCTTGGCGATTTAGTCCGAGTTTTACTCTTCAACTTCATTTTCTATCCTCTTAACAGATACATTTTGTGTTAATAGTTATATGAAAAATAGTGCGGTGTTATGGGCAAAATTACATGAAACATTCCAGAGTTCGAAGCACTTATTTCTTGGCGAGTTATTCTGCCTTTCACACCTTTACATCCACCTGTATGCCTTTAGAACAGATAGATAAAGAAATATATTTAAAAAAAAAAAAAGTGAAGATAAATGTGTAAATCAAACCGCTAAAAATGAGGTGTTAGGATTATTAGATACAAATAGATAGATAGATAAATAAATAGTTACAGATATGAGGATAAAAATGTATAAAATAAATCGCTAAAAATGAAGTGTTAGGATTAGTAGATAGATAAACAGATAGATACAGAAACAGATATGGGGATAAAGGTGATGTGTGTAAATAAATCGCTATAAATGAAGTGTTAGGATCAGTATAGACAGACAAATAGATATAGAAACAGATGAGGATAGATGTGTAATGTGTAAGTAAATCGCTAAAAATAAAGTGTTACGATTAGTATAGACTGTCAGATAGATGTAGATAGATTAATGGATAGATACTGGGATAGATATGAGGATGAAGATATAATGTGTAAAATAAATCGCTAAAAATGAAGTGTTAGGATTCGTATAGATAGACAAATATAGACAGATAACGGTGGATGGATAGACAGATGGATGGACAGATAGATAGACAGATAGATGGATGGATAGATACAAAGATAGATGTGGAGATGATGTGTAATATGTAAATTAAATCGCTAAAAATGAGGTGTTAGGATTAGTATAGACAGATTCAGAAATAGACAGATGGACTGATAGATAGATGGATAAATAGATAAATGGATAGATAGATACATGGATAGACAGATACACAGATATAGGGATAAAGGTGTAATGTGTAAATTAATTCGCTAAAAACGATGTCTTACAAAGAACGTGTTAGCTTTCGCTGACGTTCTCTAGTGGGTTTCGAAACACCTCATCCATGGCGAATTATTCTGTCATGAATTAATTTTAAACCTTCACATTCCTTTACATTCTACTTATATTCATTTAATACTCATTTTTTTTTTTTTATCAGTAATATACAAGAGAATACTGAAGTCTACAAAGATAATAAATCGCTGATGAGAAAGAGTTAAGTATCTCTCAGAATATATCTCACCTCTCCCGACCAAAAATATAACTATCTATCCATCTATTGCCAGACGCCATAATCCCGTACGGGGTTGCCATTTGACTTTGTTTTACGGGGAGGGGCACTAACCCTCCACAAACCCACTTGTTGACACGCAGGAAGCTCGTATGGTTTGGTTATATGGTTACCACCCAGCGTTGAGTAATAATCCAACTGAACGAAACGAGCCAAGTAGATTCGGAATTTCCCGCGTACGAAGTGACGTGAAGAGGAAGACTCAACGGAGGGTCACTTTCTATCCAGCTCCTGATCTGAGAAGACAGTGGGTGGTAAGCTATTTTTTTTTTTTTTTTTTTTTAAAGGTTTGTGTGGATGGTAAGTTATATGTCCACTTAATTGTTTTCCTAAGTTTTAAAGAGTTTGGTGGGTTAAACTGCTCGTGTTTTATGTATATTGTTTCGTTATTTAATATTGAAGACTACGAAAGTCAATGGTGGAAAATGTTTACTTCAATATTTAACTTTTACTAAACAATTTGAGTTAATTGTGCTGCTTCCCTTGCATAACTGCCTCATTGTTTAATGACCAAAATTTTAACTGGGGTAACAAAATACGGAAATTAAGTATTGTAAAAAACAAACTTCTTTCAAAAATCTTATTTATTCTAATGTTTCGATTAGATATGTGAAATGTCAACAAAAGTACTTTCATATACTTTGACACGAGTGTTAGCAGTTGTGAAATTAAAATTTCAATATCATAAGCATAGTCAACTGCTTAGCCTAACAGACCTGTCTTGACTACCTGCAGGTTCTGCTTGTCACTACGAATGAACCCAGTGGACTATACGGTGACTTTGCACACACGCAGCAGTACGAAATCCTCAGCAATTGGATTTGCCGACTGGTTATATGTTTAAGGCAGAAAAGTGTCCCCACGGCACGATCACACCACCTATCGCACTTGAAGTCTGGACCATCTTAACTCGTCAAATCGTAGAGCGTCTCTTCACTCTGCCAACTACTGTCTGGCATCTACCGCAGTCTGGTATGTCCATCTGAATGCGGGATCTTGTGTAACTTAAACATGGAGATTTAAATTAAATATGTAAAGGTATTTTAATGTTTAAAACTTCTTTACTCGCATGTGGTTTTCCTGTACTTTGAATTAGGCCTTCCCAATAGGCATTAATGAAAGTGACTTCTGGACACAACTACCGCTTTATAAAGTGTGAAACGGAATGAACTTGCTCTAAACTTCGTTTTATCACGAACGGTGAAAAATGACTTAAAAAAATGTATTGTCCTAAAGCACGGGACTAAACATAAGTTGGTAGTTCAATTTAAATCTACAACCACTTAGATTCCATGCTGAATACTGAAAAGTTATTGCCGCCTGCTACTCTTATTTAACATACAACCATGACTACTGTGACTTTAACTCTTACCACAAATATTTAAACCCACGAGACTTTCCTCCCCCCCAAAAAAAATATTATATATACATACACACAGAGTGAGAGAGAGAGAGAGTGAGAGAGTTGCAGGTAGAACTCTATAATAAGCATACTATGTAATAATACTGGAGTGGTGGTGAGTGATTATCTAAAATAGCTGGCCCTTGAACTCTTAACCAATTTTAAGACAACGCTTTATTCAAGCGGTGAAATGTGTACCTAAGTATGTAACCTCGAGGCTGTGTATTACTTTAAATATTCATACAAAACCGTAAGTGGTTCACAAAAATAACTACGATAAATTGTTTTTTACGAAGTATGGGTTGTAGTGACTGGGAAGTCCGAGATGGAAAACTGTGCAACAGTGTAAGTATAAAATGACTTGTAATAAGAATTGATGATGCTATAAATTACTGACAATGCTGTACTATTACTGACTGCAGGATGGATTATGGCATGCAAGCTCACGATGTTAGGAAGCATCAAATTCAATAACTCTTAAAAGTAATGGCTACGGATTTTAGTACTAGAAAACCAGTCAAACTTAAACTTTGTGTTGATATAACGGAAATGGCTGTACTTCTACTCTGCTTAACTTGTACTCGCTGTTACATAACTTGCACTTACATCTTACGCGCTGGGGAGGGGCGCCTTAAAGTGGTGGCATCTATGCAACTTGTACCCCAAATATGGTCTTACTGGAACAGTCGGATACAGGTTTTGTCTTATGCTGCGATTGTGTCGTATAGCCTATAGGTAAGTGACAATATCAGAGGCAATTATTCCTGGGGTGAAAGGAATCGGTGTGGGTGGTTCAGGAAAATACACACGCAGAGGGGTAGGTTTGCATACTACACTAGCTATCGCGTCGCCCATAAAAATTAAATGTCCTTCTCTCTTCTTTTACTTATTTATTACCTCGTCCTCGTTGTTTGATTTTTTCTTAATACTTTTTTTCTATTTCTAGTATTATTGCTTCTCTTGCTGCTCTGCCTATCTTGACTGTTTCCTTCCTTCCTTCGCTAATTCAAAGCTGCACAGCCTCTCTAGGCCTGGTGCTAGCTTCTCATTAATTCGTAAAAATATTCCTTCCTCTTAGTCATATTACCAAAAAACCTAGACTAAACCATCTGTCCATTATCTTATGTTTCGTCCTGGGAGTCAGGATAGGTTCAGGGTGCTAGGCAATTTTAGTGCAAATATGAGAACCAGTCGTTCGCCCACGAGAGGCATGTGAGTACTAAAACATACTATTTTTTTTTTTTTTACAGGTTTCGTCACATACCTATTTCATAATTATGCATACTATACCCAAACATTGCATTTTTTTTTTTAATAGACAGTTTGCATGTGACCGAAAAAAAAGTATCTACTGTAGAACAAACCGGTAAGGAAAGTCTTCATAAATCTCAATAAGCACAGCAAATCTGGTTGGGACACCGTAACCCACTAAGACACCAGGCGTCTCTCCTCTCCCCCAGACACTCCCCTTCTCAATACCAACCCATCACACTTCTACAACCACTACATTGCTACCCTCACTGTCCATCACCGGCTCCTTACCACAAACGCTACTCACTTCAAATATTACGCTGGTGGGGGTATTGATTTTGGTCGTGGGGGGCAGGGAGTAAGAAGCGAAAGGGTGTGGAGAGAGAGAGAGAGAGAAATATATATTGGGTCGACATAAAATCCTCTTAATTTCCAGCAAGGAATCAGTCTCCTTCCTTCTTCCTAAGTGCTGGATCTGTTCTTGGTAGGCACGATTTTGCCATACTGTCCGTGCTGTGTACAAGGGGGGAGCACGAGCATCCTCCCTTACTCATCCCTGTTCTCTTGGTACTGGAGAGGGACGCCTTCACGTAGTGGCACTAGTAAGACTGGCCTGAGAACTGCCTGGGTATACGACGTCCCTCACCTACTACCCTATCCCCCCAAATGGATGGTTAACTGCAGTATATGGAAAATTTTTTGCTAATTCCACTTAGTTGCCCTTCAGATGAGCCTGGGTTTGCTAATGATTAAAACACTACTACCTCCCTATTTCAATCATCAAAAATATATACTCCAACTACAGCTGCTATTACTACTACTACATCAATTGGTTACCATATTACCGCTTCCATGCGTTGACACTATTTGCGTCATTTACTGCTAAATTTTAATCGACCTAACCTTACAGCAATGCAAGGGTTAGTGAGGGCTGTACCTAACTCCTTCATTATGATCCGTTTCTCAAAATACAGTAAACCCCAAATTATCCACCATAATTCAGTCAAAGCAAAGTCAGATAATGCATTTTCTTCGGAGGCTGTAATACTACCACCCCTGCCTCTACATTGGGCATGGTCCCTACAAAATCCTATATTGTACTGTGTATTTGAACATAGGAAAAAAAAAAAAAGCAATTACGAGTTTTCCTAATATACAATGCAGAATTTACACTTAAAACATAGGTACTCTACGTGGTTTAATGCAACAAAAATACAGATGAAGCAGTAACCAGCTTTTTTTTATTGCCAGAAAGTTACGTTTGATGGTTAATGCGGTGTCAGATAATCTGGAGTTTACTGTATACAAAAATTTATCTGTACAAGTACTGAAAAATATAAAATACCTTATTGGACATTTTACTACTTCCCTACAATGGTCTTTTCTGTTTTCTTCCTGCTATCTCCAGACGCTCTTAAGCGATACAGTATTTATAATTATTTTGTGAAACGAGCTCTTCAGATGTGGACCCAACTCTAGGAGTGGGTCCTGTCTGTCTGTCACACACTAACATTTTTTGAAAAGTTGCAGGTAAGAACTAGGGTGGCTTGGGAAATACGTAGATAGGTAAGAAGGGAGAAAAGCTAGGAAGTATCCAGAGGCAGGTAGATTTGTATGAAGGCTGGCAGGGAGGTATGATTACTAGAAATGTAGGTAAGTAGATAGAGAAAAACATTAAGCTATGAAAGTTAATCTTTTCTATGCTAAAGTAATAATTTGCAGCCTAATACCTTCCAGTTACAGGGTCACACTGTCTAACCGAGTGTCTGTAAAACTTCAGATATTCACACGCAACTAATTACTGACAAGTTACCACCTGACAATTTTCTGCAGCCTTTAGATCTGTTTTGAAGGAATTACATATCTACTGTAGTCCCTCCAGTCTGAAAAACCTAATACGAACTTAACATCCGGAGACGACATGAACGTAGTAAGTACTGATCAGGATGAAGGGGTTGCAAATTCTAAAAAGGTAGTGTACTATCTAATGTGCTTGTAGTATTATGTACCGGTATTGCAGATAGTTGAAGGAAAATGTTTTGGAGTATGCTGGCCTACCCACTGGAGAAGAGGTCAGGAGTTGGGTTCTGAGGACCTATCACCAGCTTTCCATTACCTTAGGAGTACCACCCTGTAAAACGACAACATAAATGGTAAAAGTCAGTGTTTATCGGGTTAATCACTCATTCATCGATCAGTTTTTATTAGCGTCATTCATTTCATTCAATCTTTGGTCGCCCATCAGGGGCTTGGATGCACAGGAACAGGATACGCAGTTAAGACATTTAGGGCAAGAGTGACCAGTTCCTCTACCCTGAGTGGGGCCCATGGATATAAATCCTTTAGGGCCACATTCAGTTGGACCCCCTTAACCCGCTGGACCATCAGGCATCTATTTTATTATATAGTTATTATCCAGCATAATAATTTTTTTTCTTTAAAGAAGAAAACATTTGACTTGTCATTTAGTGTACAGTCGCCTGAACGTAACACTACATCAATTGAATGGATGTTCTGTGCCCCCACCTACCACTTGCTAAGCTAATGAGGGAAAAAAAATATTTGTGAATTAATAAATATGGTAAAAAAATATGAACACTAAATCAGTTGCTTTTATTTTTAAAAATGTACAAGACACTCTTAAATACAGGATGGACCATATAATGTGAAACGCTCCACTTAGGCTCCATCGGACCATATTTTCATAAGTTGTGGGGACGGCTCAATTATTAGTACTTATCCTGCATCATTTATTCATTTCCTACTCTAAATTTCACACCCACACCCACACCAGCCCACTGAGCCATCCCTACAACACACGAGTTTCTAGTGAAGCGCTGTTTATGAGCCACCCTGTGTATATCCAGGAAAATAATAATGCAATGACAATAGCAATAAGTTCATCTGTATGCAAATCCTTTGAATGTTATATAAAACCACATCTACCTTACAAACTAAAAAAAAAAAAAGGGCAAATTACCTCAACACTTGTGGCAAAAACCTCAGCCCTTTCACCTCCAAGTTGCCTGGGTATACTGTTGCTACCTAGACACACTTTTATTTTCATCTTAGGGGAGAAGTCTGGTAGTGAGGGTGTTAATGATGTAACTAACTCATCCTGTAGGAAAAATGTGTTAATGAAGGATGTATCTAGTTCATCCTGCTGAAAGAATTTATCCCAAACCATACAAAATTGTCCCTGACTATAAAAAAAAAAAAACGAGTTGACAAAATTTACTTATTGTCTATGATGATGTCTGGAGTGTCTGTTTATTCTTGCTAATACCAGTTAATGTGTTGAGTAAACTACTAAGGAAGAGGTATTAAAAAATCTCCAGGGTCATTGAGAACTCGGCCATTGGTATCATATGGCCGAGAGGGAGTTAACCTTTTAAATCCAGGTGAGCTTATTTTCAATTTACTATACTCTTATCTAACTTGGGAAAGGCCTCTCGTGTCAAAGAAGCTTATCATAAAACTTTGTGAAGATGTTGCCAGACTTTATTACACTGCAAAACCAGAATTTGAAAAATGACAAATTTCTTGATGCTATTGCCTTGGCAATTCGAATTTTGCCTCAAGCTGAAAATTACTGTTGGGAGATGGTTAGAATAAATATGATAAGGCATCGCTGGCCTCCGTGATTCTATAGCCACATAAAAGTGGTCCAAAACTGCACTATTCTAAAATTATATACCATGCTTGAAAACAGCAGCACACAGCTCTCAGGCTCAGTATCAACCAACTGAAAGAAGCACTTCCATTAGCACACATTTAAGTAATCTAAGCAGATACTAATGGATCAACTAAAAAACAATAACAATATTAATAATAATAATATCAACTAGGATACATAACAGGAAGCCTAATTAGCAAAATTTGTTGATCAATCTACCAGCATTAAACTTAAAATCTAAAGTACAGAGACATTAAGAGGAGAATATATAGGAAAATATAATTTCGAAACATTACAAAATTTACGATCATGTTATTATAATTGCACTTGGGTTATATCAGCATGTCTGAAAGGGAAATAAGAAAATAATGAGCAAAAGGAGAGGAAAGCCAAATACTCACTATAAAGGAAAGGAAAAACTAAGTGCTGTGAAGAAATATAGCAAGTAAATTTGCAGTACCAATACCAGTGGCTCTACTACCTTCACTGTCTTCCTATTTTTGTTTAGTTACTCCATCCAGATATTTTATATAACTAATGGAAGACCTCTTGTACAGAGAGGATTAATGAAAGCTATAAGTCATAATCCCTCCAGTTGAAACAATATACAAGAATATTAAATGAAGGGCCTCTGGGACCCTTCGGTTAATGTCCTTGGTGTGGTGCGGTGTGGTGTGGGAAGGCTATTATGTGTGGTGTGGGGAGGTTATTGTGTGGTGTGGAGGGGTTATGATGTGTGGTGTGGTGCGGGGAGGTTTTTATGTGTGGTATGGCATGGGGAGGTTATTTAGTGTGGTTTGATGAATTTATTCCTATCATATGACAATTTTACGTAAGTTTAGGGAAATGTTTCAAACTGAAGGTGCTACATAAACGGTCTTCATTTATCCCTCCACAGAGTCCCTTGCTAAACAAAACACAATCACCTGTAAGGAACAAAAATTAAATACAAATGTCTCATGCTGAAGAGGATACTACAACTAACCTAATCAGCCTTTCCATCAGTAAGGATTCCACCTGGCTGAGCGGCGACGAGAGGAATTATCTGGAGTGAAAACATTTTCCCTGTCACCTGGACTAAAAGGCTGCCTCTTATTCTCCTCTGGGGTAAAGACATGATTCCTTAAGGATCGGCGTGGCTGATGCTGTGGGGTGCTGCTGTAGTCATCTCTCTGTTTTTCTTGTGGCGTCTCCGGTGTCGCTTCTTCTTCGTTCCGGCGCTCTGGGCTACAATACGGTCTTGGACCACGGTACTGCCTCGGTCGGTAGCTACTGGACTGCTGCTCTTCATAGGCTTTGCTGGCCCATCTTGTCTGTGTTCGCTGTGGCCCAAATCCAGAACCTCGCTGTTGGTAGAAGTCGTGCTGGTATTGTGGCGCCACCCGTCCCTGGTACCGGGAGTCGTAGTAGCGTTGGCCTTCGTATGGAGAGTGCTGTTCGATGTGCCTTGGTTGCCGATTGTCTTGTGAGTACTGCCGTTGTGGGCGTGAGGTGCTGTAGGGGTTGCTGCTGCGCCTCCTGCTCTCCCGCCATCCTGCCCCGCCTTCGGGTGTTGCCGGGGAGTTACTCCAGCGCCTGACAGGCCCCGTGGACCAGGTGGGCGGGGAGATGGTGTATTCACCATCGTCGTAGCTCCTGCCGTGTGGAAATTTTTGTGAAAAAAAAAAAAAAATACATAAAATGAATAAATAAATAAAGGACAGGTGTTTTGTTTAGCCTCACTCTTAACCCTTCAATTATAGTGACCTTTTTTTTTTTTAATAAAGCTGTCACCATTTCATTTAGCAATTCTATTCAACCATAAAAATGAAAGAGTTAGCAGAGCCCATATCTAAATTTCATTTTTAGCAGAGCCCATATCTAAACTCTAGTTTAAAAGCCACTTCCATGCTGAATTAAATTATCTGGCAGAAGCAGGAAAATAAATGACAGGACTGAAGAGGTTAAAAATCAACACTATATAGTACTTCAGAGCACGAGTTCATTAATGGTGATTCACAAATCACTGGTGGGTGGCAAAGAAGGCTTAGAGGGGCTGCAGCATGACTCTGAAATAGTTATTAAAAGTCCTCTCATTCAGCATCTTTGGGATCAAGCAGGTGCTGAAAAAGCAGAAACTGCCATATGACCTGGAAAACCTGCCAAAAGTTTCTAGCAATCATTGTCGGTCACCCCAATGCAATCAGTGTCTAGCAAGTACTATTGGTCAATCCTAAGCACTAAATATCTAATAAGCAACTTAAATTTAATGTATTTAATGATACAACAAATATGAATTTACTCTTACCTACGTGTATTCACATAAAGTTCCCAAACTTTTGAAAGGTCCCGCTCACAGAGCCAGACACTCACGAGTCATGATGGCCGATGGCGCATGCGGTGTTGGCAAGCAGAAATCTTCAAAAGCACTAAGCTCAACTTTAAAATATGCTAAGCTACAGGTGAACCGTTCAAATTTTCATGGTAAATTGGACTTTAAAATGTGCTAGATATAGAAGAAAATCTAATATTTATTGGCGCTCAATTATGAAAAGCGCTAGATCTAGTACCAACAGCACCACATTAGCAACAACGGGCACACGGGTACCAGCGATGAGCTGGTGACCCTGTCATGGTTGCCGATTGACTCAGCATATGTGCTGGAAGAGCAGATAACTTTCGTAATGGGACTACTGTATTTATTAAAACTGCCAAAAGACCGGAAATACCCATGAGACCAGATGCTGAATGAGAGATCTTTTACTGTACATTATGTGAAGATTTGGGGAATATGCTCACAAATTTTCACTACAGCATAAAGCATCCATACTCTATGGTACTCAAGTCATTAATGATACACACACAAAAAAAATGCTGTGCCAACCACGATCAGTGGAATGCTTTTTTAACGACGGTGCTTTGTACAGGAGAGAAAACCAAGTATCTTACTACTTCCACCTTCCATAGTAAACAGGAAGACCTTAACAGAAGTGTTGCCAAGGCTCTCATATCTGTGCAGAGATGCATTCAAACAATATATTTCCCTCACATTCCACCCCTTATAGTATTACAGCATCAAGCAACAGTAAGTCATGTAATCCGAATTGCAGGGGACCGAAGGTCTTTTGGACTAGTGGTTTTTATGAACTAATGGGAGGGACCTTTGAGAACATGAAAATTATGTCCATGATCATTAAATAAACACTTAAAATGATATGGGTTATTGTTCTGTTCACAAAAAATGCATAGAACTGTAGGTGAAGAGTTGTAGGCAGGTACATCTAGGTTCAAGGGCAAGTCCAAGCCAGATAAAGCCCTGAAAAATGAGAAAAGACCCCACAAAAATTCGAAAAATTTTGCCCTGAAAAATTCGGAGTATTGGGATAGTTGGATTATTGGTCGTCGGACTGGAGGACTTTTACTGTACCAGTAACTAGAATACTGGGTTATGGAGAATTTAACATGCTACAAAGTGTGTTGCACTCTGAGAAGTACTGAACTCTTGTCCTAGAGAATCTGCTTCCAAAATAACAGCAAATGCTAACTGTGATTATTATGTGCACTAAATATTCTTTAAGTCCCAGTAAATGTCATAAAATGTTCTCTGCATTCACAAGACAATGACAAAATTATACTATGCAGAGATGGATTTGTTCACAGTAAAACTATGCAATCAAAACTACAATAATACAGCATTTTTCAAGGCCCATGCAGCATTAAAAAAATATCAAAAAATCACTACATTTTAAATCTAATAAACAATCAGGCCAGATTCCATTTACAATATCGTAAATCAAACCGTCATTTAGGCCACCGTAAATCAGGTTATCAATCACAGTACTGTAAATCATGCCATCATCTGAGCTAGTGTAAAAAAAAAATTATATATAAAAATAACCACCATTTAATGTGGAAAAAAAATATATGAAGCTCACAGCAAAGAATGTTAAAACCATCACCAACTAATGGAAGAATCAGACGCAGGAATATTCAGGAAAACAAAAAAAAGTCACCATCACCAACATAAGAATCAGGAGGAATATTCAACTAAAATAATAAAGCACAATCAACACCACCACAAACATTAAACATCGGAAGCAGAACCCCCCCCCCCAGAATTCAAAAATATATATATCACTACCACCTACAAAAGAATCAAAAGCAGGAATATTAAACTAAAATAAAAACAGGACCACCTACTTGCATTTACTGTATCAATTTTACCGTAACTTGGCCCTAATTATCGTCCTTTTGCAGCTTATTTACGTACTTTAATGGGGGAAAAAGATGCTACCATGGCTCTACATCCTTTCCATAGCATTTCTTCATGACTAGCACCATATTTTAATCTCATTACAACTCGGTATTCAATGTGGAGAGATGGATATTTTAGGTCAAGTTAGAGTAAAACGAGTGCAGTAATCTCGCCCACCAACTATACTTCATCCATCGTAACTTGGCAGAGATTTTTGTTATTTTGCAGCTTATTTCCCATATTCAGTAGCAAGATAAAGCAATGCTATGGCTCTACACCCTTTCCATAGCACTTTTCAAGACTGGCACCAACTAGAAGAAAACAAATTACAACAAATGTACAATACTTCCTTTCCGCAAGACTATGACAAGTTTTCTCGTTACAGATCAGCAATCAAGGAAAAGGAAGAGATGGTAATTTCAGGTCAAGTTAGAGTAAATGGAGTATACAAGTTATGGTGCAGTTACACATATCTCAATCTTTACATTTACAAATGTAACATTCATTTAATTTTTCTCATTGCCCAAGGGCAATTCCTGTGAGACCCATGAAAGAGCTTATTACACACGCAGGAACAGCCACCTCAAAGGGAGACTCTCAATGACATGAAAAATCATAGCCCAATCACTAATCCATACGTCAAGGCTAGCAATCATAAAAGAGAATGTCAGGTGATGTTACTGGGTGGTACGGCAGGCCTTCAGCCTTATTCTACCCCTGAAGCTATTGAATGACCCCTCAATTGTACAAAGAGGAGGAGCTGGCAACTGTGTGTGTCCATTTATGTTCTGGGAATTAAATAAGGATAGCAAGTGCATTTGCAACTTGCAAATACACACCTTAGAATCCATATTAAGTTTGTACAGGTCTCGCATAATGTCAAACATGTATTATTTCCGAACAAAACTCTTCATCTCTTTTAACTTGATATTTAGTTGTTCCTAGGTGCATTAAATCCAATATACATAACCAGGCAGCAGAGTCAGTTATAAAAACATCCTCTAATTTGGCAGCAGAGCCAGTTATAAAAACGTCCTCTAACCTGGCAGCAGAGCCAGTTATAAAAATGTCCTTTATCTTTCAACCTTCAAAAAATGTGGATGGTGGACTGCAAAGGTCAATTTCAGCCTTCAATCCACAGGGCCATCCCTAGATGACCCTCGTACAATATGATGCAAAATTTCCCCACAGCAGTGACAGATGTATCCAGAATATGCAGTTTCAGCACAAAAGGAGTCCTCACAGGAAGAAAAAAGAAGCCATTCTATTGCAGAGGTTCCCATCCATATTTATTCTGCATACCACCAGCTATTTCCGCAGATAGCTGCATATGGTTCCGTGACTATATCCACAGTTACTGTTATATAAACAAGTCTGAACATGGAATGATGAAATTAAATTTAACTAGTATCAAAAATATTATGTAAGGTCTAGAACATGCTTTTACTTTTCATCAGGAAGGAAATTGGCCTGGTAAAAAAAAAAATCATAATAGAATGTAAATAATAAAGAGTTCAAGCTGTTTGTATGTAACTGTACAAGTCTATGCATGTATACTGTATCTAGATAATAATGTTGCAATGAGTTATAATTCTTGGCACAGTTGTACAACAACATAGATCACTAATTTTTCTCCATCACTGTGCCAGGGATAACAGCCCCATATTACAGAACTGTGTACTCCTGACAAAACCCACATAAACCAATAGTGGTATGTGTACAGTAAACTGGCAACCTCTGCTCTAAAGGTATTTTTGGAATGTGTAACCACACCATTGGTTTAACATTATCAACCAAAAGCAGTAGCTAAAACCAATGCCACAAAAACACTCTGCCAACCGAGATGCCAAAAATACCAAAAGCTCCTGAATTGTAGACGCCTTTGAAGGAACTGGCTTGCCCTGCCTTGCCACCTGCACCCAGGGGCACAGGACCTGTGGGGAGGGCCCTAGGACGGTACTGAGCCCCGCTGGGTCTTCCCGATCTCCTTTGCCACACAAAGGCACAAAAATATTTTACAAGTGAAATTTCTCTTAACCTAAAGTTAAATAATATAAAAATAGAAGTCATATATGATTTGGCAGTGATAAAGTTTTACCAATAAATGATGACATCAAAATACACTTAGGTGGCAGAGACATATTGCTAACGACTATATATTAAGCAGGATGCTTCCCTCCACCTGCCACAGAAAGTTATGTATATTTAGTATATTTAACCTCTGGCAAGCATCTACATCCAGTAAATATCATCAAACAAATAAAAGGCACTTCATTATTCCATGTGTAAAAAAATATACCATTAAACACCTACAATAAATTATATGAAAACAAAAAACATCCACACAGCATAACTATTAAATAAGGCAGTGGAGAGTCACTCAATCTGATAATTATTTCTATCGATAAATCTTACAACACTTTCTGGCAAAGAAGTAAGGCATGTGTATTGCTTTGTTTATCTGATTCTCAACAGATAACATTTGTCCAGAAATCGCAACATAAAGCCCACTGCACATCCATACTTTCAACTTCTTACTCACATAATGTATTCACACATCTGAATGGCCGCTGATAGTTATGGAAGGTATAAATCAATACGAAAAAAGGTTTTACTGTTCTGACAAATGGAAATTCGTCAGTTGAAATACAATTAATGAAGCCTGATATGAGAGGACATAAAATCATGAACAAGGCAAAATTTATTCAAGTCTGAAACATGCATTTTGTATACATATCAAACTAAAGCATCAGTGTACTGTATATTCTTTGCAAAATAATCCAACACCAAAGATGAATAATTACTGTTGTGCATAATGCCTACTGGTCCTACTCAACATTAACAGGTAGGCTTTCATAAGAACGCATTATATTGTTTACAAGTGACATTTTTCTATCTAATCCACAGAAAGCATTAATTTTATCATCTGCATATTCACATGGAAAACGATTAATGTTAATGGGATATTATACACCACTGATCACAACATAAATTGAAAGCAGAAAACTTAAAAAAACAAAACAAAAAATGACAGCCTACATAAGCAGAAAAATTGATGAATATCCACTGCCTTTCAAAAAATTCAACCATGCATTAATACTTACCTGCAAAATATTAAACAGCATTTAGCAACTTACACAGACTCATTGGTGCTGGTCCTGCCCCTAGTGTATGATGGGGTGGTGGGTTTCTTGTCTTCGGAGGCATTGGGGTCAATTGCCACTACCTCGTCGATCCAGGGCGCCTCTCGCAGGTCCTTCAGGTACTCCTCACGCTCCTGTGCATGGCCTCGGGCACTGTTGAAATCTGGGGAAACAGCAAGATGGGTGTGGTGAAGGAAAGAGGAAGAGAGGAGTGGAAGGAGAATTATTGCAGTATTGTAGAAGTAGTTGCAACCTGAGGCTCCTCTGGATGTGAATACAGTGGACTCCAAGCTAAAGTTACTCATATCCCAGACTCCGCCATCCTCCTTCAGGAAACGAGGACGGAGGTGAGGGATGTTTTCATAACCGAGCAGAGGATTTGCTTGGTTATTATCTGTGCCACCACGTGAAGACTTCCCTCTGCAGTACCAATCACCCACTATTATCCAGTACAGTATTTCCACCTTCCCTCCATCTGCAAGACACGAATACCGTACCTGCTATGGCCTGGTCGGGTGGGATGCCCAGCTGGTGGATCATATACCTGTGGAGAAGGATACAACAATCACTTACAGTACACTACACATTCGTCCATAAATGGCACTACACCTAAAAACTCACCTGGCAGTGTTTATATGTGGCAGGGACAACTCAATCTCATGGTCTGGGTGTGGGTGTGGCAGTGGGAGTTGGAAATGAATAAGTGATGCAGGGTAGGCACTGACCCATCCCCGCAACACAAGAAATCAGATGGCAGTGTGGAAGAGGGGTAGTATACATGGACCACCCTTGTCACATTAGTTCTGACGAATATCCCTAACCCCTCATCAGCTCAGCTGATGGCCAAGCAAATTCAAATAGGACTGATTTGAAGAGTACCAAGGCAGTCTCATTCAAGCCTCACAACTCTGGTTCACTGAACTGGGGGGTTCAGCTTTGTGCCAGAGGGTGCAGGGCACTGAACCCCAAGGCTACCAGTACAGCCACTGGCCACATCTGGTGAGTTATGTGTCCATGAGATTTACACTAGAGCATGATGCTAGTCATGAAGTAGTGCTATGGAATGAAAGTAGAATCACACTACTGCTATATTCTACCGCTGAGCAATGTGACATAAGCTGCTAATGGAAATAATTCTGGACAAAGTACTATGAGTATAGTACTTGGCCTGTGTCTGTCCACTGCTTTGCTAGTACTTCTCACAAGTGGCTAATACTGGTGGGCAAGTGTATAATGAGAATATCAAGTGTACCTGCAGAGGGGAAGAGAGTGAGTTACAGTACGATAAACAAACACCTTAAAAACACACACACACTCATACTGAAGGAGTTAGGATCTTCCCAGATCTCAACAAAACACACCGACATGTCATAAAAATACCGTTGCTAATATAATCAACGCCGGTAATAAATGAGACAGCCTTAGCGTGTTTCAATAAGGTGTTAGCGGCCAGGTGGTGACGCTGGATGTGTCTGAACCATCGGTTGGGAGTACGTGAGAGGATTGGCACTAGATACCTTCTTGTGGTGGCATCGATATAACTGATTGGCTACACTGCCTGGTTATACAAACGTCCCTCAATTCCCGAAAGGAAGATGGTGGACTGCAGGAGGAGGACATCAGCCTGCAGTCCACTGGGTTCACGTTGAGATGAGCCTCCTCCTCCCTCTCCAACTACAACTACTACTATTACACGAGTGGGTTGTTGCTTCAGAGAAATGACTTCAATCTATGCCTAAAACAAACCGAATTCAAATATATTCTAATCGCCTTCCCATTATCAGTTTTTATTCATCTAAATTCTTTCCAAATTCTCCCATTCCTAACATTCCCCAAACTCAGTACAACTTCCTCCTTCTATATTCCCTTCTTCCTCGCCTACTCCAGCTGAGAGAGAGAGAGAGAGATGGGGGGGGGGAAACGAACACAGATTACACGGTCTTGTTACACTACTTATTTTCTGATGGGCAATTAAGGTGAAGTGATTAGCTTCCCCCCTCCCTGCCATCCCCTTACCCCTCTCCTCGCCCCCTACCCACTTAATCCTCTCCCCTCCCTCCTGTCCCTTTCTCCTTTCCTCTCTCTAACCTACTATCTGTACCTTTTGCTTTTATTTCTCTTCCCTTCTTCCCTCCTCCTCCTCTCTCTCTCTCCTATCCCGTATCCTTCCCTCTCTCTTACCTTCTCCTTTTTTCTCATACTTCTCTTCCCTTCTTCCCCCCTCCTCTCTCTCCCTCTCTCTCTCTCCTGTTCCCTTTTACCTATTTACATTCTCTCTCTCTCTCTCTCTCTCTCTCTCTCTCTCTCTCTCTCTCTCTCTCTCAGAACCAGACCACGCATTCGCCATTACCGATCATAACATTCGATCTTCCCTCCTGGCTAATTATGGACTTCTGCTTAGAGGAGAGTGGGTCTGTTTAAATTGATAGTGTGTGTGTGTGTGTGTGTGTGTGTGTGTGTGTGTGTGTGAGAGAGAGAGAGAGAGAGAGAGAGAGAGAGAGAGAGTCCCTTGTACGAGTATGTTTCAGTAGTATCTTTTTTAAATGTGTATAAATTACGTACGTGTGTGTGTGTGTGTGTGTGTGTGTGTGTGTGTGTGTGTGTGTGTGAGAGAGAGAGAGAGAGAGAGAGAGAATCCCTTGTATGTTTCAGTAGTATCTTTTTTAAATGTGTATAAATTACGTACGTGTGTGTGTGTGTGTGTGTGTGTGTGTGTGTGTGTGTGTGTGTGATTCCTCGAGTTTCAGTATTAATGTATCTTTTAAGTGTGTGTGTGTGTGTGTGTGTGTGTGTGTGTGTGTGTGTGTGTGTGTAATTCCTCGGGTTTCAGTATTAATGTATCTTTTTTAGGTGTGTGTGTGTGTGTGTGTGTGTGTGTGTGTGTGTGTGTGTGTGTGTGTGCAACCGTACGTTTGTGTATGCTTTTTTTTACGTAGGACCCCCTCAGGGCTGATTATTAGAGGGGAGGTGGGCACGCAAGAGGCAAGAGCAAAAAATCATATACCTAGAGAGGTAGTGGACTTTGATATCTCTCTCAGGGTGGCCTTCCTTTGAACACCTTGCAGGTAATAATAATAATAATAATAATAATAATAATAATAATAATAATGAGTAATAAATAATAATAATAATAATAATAATAAAATCCTTCAGCGTGACGTATTGGAGAAACATTTCTATCTACCAACCTATCTATCTATTGCCCGACGCCTAAATCCCGTAAGGAGTGGCTATAAACAAATCGCCTCCATGTCGCCCTGTCCTCTGACATTTGGCTGCCCTCCCTCCAACTCACACTACTCGTCTCTCATCCTTGGTCTTCCCCTCCTCCTGTCCCCCTCCACCTCACTCTTATACGGTCTTCTACGCACTCTTTCATTCTCCATCCAAGAATATAGTACAAATAAAACAAATTATAGTCGTGAAGGACTTAACTAATGGAAAAATAGTAGTGGTGGTGGCGGTGGTGGCGGTAGTAGTAGTAGTAGTGGTGGTGGTGGTGGTGGTAGTCAACATTTCTACCAGAGAGGATGGTGGTGGTGGTGTTGGGAGAGGTTGAAAATGGCAACATCGTGCAACAGTACGGGACAGGCTACAATCTTCTGCAACTTTACCCTGCACCCACTTTCTCTTCTCCACCAACACAGCTAAACAGTCGCCTCCACTTTCATCTCTCTCTCTCTCTCTCTCTCTCACACACACACACACACACACACACACACACACACACACACACACACACACAAACAAACACACACACACACACACACACACCAGTCTCAGCACATAACAATTAACTGGCAATTCGTGTCAAAATGCCTTGTTCTGGGTGACCCTTTTTTCCCCATCTCGTCCTCACCTTCTTCCACTTCCTCCTCCTCCTCCTCCTCCTCTACTTCCACTTCCTCCTCGTCCTCCTCTTCCACTTCCTCCTCGTCCTCTACTTCCACTTCCTCCTCCTCCTCCTCTTCCACTTCCTCCTCCTCCTCTACTTCCACTTCCTCCTCGTCCTCCTCTTCCACTTCCTCCTCCTCCTCTACTTCCACTTCCTCCTCCTCCTCCTCTTCCACTTCCTCCTCGTCCTCTACTTCCACTTCCTCCTCCTCCTCCTCTTCCACTTCCTCCTCCTCCTCTACTTCCACTTCCTCCTCGTCCTCCTCTTCCACTTCCTCCTCCTCCTCTACTTCCACTTCCTCCTCCTCCTCCTCTTCCACTTCCTCCTCGTCCTCTACTTCCACTTCCTCCTCCTCCTCCTCTTCCACTTCCTCCTCGTCCTCTACTTCCACTTCCTCCTCTCACTGACCCCTCACCTCCTCATCCTTCTTGCTCCTCTTCTGTTCTTTCACTTCCTCTGGTTCACCTCGTCTTCTTGACTCTGTACTTTATCTACACCACTTTTCTTTCCTCCCCCTCTCCTTCCACCTCTTTTCTACCGTCTCTATTTCCCTCTGCTCCACTCTCTCTCTCTCTCTCTCTCTCTCTCTCTCTCTCACACACACACACACACACACACACACACACACGAACTTCCTTTCACACACTATCCAACTTCCCCACCCCTCTCTTCTCCACTTTTACCCTGCGTCTCCCTGCACTTCATCCCAACCCACACCAACATGACACCCTAATCAATTTATTAACCATCAGAGCATTTTATGGAACTCTTTGGCATCGATATGGGCGAATCAAACTACCTGGCTATACACACGTCCCCTAACTACTTCCCTATGCACGAAAGGCGGATGGTGGAATGCCTAAGAAGCGCAGTTTAAGCCTACAGTCCACGGGGTTCACGTTTCAGATAAGCCACAACATTACGGGATCTCGTAAGCAGGAAGGATTCATTTGGCCTTAATCTACCTCCCTCAAGTTCCAAATCTCCCGTAAGCTGAGTAAAACCGTCTTATGATGTATATAAGACGATTTTCAGACACTCTCACAGGGTACCGGTTACTCCTCAAACACAGGCTTGTATACTCCTGGTGTATGGAAGCTCCTTAACACCTCTTCCTTAGCGATTTATTTCCCAAGCAATTATTATCCCCTAGTTTGCTTATCATCATCACCACACCACCACCACCACCACTACTACCACTATTCATTAACACCACCACCACAATCATTCATCATCATCATCATCATCATCATCGCCACCACCACCACCATCTGTAATCATCACCATCATCATCATCCCGTCTCTTTTTCTCACCTGAAGGAATTACTGTAAAGAGACGTCAGCGTAATGAAGGGGTCAAACAGGTGCTCGTAATGAAGTGGTTGAGTACATTATCAATCCACATTCCACACCGTCATTGCAATACTGATTCCGATCTAATCTCCTTACGTCTCTCTCTCTCTCTCTCTCTCTCTCTCTCTCTCGCTTCTTCTTCTCTCTCCTCTCTCTCTCTTTCTCCCCTTCTCCCTCTACTCCTCCTCCCCTTCTTCTCCACACTCACTCTCTTTCCTTTACTCTCTTCCCCCCTCCCCTCCTCTTCCCTACTGTTCTCTTTTTCCCTTCTTCCCTTTCAACCTTTTCCCCTCTCTCCCTCTACTCTTCCCTTTTCCCGTTCTCCCCTTCCCTCTCTCTCTACCACGTCCCTCCTCTTCCCCTTCTCCTTTCTCTGATTTTTATATACAGCATTTCTCCTCTCTCTCCTTCTCTCTCTCTCTCTCTCTCAAAATGGCAACCCAGCGTGAGTTTGCGATACTAATTTCTCGTTATCGCGGCGCCAACGATAATTGCCATATTATAATACTTCTTATCAAGGACACGAAAACAGGCAAGGTATCAGCAGGTCTCTCTCTCTCTCTCTCTCTCTCTCTCTCTCTCTCTCTCTCTCTCTCTCACACACACACACACACACACACACACACACAGTCACAACATCCCTATGCAAATAAAAACAGTCGGTTAAGGAAGCTCACAAACACCTATTCCCAAGCGATTTATTTTCCTTATTACTCCTTACGTAGCTCTCCTATCTCATTTAAGTCACTCGAATTCCACCTCTGACTGGCATAAATAACATGCAAGATAATATCCAAATCCAAAATCCAAAAATAAATCGTTACAGAAGAGGTGTTAGGGAGCTTCTTTAACCAATGAAATACGGGTACAATACAATTCACGAAGAGTATTTCTTTTACCTATGTATCTCTTAAATTTCACAAAAATATATATAAATAGTAATAATGGTGACACGAAATATTGAAAAACATAAGCAATTAAGAAAATCACAGCCTAGCTTCTCTATATGACTCACTGATTCTGAAATTACAAAATAATAATTATCATCATCATCATCCGGACCTCCTTTCCCACCCAAGGGCAGGATAATAATAATAATAATAATAATAATAATAATAATAATAATAATGCCGTTGCTGCTCCAACTACTACTAGTACTACTAATTATATAATAATAATAATAATAATAATAATAATAATAAAAGGGAGCGTGCCTTCCATTTAACGATGTAATATACAGCCAAAGAACCAATAATATTACTTCTCAAATCAGTGAAACTAATAACAACAAATAAGTGAAATCAGTAACAATAAATAAAGAATGGAAAATCACACTATTAGCACCTGTACACCTGCAATTAACTCACACCTGTAATTAACTCACCTGCAGACCATGTACCCAGCGCGATTCAAGCCGTGAGTACAGTGAACCCCTATCAGCTTATCTGGAAAGTACAAAATCAAGCGTTAAGAAAGGGATACAGGTAATACACTGATACATACGGGTCTCTTTCATCCCCCCTTCCCCCTCCCCCTCTCCTAGTTCGTGTTCTCGCTTTCATTTTAAAAGCTCCAATATACTTCTCTGCGTCTACCTTGGTCACCTTATAGCAGCTCTCTTCACTGTTCGATCTCTGGCAGCCTCTCTATTCAGTTCCGTATCCCTGAGGTCTCAATCTATGACCTAGTTCCATGTCTTCCTTGGTCTGCCTCTCCTCAACTATCACACCTCCTCTCACCCTCCACACCCAGTTGTCATCCCCATCCTCTCCACATCTCCAAAACATCTCAGTCTATCCCTCCTCCTCATAAAACATCTCAGTCTATCCCTCCTCATCATAAAACATCTCAGTCTATCCCTCCTCATCATAAAACATCTCAGTCTATCCCTCCTCATCATAAAACATCTCAGTCTATCCCTCCATCTTAAAACATCTCAGTCTATCCCTCCTCATCATAAAACATCTCAGTCTACCCCTCCTCCTAGTAAAACATCTCAGTCTATCCCTCCTCCTAGTAAAACATCTCAGTCTATCCCTCCTCCTAGTAAAACATCTCAGTCTATCCCTCCTCATCATAAAACATCTCAGTCTATCCCTCCTCATCATAAAACATCTCAGTCTATCCCTTCTCATCATAAAACATGTCTATCCCTCCTCATCATAAAACATTTGTCTATCCCTCCTCCTAGTAAAACATCTGTCTATCCCTTATCATAAAACCAGTCTATCCCTCCTCATCAACATCTCAGTCTATCCCTCCTCCTAGTAAAACATCTCAGTCTATCCCTCATCATAAAACATCTCAGTCTATCCCTCCTCATCATAAAACATCACAGTCTATCCCTCCTCATCATAAAACATCTCAGTCTATCCCTCCATCACATTCAAGTCCCATCCTTCCTGCCAACTCTACATTCTCAATCCTAACCCCCATCCCAGGCCTGTCATCAGAGGGCGCACTACACATCCATCTAGTTATCATCATCTTTGTGCGAATATCCTTGTCATTTACTTCCTATTTCTCACCACCTTGAGAGAGAAAGAAAGAAAGAGAGAGAGAGAGAGAGAGAGAGAGAGAGAGAGACGATGGTTGTGGTGGGAACACGGGGGGGAGTAGAGGAGGAAAGGGTAGAAAAGGAGGGAGGAATAGAGAAAGGGGGATAGAGAGGAGGGAGAAAGGGGAGGAGGATAATGAGGAAGGGGGAAGGGGATAATGAGGAGGGGGGAAGGGGATAATGAGGAGGGGGAGGGGGATAATGAGGAGGGGGAGGGGGATGAAGAGGAGGGGGGGAGGGGGATGAAGAGGAGGGGGGGAGGGGGATGAAGAGGAGGGGGGAAGGGGGAGAGGAATAAAGGGGAGGGGGGTAAAGAGGAGAGGGGGAAGGGATAAAGAGGCGGGAACTATGTAAACCCAGGAGGAAAAACTGCGCAGTATTGGTTATCCCCCCTCCCTCTACCATATCTCCCCTCCCACCACTCTCCCCCACACACATTATCTCCCCTCCCACCACTCTCCCCCACACACATTATCTCCCCTCCCACCCCCTACCCTTCACCCACCCACCTTCCCCCATCCCCCACCCACTTTATCTCACTCACTCAATAATCTCTCACCCCTCCCCCTTCCCCTTCTCTTTCCATCCCCATTCACTTCATCCTTTTTCCTTTCTCTCCTTCTCATTCTCTCCTTTGTTTTCTCTTTCACTCTCTCCCTCTTTCTCTCCAGCATCTCTTCTCACTCACCTTCTCTCCCGACACACACACACACACACACACACATTTATATCAGTAGGGAGGAAGATGAAGAGGAATACAGAAAAAGAGAGGAGGGGGAGGAACATAGGAAGGAAGGAAGGAAAGAAAGAATGATGGAAAGAAGGAAGGACGGATGCAGGTAAAGAATGTACGGAGGGAGGAAGGAGGGAGACGAATGTTGACAGGAAGGAAGGAGGGAAGGAGAGGAATGGAATGTAAGAAGGAGGGAAGGAGGAATGGAATGTAGGAAGGAAGGAAGGAGAGAAAAAACTGGAGGAAAATAATGCAGGAGATATGGACTGGGGAGAGGAAAGGAGTGTTGGAGGAAAGAACTGAAGAGGACAGAGGTGTAGGGAGTGTGGAGATTTAGGCACCATGAAAATACTAACGCAACATGAAATCAATGAGCACGACACACACACACACACACACACACACACACACACACAAACTAGACAATACAAAGAATAAAAAGTAGCATGGGTAGTAGAAGATTAAGAACGTAGACACTGATACCACTAAGCCGCCTCCACAACACACGAGAGACTGATCAGAATAACACATGAACTGCCTTGTAAGTCAGAAAAATATAATGAACTGGAAATCAGAAGCCAAAAACTCCCCCACGCCTAAGAATTACATACGAACTGCCTTGTATGTCAAAAAAAATATACACCGAGCTGGATTTTACAAGCCAAACACTCATCCAAGACCATTTCACTTGCGGGCAGTTTTTCCAAGCGTTAACAAGTATGAAGAAATGCTTAACTTCACGTCCCTGCCCGTCTAAACAGATGATATGGAGTACTGAAATAAGCTTAATACGCAAGACAGTAGGAAAGCTTGTGGCGGGGGAGAGGAGGGAAGGAGGGAGAGAGAGAAAGGGTGGGAGGAAAGGAAAATAGGAAGACATTGGATGAAAGGAGAGAGAGAGAGAGAGAGAGAGAATTAACTTGTGGCAGGGGGTAGGGAAGAGGAGGAGGAGGGAAGGAGGACAGTAAGAAAAGGGATGGAAGAAGTAGGGGAAAGATATAAGGGAAGACAGTGGACGGACGGATGTAGAGGAAAGGAATGCAAGGAGGGAGAGTGGAGGGAAGAAGGGAGAGAAAGGGTGGGAGGAAGGAGGGAGAATTTGGAAGGAAGGAGAAAGAGTGAGAGAGTGGAAGGAAGGAGGAAGAGAGTGGAAGGAAGGAGGAAGAGTGTGGGGAAGAAGGAAGACATAATGGTAAGGAGAAATGGATGCTAAGAGAGTATGAGAGGAGGAGGGGGAAAGTGAATGGGATGGGGAAGTGGAAGGAAGGATGGAGAATGGAAGGAACGAAGGAGAATGGAAGGAAGGAAGGAAGGAAGGCAAGACTGGGAGGCAGAAGCGTAGGAAGATGGAAGGAAGGGAGAAGGGAGAGAATGCAGGAAGGACAGAGGGAGGAAAAGAATGTATGAAAGAATGATGAACAGACACACAATACACTAGGAAAGGTTGTGTCGAGGGGGGCTACGGAGGGAGGAGCGAGGGAGGGAGAGGAAGGAAAGGAGGAGGAAGAGTGAGAGGATAAAGGAGGAACAGAGGAAGGAAGGAGGGGGAAGAGACGAGGAAGGAAGGAGGGGGAAGAGACGAGGAAGGAAGTGTGTGAAAGGAAGGAGGAAGAGTGAGAGGATTAAGGATAAAGGAAGGAAGAGAGAAAAAGAGAGTAAGGAATGGGAGGAGAGGTAAGGGAACGAAGGAAGAATGGAAGAACAGAGGAAGGACGGGAGGAGAGCCAAGAATGAATGAATGAACGAATGAATGAAGGAGGGAAGGAAGGAAGGAAGGAAATAAGAGAGGAAAGAAATTACTAATCAGGAATGTCCAAGGAAGGGAGGAGTACCATACCAAACCCCACTTCACCCACACCTCACACACCCGAACCCATCCATCCCCTTCGCATTTCCCATCCACAAACTCACTCTCCCTTAACTCCCATCCCTTTGCGACTGAATAATGCCCGCTGGACCTCCTCATACGTGCGAATTTACCCTGGCACTAAGATAACCGGCGCAGAATGAGAAAAGGATAGTAAGGGGGCGGAAAGAGATAGTTGGATAGGTTAAGAATGTCGTTGTTTAATATTTGGTATCTCCTGTTCAGGCAGGGATGTTAAGTCTCTCTCTCTCTCTCTCTCTCACACACACACACACACACACACACACACAACCTGCATTCCTTTCCTTTCCCCCATTTTCACCAATCATAATTTCTACTTTCCTTCCTGTTACTATATTAACTTGCCTCTCTCTCTCTCTCGTACCCCTACTCCAAGATCCCTCCATTTTCGACTTTCCACTACATTTCTCCCCTCCCCCTTCCTACTCATCCTCTCTCTCTCTCTCTCTCTCTCTCTCTCTCTCTCTCTCAAGACTGTTTGGCGGGTTCGTTTGGCCTTAACAAGCAAACAAGCAATTCCCAGAAAGCAAGAGAGAGAAATGTTTGCAATTCTAGATGGACACTAAAGAATGGAAGAGGCAAGCAAGTACTGATGAAGAGGCGGGGAGAGGAGGGGGAGATAGAGTAGATAGACAGGTAGTGGAGAAGTAGATAGATGGTTAAGAGAAGGGAAGAGAGATAGCTAAGATGCATAGATAGTTAAGAGAAGTGAAGACAGTAATGAGAAGTGAAGATGGAGAGTAGAGAAAGGCAGATGAAGATGTAAACGGATGGATGGATGGATGAAAAGTGTGGATGTAGAGACAGATAGATGAATGGATGGATGACTGAAAGAGTGGGTGCGTAGATAGACAGACAGACAGATAGATATAAATAGACAGATGGATGTATGGATCGATGGATGAGAGAGGGTGGATGGAGACAGAGGGATGGAGGGATGAGTGAGTGGATGGATGGATGAGAGTAGATGGATGGATGGATAGATCGATATAGAAAGATAGAAGGATGGACGGACGCACACTGATAGATTTAGGTAAAGACGGATGAATAGAATTTAGATATATATGGATAATGAAAGAAAATGGATATTCGGATAGACTCAGAGCGACATATATGCAAAAACAAACATGATACTGAGAGAGAGAGAGAGAGAGAGAGAGAGAGAGAGAGAGAGAGAGAGAGAGAGAGAGAGGTGCCAAGTAGTACCTCAAAAGGACTTACGACCCACACCAAGGCGATACTATGAATAAAGTTGCCAAGCACACGTCGCCACTCTACCAATAAAGTCACAGTAAAGATAATGGCTCTCCCCACCCACCTTCCCCTCCGGCAAACAGGGCATGGAAAAGGAAGTTCACCAAACCCGGGGGAAAAATGCTGGGTTAGGATATTTTACGGGAGAGAGGGAAATACTCTACCACTGTGTGTGTGTGTGTGTGTGTGTGTGTGTGTGTGTGTGTGGAGGGGTAGGTTTAGTACGCACTTCATCAGCTTCTTCATTCTTTGCCACTACACACAAACACCCATCCCACACCTACACCAAAACAAACTCCAGCATTCTCCCTCTCTACACACACACACGAGCATCCATCACCAACACCATCCACAACTCTTCTCTACACACAAGCACCCACCCATCACAGACACCATCACTCCTTCCTAACCACACACACACAAACACACACACACACACACTCATCCCTCCCCTCCCCCTACCTCATTTTCTTTCCCTAACAACTATGCCCATTATTTTATGCACGTTACACACAAACATTCTTCACCAACACCATAATTCTTGCCTTCTATACACACACACACACACACACACAACCTCCTCTTTCCCCTAACTTTCCTCCCTTTTTTTTAACAACTACCTCCTATTTTATGCACACTACACACAAACATCCATCCTTTACCAACACCATCATTCTTGCCTTCTACACACACATCCACCCTTCCTTTTACCCAAACCTTACTTTCCTCCCTTCCTTCCCCAAACCACCACCTCCCTCTATTTTATACATAAGATCACCCCTACCTTCATACCCATCTCCTTAAACTCACCTCCTATTAATCTGCTTCCTAACCTATCAATTTCCCCCTATTGGTTCCCCTCCCTACCTACCTATCACCTCAGTGCCTATCCCCAGCCACTCTTACCCAGCCTTAAATCTCATCGCCTATCATTTCCTATCATCTCCTATCTCCCTGTCCTCTGCTTCTACACCTCCCACCCTTCCATCAGCCCAGGCACACCTATCATCCCACAGCCTATCCTCGTCTTCACTTACCTAACCACAAATTTTCCTCTACCCATCGTCCCCTACCTATCCACACCCACCACCTACTCTCCATCAACTTACGCCTACCTATCATCTCCCTCCTCATCCTCCCCTGCACTTACCCAACTCATCATCTGCCTACTTACCTGCCTGCCTACCTGCTTACTTACCCACCCATCCTCCCCTGCACTTACCCAACTCATCACCTGCCTGCCTACCTGCTTACTTACCTGCCTACCTGCTTGCCTGCCTCCCTCACCACCGACACAAGCAAATCTTATTAAAGTCCGGGATGAGTTACACACACACACACACACACACACACACACACACACACAGTCATAATTGGTACTGGAAATTGGGGAAATATTGGAAAATCAATTTTACAGGTAGCAATGGAATGTTATTAAGCGATTTTTCTGCCACTTGCTGAGGACCTAAGGGAAAAAACACGGCGGCTAATAGAGAGCACTAGTGTAAAATACCTCCCATTAATATCTTTACCTGATTACAAATACTCAAATGTACCCACAGTAACTCCAAAATAACCCTACAGTAACCCAGAGTAACTCCACAGTAATCCCAGTAACCCCACAGTAATTCTATAGTAACCCGTCACACAGTAATCCCACAGTAATCCCAGTAACCCCACAGTAATCCCAGTTACCCCACAGTAGTCCTAGTAACTCCATGGTAACCCTAGTAACACGTTTCTGCTACATCCCTCGTCTGAGCCAAAGAAATGAATACATTAATGACATGAAGAGTAGGGCAGGAAGGGAAGGAGGGAGGGGGGGGCGGAGATGAGGGGAAGGAGGAGGAGGAGGAGGAGGGGATGAGGGATAGGAAGTGAGGGGATGAGAGGGAGAGGAAGTGGGGGTGGGGAAGATGGGAGGAAGTGGATGACGAGGAGAGGAAGACAAAATGCAAGACGAAGGAACTAAGAAAAAAATATAGCACATTTCCTCTAGCATGGCAAATATTCCTAACCCTTTATAAGTACGGCTGGCTCGACGGTCTCTTCAACTAGTAACCAGGGAGACTCATTTCAACCTAGAGCTCACTGACTTTTACGATAGGGAAAACAAAATGAGGGCGACTGTACATGCGAAAGAGGTCTGGGAACAAAAATAATATGGTCTACACTTAAAAACATCGCCAAGAGGGGAAAAAAAAAATTATTTCATTCTGACGACAATTTCTTAAGACGCTACGTGTCAAAAGTGCGCCCCATCACCACCTACCCCACCCACCCATCATCACCACCTACCCACCCATCACCACCTACCCCACCCACCCATCATCACCACCTACCCCACCCACCCATCATCACCACCTACCCCACCCACCCATCATCACCACCTACCCCACCCATCATCACAACCATCACTTAAGTCGTAATATATTCTTATCCATATCACCACCTCCACATTTCCCCATATTCCACTACTTCCACAGCTCTCTCCACACCCACTCCCCTCGTCCACACCGCCATCACCACCTACCCCACCAACCCATCACCACCTACCCATCCATCATCACAACCATCACTAAAGTCGAAATATATATTTTAATCCACATCATCCACTCCACATTTCCCCATATTCCACAACTTCCACAGCTCTCTCCACACCCACTCCCCTCCTCCACACCCCTTCTCCTACCCCCACTCCACCGCCTACAAACCCCACTTTCCTCAGAACACCATCCCTCTCAACCACTCCATCCTTCCTGAGACCTCCCTAAACCCCTACCCACCCACAACCACATACACTCTCTCTCCCTATGTCCCCAACGCCCTTTCTCTCCCTCTCCTTTCTTCCTTCTCTTCCCTACCACCCACCCCACATAAACCATCACAACCATCCACGCAACCTCACCACCCCATCCACATCCCCCCCCCCCATATTCCACTTCAACTCATCCCCAACACCACCTTTACTCCCCCTTCTCCTCTCCAAACATCCCTTTTCTCCTTCCTCTCCCCCAACACCCCTACTTCTCCCCTTTCCTCTCTCCCAACACCCCTTTTCTCTCACCCTCTCTCCCAACATCCATTTTCTCCCCCTTCCTCTCTCCCCAACATCCCCTTTCTCTCCCCCTTCCTCTCTCCCAACACCCCCTTTCTCCCCCTCCCCACCCCCCACCCACCGCCCTCACCGCCTACCCCACCCACCACCTACTAACAACCCGACGTATCGCCCTAGGTGAGGGAGGATCCGCCCTGACCAGTAGTTTCAGCCAGATGCAACCCACCTACCACCCTTCCTACTTACATCCCTGCCTACCTACCACCCTTCCTACTTACCTACCAGCCTGCCTTCCTATTTACCTCCTACCTACCTACTAGCCACTCTTCCTACTTACCTCCCTACCTTTCCTACTTACCTCCCTACCTATCAACCTCCCTTCCTACTTACCTCCCTGTCTACCTAATAACTCTTAAGTATCCCTGTCTTTGGCTATAATCTACCTCTGAACTTTACCTATCTACTTACTCAACTACCGACATTATTTCCTTCTCATCTACCAAAATCCTTCCTACTTTCCTACCCAAACTACCTAACTTTTTTCCTTCTTGCCTACCAACGCTCCTTCCTACTTACCAACCCACTTACCCATCTACCTACCAAACTAGCTAAATTTTTCCTTTTCCTACCAACGTTCCTTCCTACTTACCAACCCACTTTCCCGTCTACCTACCAAACTAGCTAAATTTTTCCTTTTCCTACCAACGTTCCCTCCTACTTACCCACCCACTTTCCCCCCTTCCTTACCAAACAACCTACATTCTTTTTCACCTATCCTACCCAAGTTCCTTTCTACTTACCTAACCTACCTAAACGTTTCCTTCTCACCTACCAACGACTCCCCCTACTTACCCACCTACTTACCGAACTACCTACACTCTTTTCCACCTATCCTACCCACGTTCCTTCCTGCCTACCTACCATAATCCTCACCACCTCCTCTTCCTTCTCCACCTCCTACTTATAAAAGCATCAGCCCTTCTCCTCCTCCAATAACTGTGCACACCGATCACTCTGCCAACTCACACCGATCACTCTGCCAACTCACACACTCGCTTCCTAAGATATACGGCCAAAATAAAAAGTTGAAAGTCAGTTTTGAAATGCGTAAAAATGGCTTAAGGATATAAATACAGTAATACATAATAAATGTAGTAATACATAATAATAATAATGATAATAAACAGTACACAATAATCTATCTATCTATCTATTGCCAGACGCCTCAATTCCGTTTGGGGTGGCCACAAACAAATCGCCTCCAAGTCGCCCTGTCCCCTGCCATTTCACTCCCCTGCTCCCAACTCACACCCCCCTCTCTCATATACCTCTCCACCCCATCTCTCCATCTCATCCTCGGCCTCCCCCTCCCTCTTTCCCCCTCCACCTCACTCACATACACTCTCTTCGTCAGTCTTTGACCCTCCATCCTCTCCACATGGCCAAACCACTTCAGTGCGTTCCTCATAACGCTTCCTATCACATCCACATCAACACCACAACGCTCCTTTATATCCTCATTCGTCAGCCTGTCTCTCCATGTGACTCCACAGGCTCCTCTTAAATAACTCATATCCACGGCTCTCACTCTTGACTTGTGTCCTTCCAACAACGTCCAAGCTTCACTTCCGTACGTTAGAGTTGGTATCACAATACTGTCATGTAGTAACTTTTTCACTTCCATGCTCACTTCCCTGTTTCTTATCACTGCTTTCAAAGAACCAGCAACCTTTCTTCCCTGCTGTACCCTTTCCAGCACTTCATATAATAGTAAACAATAATAATAATAATAATAATAATAATAATAATTACCACAGGTATACATTTTTTAAGGATAAGTAATGAGGTACTATTGTCTATCTATCCATCTATCTATTTAAAGGAAATAAGAAACCAACATATGTAAAAATAACAACCTATCTATCCATCTATCTATCTATTTAAAGGTAATATAAAACCAACATGTGTAAAAATAACATACTATCTATCTATATGAAACGAAAACGTGTAACTATCTATCTATCTATCTACCTACCTATATGAAGACAAAATGTGTAAAAATAACAGTATATCAATCTATCAATATCAAGGCAGAACTAAAACGTGTAAAATTAACATTAATATATTTACATAAAGGTAATATGAACGTTACTGTATCTTAATATAACATTCCATCTATTCAATTATCTATTTAAAGGTAAACACAGGTAAAAGTAACAGGTTAATAATTCCCTACTCACCATTATCTTTGTTCTCCTTCAGGTACTTGTTGACGATGTTGAAAAATCTGATGGGTAAAAAAAGAATATGAAATCAGTAACACACAGCACAGCACGAAATTAAATATGAGAGTACGTGGATGAGGTGGAGGGATGGAGAGGTATATGAGATGGAGGGATGGAGTGGAGAGGTATATGAGACGGAGGGATGGAGTGGAGAGGTATATGAGATGGAGGGATGGAGTGGAGAGGTATATGAGATGGAGGGATGGAGTGGAGAGGTATATGAGATGGAGGGATGGAGTGGAGAGGTATATGAGATGGAGGGATGGAGTGGAGAGGTATATGAGAGGGAGGTGTGAGCTGGAGGGAGGGCAGAGAAATGGAGGGGGACAGGGCGACATGGAGGCGACTTGTTTGTGGCCACCCCTTGCGGGATTAAGTCATCTGGCAATAGATAGAAAGATAGACAGAAAAGCACATAAGAGTGAAATCCAAATGTCACATAGCAAGGATCATATGACACTATGTTATGATATGAAGATATGGTATGGAGTGAGGAAGGCATGGAAGATGATAGGATGAGATGAAGGTACAGAAATATGAGGGGATGAGGACAGGTGTGAGGTACATGGGGGATGAGGACAGGTGTGAGGTACATGGGGGATAAGGAGATACAGAAGTGGAAAGGAGAGAATATTAGGGTGTGAGAGAGACAAAGGATGAGAGAAAGAAGTGGAGAGGGAGAGAATATCAGGGTGTGAGGTAGATAGGGGATGAGGAGATACAGAAGTGGAGAGGAAGAGAATAATAGGGTGAGAGAGAGAGAGAAATGGAGAGAGAGAGTATATTAGGGTGTGGGGTCGATATAGGATGAGTACGAGAGGAAGAGAATGGGTGTCAGGTAGATATGGGATGAGGAGATAGACGTGGTGAGGGAGAGGATATTAAGGTGTGCGGTAGATACAGGGCGAGTCAGTAAGTGAATATCTCCAAGTGCCAGACAGGAACGCTCATATGGCACTATGTTGTGATATGAAGGTATGGTAAGGAGTAGGAAGGCCACGGCAGAGGAAAATTGGAAACTAGAGGGGGAATTTTAAATTAGGTAAGAGATATGAAATGTGAATGTAAAGTCCTTAAACTATTCCTGTCATGAAACCAAATGTCTAACCTGATGGGAGTAGAGGGAAAATAAAGGCGGGAGGAAACAGGGAAATATCCAGGTGAGAGGTGGGACAGAAGAGCAGAAGAGGACAGTAAGGAAAGAAAGACTGGAGACAAAAAGGCCCCTTTTAGTCGCCTCTTACGACAAGCAGGGATACTGGGGAGGTATTCTTTACCCCCCCCTCCCCAGGGGTGGAGAGAGAGAGAGAGAGAGAGAGAGAGAGAGAGAGAGAGAGAGAGAGAGTGTGTGTGTGTGTGTGTGTGTGTGTGTGTGTGTGTGTGTGTGTACAACATACACAAGATAAAAGCTGTAGTTCTGAAAGGTAAAATATTAAAACATCCTAATTTCTAACTACAAAATTAGATGATCTTCGCCACGAATCATTCCTTGCATATTTCATTTTCCTTTATCAATTACAAATGTGATAAACAACAATAATAATAATAATAAAAAAAAAACTATTACATACCCCTTGCAAACTCTACATTTTCATATACGACATCTTGCAATACTTTAAAATATTCTCTTATCAGAATCCATGAAACTATTACTATTATTATTATTATTATTATCATTATTATTACTAATGCCGCCTCGCAATCTCTAGATTTTCATAAACCAAAATATTCTCTTATCAAAAAGTGTAGCTATGAATGGAAATTATTATTATTATTATTATTATCATTATTATTATTATTATTATCATTATTATTATCATCATCAGGGGTTACACGTCTTCATGTGTTTACTCTAAGTTGCTCTAAAACTGCTACCTATCCAAAATGCTGCGTTTGTAACAAAAATACTAGAATAAGATGCTAGTCACGAAGAAGTGTAATGGAAAGGGTGCAGAGCCGCAGCACTGTCTTTACCACTGACTTGAGTGATATAAGCTACAGATGGACGAAAATCTGAGCCAAGGTAAGGTGAAAAGGGTATAGTTAGCAGTTTCCCCTCGTTTGTCTTAAGTTTATAAAGCATCATTTCGTAACTATTCACACACAAAGGGTGCATACAAGCGTTACACCTCTCCACAAGCGATTTAATTCATGTATGCACCTGAACATTTTTTTCTATATTATTTACATTTTATTTATTTATTTATTACACGAGAGAATAAGGGAGACGTAATGAACAGAATAAATAGGTCCGGAAAAGGTGTTGAGAAATCCTCCGTGGCACTCAGAGGAATATTTAACAGTCATACCCGTGTCTTCCATGGACGAGTATGTGAAGCAAGGATATCCACATACACAAACACACACACACACACACACACACACACACAATACTGCCACCAACAGCAACCAAACATAAACCAAAATTATCATAACACTACTACCACAACCACCACACTACCACCACAACCACAACCCTCACCACCACCACCACTACCACCATCACCACCACCATCACAAACAACAAAACCACAAAACACCACCACCATCACAACCCTCACCACCACACGCACTACCACAATCGACACACCACCACCACCACAAACAAAACCACAAACCATCAGCACCACACCACAACCACAACTCTCACTACCACCACCACCACCATGACACCACCACCACAAACAATAAAACCACAAAACACCACCACCATCACCACATACACCACCACCATCACATCCACCTCCACCATCACACTCACCACCATAATCACATTCACCACAATCACCACCACCACCACAGGAAGTAAAGACATAAGGCGGCATAAAATTGAAGCCAGCATGGAACTCCCTGAGGCCAGATGGAAAGTGTCAATCATAACCACAAGAACGATATCTTTCACTAGGGAGGAGGGGGAAGGGAATTTTCTCTCTCTCTCTCCCCCCCCCCAAGTCTTTCCTTCTCCCTTTCAGTGTTCTTTCCTTGTCTTTCACACTCAATGACTCTCTCACTCTCTCTCACTCTCACACACACACACACACACACACCTTTCATTAACCTCTTCAGTACTCTTCTTTAACATAAAACGAACTCGGAACTGAAACGGGGCGAGAAAATATTTTGATTATGACCCCCTGAAGTAAAATAGACACGTAGCATACTAGCGGATTTCTAGTTATTTGACACTCTGGAGGGGAAGAGGAGGGGAAGACCGAGGAGGAGATGAAGGGATGGAGTGAAGAAATAATATAGGAGGGGGGAGGGGGAGTCGGAGGAAAGGCAGCCAAATGGTAGAGGACGGGGTGAGGTGGAGGCGATTTGTTTGTGGCCACTTTCCATGGCATAAAGGCGCCTGGCAGTAGATAGATAAACGACAGATAAATTGCTCAAATGGAAGAATTATAGCAACAAATGGCATACTTATTGGAGAGAGAGAGAGAGAGAGAGAGAGAGAGAGAGAGAGAGAGAGAGAGAGAGAGAGAGACTAGCTGTTGATAATACCTGTCTCAACCGGTCCTTCTGTCCCCTATACCTGATCGCTTGTCCACCTTATCCCTAACACCACATACTAACCCCCTTATTCCTGACACCACACCACCCTACCTAACACCATAACACACAACACTGATCTGGTAACACTATAACTTTTCTCGCCCCACCACAACACAAAATCTTCCCTAACACCCTCATCCCTGACACCAGACACCCCTCATTCCTGACACCAGACACCCCTCATTCCTGACACCACACCACCCTACCTAACACCATAACACACATCTTAACACTGCTCTGGTAACACTATAACTCTTCTTGCCTCACCACAACACAATACTTTCTCCAACACCATATCCTAACACCCTCATCCCTGAAGCCACACCCTAACCCCTTATTCCTAACACCACACCACCCTAACACCATAACACACACTTTAACATTAACCTGGTAACACTATAACTCTTCTTGTCACCACCACACAGTATTTTCTACCTTGTCTCACCATACCACCCTCATCCCTAACACCACACCGTCCTACCTTACAAAATACCATATGTTTTAACACTAGCCTGGTATCATCCCATCTTCCCTATACCGGATCTAGCTTTGCACAATACCAGGCATCACACTTAACCACACACCATCTTTAATACCACACTCACACCACACTATCCTACCTCACATAAAACGACAAACCTAATACCACAATCTTTATACCAATTTTCTTATCGCTTCAGTCCATCTCTCTGCATCACATCAAACTTGCAATATCAGACCTAATACGGTACCACTTATACCTTCTCCCTAACACCGTACCTTAACCACCTCATCCCTGACACCAAACCATCCTACCTGACACATAAAGACACATCTTCCAATTCACCCCTGTACATTAGAGCAAACTGTTCATGTACCAGACAGAGGTAACCAGACAATACCTTACAATTACTCGCTTATTACCTTACATCATCGACAGCGCCAGAAGTTAGGAAATCAGCATCCTCTCTCTCCCCCTCTCCTACTCCTTCTTCCACTACATCCATTCTACGTTCCACCACACCACACCACACTAGTATATCCCCCACCACAACCCTTACACGCCACACCACACCTCTGAATCCACACCACACCTCACCATCTTCACCACACAACACACCTTACGTACTCTCTCTCACCACACGACATTCCTTCTTCAAACCTAACTGTACTGCCTTCCAACCGTACCATACCACAAACCCACCCACTCCCTCACCACACAACACACCAACCACCCACTCCCTCACTCACCACACGACACCACTCCACACCCCCTCACCACCACCCACCCACCCCTAATCTCATCAAGCCTCACCACTACACACCTCCTCTCACCACCCCCCCTCTACCTCACCACCGCTTCACCACACCACACCACCCCCTAACCTCATCAAGCCTTACCACCATGCACCACCTCTCACCACACCATCCCCTCTCGCTCACTACCCTTTCACCACACCACACCACTCACACAATCCCTCACCACCCACCGCCTACTCACCATGCTTCCCCACCTACTCCATCCCTTACCATCGCTCCACCACACCAACCCCTCTCCCTCACCACACTTCACCTCACCCACCCCTTTTCCTCACCACCGCTTCACCACAATTCACACCCATCCCTCTTCCTCACCACACCAACTCCCTTCCTCACCACACCACTCCCTCCCTCTTAACTCCTTCACCACACCACCCCCTCCCTCATCACACCACCACACCCACCCCCTCCTTCAACCAACCCCTTCACTAAACCAATCCCCTCCCTCATCACACCACCACAACCACCCCCTCCACACTTCACCACACCAACCCCTCTTCCTTACCACCCCCTTCACCACACCCACCCTCTCCCTCACCACACTTCACCACCCACCCCTCCTCACCATTCTTTTATCTGAGTGGCAAAACACAGGGGTTGCACCTCTTCTAATACCAAGCTTCATCCTCCCTTAAACCCTTCATTATTTGGAATCCCTGGCCGTCCACACCCTACTGTTCATCTCCACCGAGCTCTCATTACCAGACATTTCCCTCCCCCTCTCCCCTTCCCCTCCCTCCCTCCCCTCTCTCACTTCCCCCTCCGTCTCCTCCGCTGCCCCGCTCTCTCCCCCAAAACACACTCATCTTCTCCCCCTTCCTTTCATCCACCTCATGCTACCCATTCCATTACCTAAGTTACGACACTAGGCCCGCTCTCTCTCTCTCTCTCTCTCACACACACACACACAATCATTGCTCTCTCTCTCACTCTGACTTCCCACTCTCCACATTTACCTTCACCTGATAATCTCTCTCTCTCTCTCTCTCTCTCTCTCTCCTTGCGCACGCACACACACACACACACACACACACCTTGCTCTCTCCCTCACTCTGACTTCCCACTCTCCACATTTACCGTCTCTCTCTCCTCTCTCTCTCTCGGGTGGAGTGGGCCGGAGGAAAATTGAACCTGCTTTCGTTTAGGGCGATTCCAGCCATATTAGGAGCATTTACACACGGTCAGCCATCTCTCTCTCTCTCCCTCTCTCTCACTTCCTTATAGATACCAGCGATACGGGGAGATAAGGCGAAAATAGAAAGCAATTGATATGCTGGGATTGGATGGAACGAACACACACACACACACACACACGTCCTTATAGGCACAACCGAGAAAGCAATTGATATAGATTCGGAGATATGCTGGGAATGGATGGTATATACAAACTAACAGCTGAAAGGTCCGAGAGAGAGAGAGAGAGAGAGAGAGAGAGAGAAAATTCGGAGGTATGCTGGGAATGGATGGTACAGGCTAACAGGTCCGAGTGGAATACTATGGCAGATGAGTTTGCCCAGCGGTGAAAATACGGCTCTAGTCACGAAGAAGTGCTATAGAAATGATGTAAAGTCGCATCCTTTTCATTTTCCGCCAATGACCTATGTTAAATACGCTACAAAAAGACGAAAATCAGGGCAAAAAAAAAATGTGGTGCTAGTCACGAAGAAGTGCTATGAAAAGATGTCAGGTAAGAATGTGGTACTAGTCACGAAGAAGTGCTAAGAAAAGGATGTCGAGTTGTAGCCTTGTCATTTTCCGTCACTGGTCTACAAAAGGATGAAAATCAGCGCCAAGAATATGGTGCTAGTCACGAAGAAGTGCTATGAAAAGTATATAGTCATAGCCTTGCCTTAGTTATTTATGCAACTATCTGAAATAAGCAACAAAAGGACGAAAATAAAGGCCAGGTTAAAGTGAAAGGAGTGTAGTGACAAAGGGATGTAAATTAAGATCACCACCCTCTTTAAAGCACTTTCCACTCGGCCACGCCTCTTGTACCCCCCTAATGAGACGACCACAACCACCTCTAACTTTAAACTTTGGCTCCTTATCATAATTACGGATCTCGGGCGCCTTCACGTGGTGGGACAGGTAGAAGTAGGTGTAAGTGGGCGAATCCGCTGACTGGTTATACTAATGTCCCTCTTCTTACACCCAATGTCCCTCTGCTAACACTCAATTTTCCAAGGAACGAGGATGGTGGACCGCATAATAGGTAACTTCAGCCTGCAGTCCACTGGGTTCATATTTAGACGGACCCAGGGCTTCTGCTACACTACTACTACTACTACAATACCAATACTACTACGAATGTGACCACCACCATACTAATACTATTATCGCAACTACCACCACCACTACTCCTTATACTATACCACCACCACTACTAATACTATACCAGCATCACCACCACTTCCATCACCACTACTATCACCACCACCATCACTACTAATACCATCACCACCACCACCACCACAACTACTACCACAAACATCCTTCATCCATACACCAATCACCACCCTATCGTTCTCGGCACAGCATCTCAGACGGTTTCCCTCAGCCTAGGATAGACTGAACAGGCGGGGTTAAATCCAGCCTTCAACCCTTCCCTTCCTAAAAATCCTAATTGGGTATAATTAAATCGTCTGGGGGACTAATTACAACAGGGCAGTGGGTCTAATGAGGTCAATCAGAACATAATCACCTTAACCTCTTCCTTAATCACTACGGATCACAGGTGTAGAATAACTCGCCCAGGTGGAGACGCTACAAACCTCCCCTCCCCTCCCCACTAACAAGAACGCGTCACATAAATCGCCCGGGTTTACAAGGTGGGTGAGGCGGCAATTAAGCATAACACATTTGGGGTAAGGAGGGAGTGGGGGCGAGATCCACTAAAAGCCTATATACCTAAATGGTCAATACGTCACGGATTATGAGGGTACCGCCATTATCACCCTTACTTACGCTATTTATAAAGTCGTCTAAGCTTTATAAACACTCTAGACGCCGTATTTATAATCTGGCTTAAGCTCGGGGTATGGCAGCTTGTACGAACGTTTGCTAAATCTGAATATTTGACTAAGATATATTTTAAAAAGTCAGTATCACCCTTACTTACGCTCTAGAGGCCGTATTTATAATCTGGCTTAAGATGTGTGTAAGGCAGCTGTATGTATGCTTCCTCTTAACTCTTATAAATCCTCTGAGTGAATATGTACATGAGAAATAAGAAAAAATAAGTCCATCTGTGAATATAAGTACCTGTTATGAAGACTGATTTATCTTAAGAGTGGAATAGCATCTTAATACGGTTTTAGGATTACACACACACACACACACACACACACACACACATACACACACACACACTCCATCCATCATTCATTCTTTCATCTTCTCTTCGACTCGCTTCTTCCAGCATCTCTTCTTCTTCCCACCTCTCTCTCTCTCTCTCTCTCTCTCTCCTTTCAGACAAACTACTTGCTAAGATCATTGAACTTAATGATGAAGTGAATAAATGGACGTATGATAACGGACTTCACACTATAAAACCAGATGCAGCCTCGACACTGGAACTGGGGAATTTCACAAACCGTGCTATGAAGCTTACGGGGCACACCAAGGTTCTCTAATAAACAGGAAAGGGTCAGTCAGGCTACCTGGTGTCCTCTCCAACCAGTAGCCTTGCTTCAAAGACTGTCAACTGGGACAAAGTACAAAGGAACAGGGACAGGGAAGGCCAACATGGACGCATCCCACCACGCCAACAACGAGAATCCCAACAAGGCCATATCTCGTCCACCTACCATGGCGCCAACTCCCTCACCCGTCCACCCCAAACTAACCGCATGGACGCCTCCAACGCAAAAAAAAACTGCTATAATTTTGGAGAGCTTAACCACCAAATACTAATCATGTTATAGAACACATAAATGCTCAGCTTCTTCAGCCTCACTTTGATGAAATAAAGCTCATCATCGAAGAAAGAGACATCAATGTACTAGGTGTTAGTGAAACTTGGCTGCCTTCTCACACTCCACATGTATGTACATTTACCCAACTACAAAGTTTATTGTAATGACAATGGACGCGGCACGGGTGTCTGTATCTACATTAACCCCTACACGCTGGCTGACGTGTATGACCGTCATGATTTGGGGTGTGAAGCAACGCCAGTTGATGTGAATAGCTGCAAGTGTCTTCCTGCCACCCTTTGAACTTTAACTTATCCTTACTCATCCACAGGACCACCTGGAGACGTGGGAATACTTTCATTTGAAAGAGGAAGAGTTGATGAATCTTATGTATCTTTTTCTCTAGCTGTTAACAGTTTGGCAGATATTATGGTTTGAAGTAAGGGTATTTTTTCCATCCAGGATATCCCCCATAGGGAGAAGCGTGCGACATTGGAAAACCCCTGGCATGTAGTGGTTATGCAACACTTAACCTCCAAACTAATAGATTCAAAAATTTCTAAACAAATGGGTGTGAATAATATCTGAATCTCTGTGCAATGTAGAAAATTACCCTCAATCACTGTAGAATGTATTTACAGACACCCGAAGGCTCCTTGTGATTCCTTTGATTACATTAACGAGGTGCTAAGATCTGCTTTAATTCTCAAGAAAACTATGTCTTAGATTATATTAATGAGGTGCTAAGATCTGCTTTAATTCTCAAACTATATTTATCTTAGGGGACCTAAATGACATTCTTCTCTCTAATATTAGCAAATTATCCCATATAATATCCAATAATAAACTGAAACAAATAGTTAATAAGCCTACATGAATAACTTCTACTACTTTTCTTGATATAAATAATAGTCCGGAGAAAATAACTCGAAGCAATGTTGTCCCACATACCACAGATGATCCTGACCTCATAATTCTAACCATAAATTTAAGTAAGCCTAAACGTCCAGCTACTATTAAAAACCTTCCGTGACCTGAACACCTATAGCAATGAGGTACTATGCTCCCACCTACTAAATGAAACAAATACCGGTAACTTAAATACTATTTTGGATACTGACAATGTAAATGAACAATTTGATATGTTAACCTCAGTCCTCACCAAAAGTTTGGACAAATGTGCTCCACTTCTAACCACAGAAATAAAACATCCTCCTGCTCCTTGGATTACCGATGAAATTTGAGAAATAATAAGAACACGGTGTCACACATGCAATCAATAAAAACTGAACAGGTTCAACATGCCATTACAGTAAAGTTACAAGGATTTTAAGAGCCAAATCACTTATGAATCAAACTAAAAACCTATAATTATCACAATGAACTCTCAAACTCATGATGTAATACTTCTGCACATGGAAAATAGTCCATGACACAATACCCAACAATAAAAACTCCAACAACAGTCTTTTTTGATGATCCACAAAGTAAAGCTGAAGAATTTAATAAGTTTTTGCAAACATAGGTAAAAAGAACATTTTGAAACTACCCAGGTCTCCTTTCAAGCTAATATATTCCATCCTCCATCTGAAACATCTGTCACTGGCAATTGCACATGCAACATGACACAACTCCCACCAGAAACTGTAGATGTTAACACTGTAATATTAACAGTTACACATTTACAAAATACTAAATCTTATAGCTCAGACAAAATCTCGCTTCGTTTTATTGAGGATTCCCTTACCCACGTAATAAACTCTTCAACTGTCATGGGCATTTTCCCTAATGCTTGGAGGAATGCGATAATCACGCCTTTATATAATAAAAATGGGGACACTCAGGTCATAAGCAATTGCTGACTAATTTCACTGTTCCCTGTTTTTTTCCAAAATTATTGAAAAAGTCATCTCAATAACATTTCTCGAGAAACAAACTTCTGTCACAAACCCAGCATAGTTTCCATGCTAAGCTATCCACAAATTCAGCATTCACAGTAATCAATGATAATATCTACCAAAACATGGATAATAAAAACAATCACTTTTAACCCTCTGTGATCTATCAAAAGCTTTCGATAGTGTCAGCCACATTCTCCTTAATAAACTCAGTAAAGTCAATGTAGATAACTTCTGGTGTTACAGCTACTTTAACCCTGTCAGGTTTCTGGGCCAGGCACATTATGTCTGTGCCGGAGTCAGCCACTCTCATGCTGACTCACATCTTTGTGGTGCAATATTTTTCTTTGATCCCTCTGTGTAAATAACACTTTTCATGATAGAATGTTGGTTGTGGTGTCATAGCAAAGCTGAATAGTTGTACTTTATCGTAGTATGTTCAAAAAAGAACAATGAAAATAAAATGTCAAAATGATGAGTTGAAGTTAGGAAAAAAAAAAAAAAAAAAAAAAAAAAAAATTATACCTTGCCATAGAAAAAAAAAAAAAATGAAAATCTGGTTTAAACCATGCAAAACTACAATAAATTACCTTTGCAACGATATATATAGATGATGGTAATTTTTGCATTTTATTGCGCGGTAGAGCGAAAGGAAAGAGATGCACAATTTTATTTTAGTTTCGGTCACATATTTGTTTCGCAATTTTTCATTTATCGGTCAGTGTAAATATATTTTTTATAACAGGATATGGGTTGTGGTGTTAATTTGCAGCTGAATAGTTGTACCGTATCACAGTATGTTCAAAAGAGGAAAACAAGGAAAATAAAGTCAAAGCAACAAGCTGAATTAAGGCAAACACCAAAAACTTTATAACATGCTGTAAAATTATATTCACCATCAATGAAGTGATAAGGAAACAAAGCCAAGAGTCAGACCAGCTGTGCAGTACCCGCCACACATCCTGTAGAGCAACCATTCCGTGACATCACGCTCGAGCCTCTTTGTTATGACGAATAAACACGATTTATGGTGAATATTTTACAAAAGTTTCTTAAAATGATGATTAAATGCATCATCAGAATCTCTGAGGCTGGATTTGAAATGACAATCAAAATCGTCACCGGACTCTCAAAGGGTTACTAATAGAGCTCAGTCTGCTTGCATCCAAAACATCAAATCCTCCAAATCAACTGTGACTTATGGGGTAACCCAAGGCTCAATTCTTGGCCCTATACTATTCAATATACAGTATATGTGCACGATCTCAGAAAATCTTAACGACTGTGTTTTAGTGCAATATGATGATGACACTCAGGTTCTTCACAGTGGCAAACGAGATTCTCTCCACGATATATTGCACAAAGCAGAGGAAACCTTGAATATAGCCAGGGAATATTTTCTTAAAAACGGTCTTTTACTAAATACCACTAAAACTCAAAGTATCTTTTTAGGGTCCAGGCAAATGATCTCACTAATATCACTTAACACTACTGTTCGATTTGGAGACAGCATTTCAACCCAGCACCTAAAAAAACAGGTATATATATATATGGACTGTTACATGGCCTTTGATAAGCATGTAAATGATCTTAGCAAAAGAGTATTGGGCAAATTAACAAGATAAAAGATGGCTCTGACAAAGAAACTTCACAAATCATAGTGCAGGCACTGGCCCTAAGTCTCCTGAACTATGGCAATGTGATATGACGCACTGCAAGGAAATTTCAACTTTCACGTGCACAGAAACTACAAAATTTTGCTGCCAAAGTTGTTGATGGAAAAGCAAGGAAAAGACCACGTCACGCCAATTTTAAAAGAACTGAAATGGCTCAACACTCAAAACAAGATAAAGTTTGACACAGCTGTCACAGTCTTCAAGTGTCTGCCTAATCTCTACCCTATCTCCTTTCTTTTCCACCAATACATAATATAACACAAAGTATTACCAGACAGAAAACTAATCTGTACGTTCCTAAGGTTAATACCAACTCAGGTGCAAGATCTCTAGCAGTAATAGGGCCAAAGCTAAGAAAACATCTTGAAGAAAATGTCAATGAATCACATTTAAGCACTTTCAAAGTTAGACTTAACAATCACTTACTGTCTTACTGTATACCACTAAACAATAATAAACTAGTAAATGTGAGGCAAAAATATAATGAACTAGAAAAATGTGAGGCAAAAATATGATGTAATAATTCACAAACACAATGATTTAAAACAGGATATGTAATGACATTTAATATACTAAGAACTGTACAATTTATATACCTTTCTATTATACTTAACAATTACAACTACTGTACAGTGTATAATCTTCATCTATACTTTGAACTATTACTGCATAATTTATAGTTATATGAATAACCACTGTTCTTGGAAATAAACATTATTATTATTATTATTATTAACCCTCTCGTTACTGGAGGACGCAGACTGTGTCCAGCTGTGGGCAAGTACTCAGGATGTGGGCTGGCTCGGCCTTGGCCGAGTGCTGGGAGAACCCCGTTTCTGTGCTCACGGTACTTCTTGAACATTATATCCTCACACCCTTAATTTTGCTTCTATCACTGTGATTTTTTATTCCTCGCAATCTCGAATATTTGTGCTTGCTTATGGTGTTGATAAAAATGT